>NC_140484.1:148690530-149085160 GCF_964271855.1 Acomys minous | reverse complement strand
CTAACCCTAACCCTAACCCTAACCCTAACCCCTAACCCCCTAACCTAACCCTAACCCTAACCCTAACCCTAACCCTAACCCTAACCCTAACCCTAACCCTAACCCTAACCCTAACCCTAACCCTAACCCTAACCCTAAACCCTAACCCTAACCCTTACCCCTAACCCTAACCCTAACCCTAACCCTAACCCTAACCCTAACCCTAACCCTAACCCTAACCCTAACCCTAACCCTAACCCTAAACCCTAACCCTAACCCTAACCCTAACCCTAACCCTAACCCTAACCCCTAACCCTAACCCTAACCCTAACCCTAACCCTAACCCTAACCCTAACCCTAACCCTAACCCTAACCCTAACCCTAACCCTAACCCTAACCCTAACCCTAACCCTAACCCTAACCCTAACCCTAACCCTAACCCTGACGACCCTGACCCCTGACCCTACCCTACCCCCTGACCCTGACCCTGACCCTGACCCTGACCCTGACCCTGACCCTGACCCTGACCCTGACCCTGACCCTGACCCTGACCCCTGCACCCTGACCCTGGACCCTGACCCTGACCCTGACCCTGACCCTGACCCTGACCTGACCTGACCCTGACCCAGACCCTGACCCTGACCCTGACCCTGACCCTGACCCGCCCTGACCCTGACCCTGACCCTGACCTGCCTGACTGCCCCTGACCCTGACCCTGACCCTGACCCTGACCCTGACCGCCCTGACCCTGACCCTGACCCTGACCCTGACCCTGACCCTGACCCTGACCCTGACCCTGACCCTGACCCTGACCCTGACCCTGACCCTGACCCTGACCCTGACCCCTAACCGACTGACCCTGACCCTGACCCTGACCCTGACCCTGACCCTGACCCTGACCCTAACCCTAACCCTAACCCTAACCCTAACCCTAACCCTAACCCTAACCCTAACCCTAACCCTAACCCTAACCCTAACCCTAACCCTAACAACCCTAACCCTAACCCTAACCCTAACCTAACCCTAACCCTAACCCTAACCCTAACCCTAACCCTAACCCTAACCCTAACCCTAACCCTAACCCTAACCCTAACCCTAACCCTAACCCTAACCCTAACCCTAACCCTAACCCTAACCCTAACCCTAACCCTAACCCTAACCCTAACCCTAACCCTAACCCTAACCCTAACCCTAACCCTAACCCTAACCCTAACCCTAACCCTAACCCTAACCTAACCCTAACCCTAACCCTAACCCTAACCCTAACCCTAACCCTAACCCTAACCCTAACCCTAACCCTAACCCTAACCCTAACCCTAACCCTAACCCTAACCCTAACCCTAACCCTAACCCTAACCCTAACCCTAACCCTAACCCTAACCCTAACCCTAACCCTAACCCTAACCCTAACCCTAACCCTAACCCTAACCCTGAGCCAGGCATGGTGGCCTCTAACTCACAGCAATCCACCTGCCTCTGCCTCCCAGGTACTGGGATTAAAGCCACACCTGGCTCATGAACAGTTTTTATCAAATCATGTCAAGGAAGCTGAGGGCAAAAATAGGAGTAAGAAATCAATCCCCTACAAGTCTAGCTTCAGTGACAGAGTCATGTCAGCTAGGGGTAGTTCGGGCACTGTTTTTGCTTGTCTCTAGCTCAGCTATTAAGAGTGTAGTTTTCTGAACCTCAAACTTGCTAAACAAGCAGTTTTGCCAAATTCTTTGTAAGGGCAGTAGTCATTGCTAACAATCTACATCTCTGAGTTCTATCATCTGTTTTTTTGTTGTTGTTTTGTTTTTTGTTTTTTTGTTTCTGTTTTTTATTTTGGTTTTTCGCCACAAGGTTTCTCTGTGTGTCCTTTGCTTTCCTGGACTTGCCTTGTAGATCAGGCTGGCCTAATCACAGGCGTGCGCCACCATGCTGGAATCTCTAAATTCTCTCTAAGGGTGGTGGTCGAATCAGGAATGTGCTCTAGCAGCAACGCCTGAAAAGGGTGAAGCACTCACTTGCTAATGCCCAGCTATGGCTCTGGAAAGGTCCAGGGTAGGGTCTCAGATGCTGGATGCAGATGCCCTTCCAGTTTGTTTCACCTCTTGGGTGGCCAGAGCTGATAGCTCAGGCAACAGATCAGGATTGAAAGAGAAAGGAGGGAAAAGGAAAAGGAACCCACTTGACCTGACCACAGATTTCCTGTAAAAGCAGCTTCTGGCTAGAAACTGCATGGGGGGGGGTCATAAAAGGAGGCTCTTTGATCTGTAGATAGGCCTCTTTGCGAAGATCACCAATAAGTTGGTGTAAACTTTGGCTTATTAGCAGTAGAAGGCTGATGCCTCTGAGTCTGCTAACTTATTTGCGAATCTACAGTAATCTAAAGTACACTTTCATCAGTTGGGGTGTGCTTGGTTAAAAGAAACAGAAAAAATAAAGAAAAGAAAAACAAAGATGGGGGGCTGGAGAGATGGCCCAGTGGTTAAGAGCACTGTCTGATCTTCCAAAGGACCCGGGTTCAATTTCCAGTTCCCACATGGCAGCTCACACCTGTTCCTCACTCCAGTTCCAAGGTATCTGACACTTTCATGCATGCAGCACCATGTCTAGCTCTCATGCCAGCCTTTAGAGAGATGCATGCAGCAGTGAGTGGTTCTCGGAGGTTGGAAGCAGTTCTGGAGGTGCATCATGGTACAGGATCACATCCTAGAAAGCCCACATGCCTAATGAGCTCCTTTAACAGGATGGCTCTCGGCATGCCTGGCCGCTGCGTGCAGCTGAGTCACAGAGTTTGTTGTTGACTGAACAAAACCCCAAACTCTAACGCTGAGACGATGATGATGTGGCAGGTGTGCCTGAAATATAAATATAGTTCTGAGACTGAACAGGAACAGGTCTCAACACCAGAAGAACTGAACCTATCTTGGTCTTCACTGGTAAAGATCTTCCTCCTCACACCCAAACTGTGAGCTAAAGGAGCAGCTTTCTCCACACATCTTGCAGCTTAAGACAGTGGAAAGTCTAGCCAGAACTCACTGTGAAGGCAGAGGCAGGCAGATCTCCATGAGCCTGGTCTACAGAGTGATTTCCAGGGGCTGTCACACAGAGGAAACCCTGTCTTGAACCCTCCCCCCCCCAAAAGGTAGAAAAGTTCACTCCCACTTTTCTTTGGGAAGAAGTAGGGGTGGGAAGGGGGTGGGGGGAGAGGTTCCTCTTTACTTCTTTTTTTTCCTCTTTACTTCTCAAAGAAATAATGGGTCAAGCAAAGCCTTCCTTTGATTTTTATCCTCACATAGTGGGATTAAATTGCAAGAGGAGCCAGAGGTGGTTCTTCTAAGCCCAAGTAAACGTTGAAGACCAGATCTTCAACTGGAGTGAATTAGGGTTGGGGGTGAGTTCTAAAACATTAACTCTGAAAGCAAACTGAACTCATGCAGACAGACATCTTGCACCATGAGAATCATGCCTCAGCAGTTAAGAGCACTAGCTGTTCTGACACGATCCTCATGGTCTCTGTGAGTACCAGTAGTCCCCAGACAGACACATGCACACACACATACACACACATGCACACACAGTCATGCACAGACAGACAGCGGCTCAGGACAAGCCGAGAAACAAATAAATAACTGGAAACTAATTCTTCCTCCATTTATTTATTTTATTGAGTCAGGGTTGGTGAAAGAGGGCAAATGGGCTGGGAAGTAGGGAGATGACCACCTGTGGGTCATCTTATGCTGGGAGGATGAAGTTTCTTTTTTTGGGAAAGAGGATGGTCAGTCCATCAGTCTGACCATACAGGCTAGGGCATAGTTCTGTGACTTTTATCTTCAAGAAGAACTTTCCTTCTGGCCTCACTCCTGCATGGAGGCAAGAAAGCAATCAGAGAAAATAGCCATCAGGTTGGGACCCACAAAGCAAGTGTACATTCCACAAATGCTTACAGCAGAGAGAACTGAGTCTGGCACACACATTCATCTCACAGCCACCTTCCTCCCACCCAGATAATAGAGCACTCCACTTGGGGTTTTAGAGAACACAATGCTTCCCAATGTTGTCTCCTCCATTTTTCTCTTCCCCACCTCCAGCAAACAACCCCCGCATGCTTCAAGAGAGAGTGTGCGTGTCTGCGATCAGAGCTGGGACAAAACACTGGACCACTCTTTAAGGTGATCTGGTGTCCTCTTGCAGCCTGCAGGTGCACCTGCAGGTAGATAAACATAAGTAATGAATTAATGAATAATAATTCATTATTTATAATTCATTATAATATTAATGAATAGACAATGACATAATAAATAAATAAATAAATAAATAAATAGCTCCTGGAGAAGAAGAGGAAGAAGGAGGAGGAGGAGGAGGAGGAGGAGGAGATCTGGTGCCCTCTTCCGGCCTGCAGGTGTGCTTGCAGATAAACAAACATAAATAAACTAACAAACAAATGAGTAGATAGATAGATAGACGAATAAATAAATAAATAAATAAATAAATAAATAAATAAATAAATAAATAAATAGCTCCTGGAGGAGGAGGAGGAGGAGGAGGAGGAGGAGGAGGAGACTAGATTTGGTGCCCTCTTGTGGCCCCCAGGTGTACCTGCAGATAGACAAACAAAGTAGGTAGATAGATGAATGAATAAATAAACAAATGAGTAAATAAATAAATAAATAGCTCCTGGATGACATCTTCATAGAGGAAACTCTGTTTGGAGAAAAGAAAAAAATTAATTAATCTTTACAGAGTGACTACTTACCCTGTTATGCAAAAGGGACAACTGGTCACAATCTTAGGACACAATTCACCTTTTCTTTCCTTTTTTGGAGGGAGGGAGCCTGGACTCACTTTGTAGACCAGGCTGGCCTTGAATTCACAGCGATCTGCCTGCCTCTGCCTCCCGAGTGCTGGGATTACTGTTTGTTTATAGTATAGAAACTCTAGAGCCGACATCACCCTGCTAGGGTGGAGGTCTGGGAAGGACATCTGGTTGATCTCGGTTCCACAATGGGAAAAAAGGTTTAAGACTGAACCAGGATCCAGGCTAAAGAGCGGAGTACTGGTCTACCCGACCTCTTGGGAGGCGGCGGCGGGGGGGTGGGGTGGCGGGGGGCAGGGAGGGGGATGGACCATTCAAGCCTCAAAAGGCAAGGGCAAGGCGAAGAGGGGCAGGTTGCCGAGACCCCGCGCCGTTCCCCGCTGAAAACACAGCTTCATGAAGGAGGCGGCCCTCAGGCTTCCCAGCGCATGTCTCCCCCTCCACTCTCCCCCGAAAAGAGAGATGGAAGGGGGACCAGCGCGGAGAAAACCTGAGCGCCCCCTCCCAATGAGGACCGCTGCGCTCCTCCCACCCCGTGCGGTGAGTCCCCCAAACTCTCGTACCTCCAGGACCTCCTGTGATCCCGGCGCTAACCCCAGTCGGAGTGACCAAGGCGCTAGCGAGTGGGGCGCGGACCGGACTGGGCCCTCTGCCTCACCCCTCCCCTCCGCCTCCAGCAAGAGCGCCCCTGGCCTTGGCGGGACCGGGGGGAGAAACCCACCCCTGCAGTCATGCCACCGCCTCGCCTCACCCAGCGTGGGAAAGGCGGCCGCAATGCGGCCAGGGTGCTCCCGGAGTAGCAGAGGAAACCGCCTTTGGGAGACAGGGATGAGAGTGAGCGAGTGCACCCGAGACAAACCCTTGCGTCGAGGCCGGACTTTCAATAGATGGCAGCTAGGGAGCAGCTCTGCTACATCCAAAACCCAACCCAGAAGCAGGTCGTTTACGAATGGTTTAGCGCCAGGTTCCACACAAAGGTGCGTTGACGTGATGGGCGAGAGGGCAGCCCTCTTTCCGGCTGTGCCCCGTTTCCTGGGACTAATGGCTTTCTGCACTGGATGCTGGTACTGACGCAAGGAGGGGGACCCGCTGGCACCAGGGAAGGCACAACGGACCTATGGTGGGGATTCAGTCATAATCCCACAGATGGTAGCTTAGCCCCATTGGCTCCTCAGCCAAGCACAAACACCAAATGTCTGAACCTGTGGTTCCTCTCCTACTGAGCAGGATTACCATGGCAACAACAAATCATCAGTAGGATAAAACTAACTTGTTTTTTAGACTGTCTAAACCCAGCACATGTTCCCTATTAGTGGGTGAACAATCCAACACTTTGGTTTTTCGATACAGGGTTTCTCTGTGTAGTCTTTCTTTTAAGAGTTTTTTTTTTAAAGAGTTTTTTTAAAAAGTATTTTAAAGAGTTTTTTTTATTTAAAACATTTTTTCCTTAAAGAGTTTTGTACAGTGTATGTATATTATATGTACTGGTTTTTTGTTTTTTATTTTTTATTTTTTAAGAGTTTTTCTAAGAGTTTATAAAAAGTATTTTTTAAGTTTTTTCTTTACAAATTTTTAAATGTGTATGTACATTATATGTAGTTTTTATCTTTTGCTTTTTAAGAATTTTTATCAGTTTCTTTAAGAGTTTTTAAAAAAATATTTATTTATATATTTATTTATTATGTGTACAGTGATGCCAGTATGTATATTTGCAGGCCAGAAGAGGCATCAGATCTCATTATAATGGTTGTGAGCCACCATGTGGTTGCTGGGAATTGAACTCAGAACCTCTGGAAGAGCAGCCAGTGCCCTTAACCTCTAAGCCACCCCCCCAGCCCTCTTTAAGAGTTTTTTAAAGAGTTAAAAACATTTTTTTTGACCCTGACACGGACCATGACCCTAACCCTGACCCTGACCCTTCACCCTTGACCCCTGACTCCAACCCCGAGCTTGAAACAGACACTGACCCTAACCCTGATCCTAACCGTGACCCTTGACCCTTGACCCTAACCTTAACTGTGAGCCCAAGTGCTTGAGTGAACACGAGTCCTCCTTCAACCTTGACCCTAGCCCTAACCCTAAACCTAACCCTAACCCTGACCCTGACCCTAACCCTAACCGTAACCCTAACCCTAAACCATCCCTAACCCTAACCGAGAGCGTGAGCACTTGAATGAGCATGAGTGTGAGCATGAGCCCTCCTTGATCCTTGACCCTAACCCTAACCCTACCCCTAACTACGAGCATGAGTGCGAGTGCTTGAGTGAGAGTGAGCACAAACCTTCCTTAACCCTTGAACCTAACCCTAACATTGACCCTAACCTTGACCCTTGACTCTTGACCCTTACCCTAATCCTAACTGTGAGCATGAGCACTTACAGGAGCGCAAGCCCTACCTGACCTTAACCCCTGACCATGACCCTAAGCCTAACCCTGACCGACCCTGATCCTGACCAACCCTGACCCTAACCCTAGCCCTAGCCCTAACCCTTCTCCTGTGCCTGACCCTGACCCTAACATCGTAACCCTAACCCTAACCCCCTGACCCTGATTCTTGACATCTGACCCTGACCCTAACCTCTGACCTTACTCCCAACCCCTGACCCTGCCCCCTGCCACTGACTGTGACCCTGACCCCTGACCCTAATCCTGACCCTGACCCTAACCCCTAACACCTAACCCGGCCCCTAACCTAGGCCTAACCCTAACAACCCTGCCCCTAACCACCTAACTCTGACCTTGATCCTAACCCTAAAACACTAACCCTGACCCTTGACCCATAACTTTTTATTTTGATAAAGGGTTTCTCTGTGTAGCCTTGACTGTCCTGGACTCGCTTTGTAGACCAGGCTGACCTAGAACTCACAGTGATCCACCTGCCTCTGCTTCTTGAGTGCTGGGATTAAAGGCATGCGACACCACCTCCCAGCTTGACCCTTGACTTTTAACCCTAACTCTAACCCCCTAACTCTGACCCTGACCCTAACCCCAAAACACTGTCCCTGACCCCTGACCCCTGACCCTTAACCCTAACCCTAACACCCTAACTCAGATCCTAACCCTATTGCTGCTCCTAACCCAATCCTAACCCTAACAACCCTGCCCCTAACCCCCTAACTCTGACCCTGATCCTAACCTTAAACCACTAAGCCTGACCTTGACCCCTGACCCTTAATCCTAACCATAACCTCCTAACTCTGACCATGATTCTAACCCTAAAACACTAACCCTAACCCTAGCCTTAACCCTCTACCCTAACCCTGTCCCTGACCCTAACCCTAACACCCCCTCTAACCCCCTAACCATAACCCTGACCCTGACCCTCACCCTTACCCTCACCCTAACACTATCCCCTAACCCCTAACCCCGAACCCCTACCCTGACCAGATAGATTTCCTAAGTGGTTGTACCAGTTTGCATTCCCACCTGCAATGAAGGAGTGTTCCTCTTGCTCCACATCCTCGCCAGCTTGTGGTGCCACTTGAATTTTTGATCTTAGCCATTCTGATGGGTGTCAGATGGAATCTCAGAGTCATTTTGATTTGCATTTCTCTGATGACTAAAGATGTTGAGCATTTCTTTAAATGTTTCTCACCAATTCAATATTCCTCTGTTGAGAATTCTCTCTTTAGTTCTGAGCCCCATTTCTTAATTGGGTTATTGGGTTTGGTGGTGTTTAGTTTCTTGAGTTCTTTATATATTTTGGATATTAGCCCTTTGACAGATGTAGGGTTGGTGAAGATCTTTTCCCAGTTTTTAGGCTGTTACTTTGTTCTATTGACAGTGTCTTCTGCTTTACAGAAGTTTCTCAGCCTTATGAGGTCCCATTTATTAATTGTTGACATTAATGCCTGAGCTGTTAGAGTTCTGTTCAGGAAGTTGTCTCCTCTGCCAATATGTTCCAGACTCTTCCCCACTTTATCTTCTAACCAATTTAGTGTCTCTGGTTTTATGTTGAGGTCTTTAATCCATTTGGACTTGGTTTTTGTGCATGGTGATAAATATGGATCTAATTGCATTTTTCTACATGCAGACATCCAGTTAGACCAGCACCATTTGTTAAAGATGCAATCCTTTTTCCATTGAATAGATTTGGCTTCTTTGTCAAAAGCCAAGTGCCCATATGTGTGTGGATTCATTTATGGGTACCATATTCTATCCTCCTTACTAGCCTCTCTCTAGTATTCCATTCCAGTATTGCATTCCAGCCTCTAACATCATCAGTCATTTCCTTTGATTAAACCAACTGAGATGTCCAGTAAAACAAGCAACACACATCATCACATTTTATAAAAATCTAGAGAGCAAGCAGAAAACAGATAATAAAGCACACACGCAACATAGACAATCAGCACATAGTTATATACAAATTGGGACACGGAGAAACTTAAGGTGCATCCCCACCCCAATGTCATACAAATATCACACGGCTACCACTTATTTGGCACCTGTAGGTGGGATAGAACATCAAAGGTCACACTTTGCAGCTGAGACACAGGTTCTAGAACATTATGTCACTTTCTCAAGGCTGCACAATTCAGATGAGACCAACTATAAAGTCATAGCTCAATTAAACTTCCTTGACACAGTACCTCCTTGTATGACCCTTATTGGGCTATGATATCAAAACTCTGACTAAGAATTTTGTCATGCTATCTGTGTATATACATATGTATAGATACATGCACCTACACATATGGGTGCAAGTACATGCATGCTTGTGTAGGTGCATGTGTTTGGTGACAGTCACTAGTTCTGGCATGGATTAAGAATATTAAAATCATTCTTCCTGAGGCATCATTAAATCCCATACACTCAGCAGGAACTCAGAAGGGTCGTTGGACCTGAGATATCCAAAAGAATGTCACTGATGACCCAATCCAACCTCTTCTCTTGTCCCCAAGGAGACTGACACCCTGTGTGCAATGGGGCTCGAACAAAGCAACTCATGTTCAGTCTGACTTCCACTAATGTAAAAGTTCAATCACATCACTTGCCTTCCCTGGAGTCAACTGCAAATGAAGATGCTTGACTATCCGACTCTACCATTGACAAGCTGTGCATTTAAACTCCACCACCACCACCCCTCCCCATGCCCCAGCACAGATCTCTTTGACTAGATCCAGGGCTGTCCCAAGACAAAGTCCCTCTGGTAACCTTGGCCTCCCAATAATCCAGTTAGATCGGAACCTGGAGGAATACCTCTCTAGCCCCAAAAGCCCAGACAGAAAGGGGGTTAAAAGTCAGAGATGAACAGATAGAAGATTTGACCTTCTTTGATTCTTTCAGGCACTAACTGAAGAACCCAGTGAGGTGGCTCATTGGAGAGTGGTTCCTCACTTCTTAGGTGCACAGAGGAACTGTTTGCCCTGTCATCCTCTCCTGTCCAGCTGAGGCTTATCAGGCAGAAGATAAGCACTTAGGATCTTATCTTCAAAATAGACACATCTGTGTTATTCCTGCTGCTGCTGAAGCAGGCATGGCTGTGATGGACAATGTGAGGTCAGCCTTCAGCTACTGAGTCTCTTTGCTGTATTTTATTGGCATATACTGTACATCTTATGTCCATTCCCCTCTATGGATTGATACATCTTAATACAGTGAGTACTCCCATATCATAGATACCCACTTTCTGGAATAAATCACATGAGATGATGCACATTTGTAATCCTAGCCAATCTGGGCTACACAGCAACCCCCCCCATATCACAGAAAGTAAAAGAGAACAGTAGATGCTCCCCAGGAGCTATCCCTCTCATCTTTGCACCTCCCTAGGTTAACCACTTTCTCCTGCTATAGTTTTTGTCTATTTTTGAAATTTATACAAAGGAATCACACAATAGGCATCTTTGAGTCATTTTTTATGTTCAAAGTTACCGTTGTAAGTCTGGCACTGTTTGTTGTGTTTAATTACACTTTGATCACTGTAATTGCTGACATCTTTCTATTGGGAGAATAGAGCTCACTTTGCTGATGTTTATTGATCTGATCTACTGTTGATGGGAATGTATGTTGTTTCCAGTTTTCAGCTATAGGGACTCATCAGACTCATTTATGTTGTAGTGTGTATATTCAGCTTTAGATCTATTGCCAAGCCATTTCCCAAACTGCTTGCTAGACATGGTGACCTCAATAATCTAAGACCAATCATCACCCAGTAGTAGCTGCAGACTCCATGCCCTTTGTTTCCTGGGGTCTTCAGAAGAACAAGTCTTCACTCTGTAGCCTCATGTGGACACAGCCTCTCTTGGGAAGGCCCTGGGATCTCTATACAAACCACTTTACATGCTGGACTCATTTTGGGAATTCTTTATCTCTAAGCAAGTGTTAGCTTCCACTGTTTTGATGAAATGATCATAAGTCTCTTTCTCTATATTCCAGTGATTCTAGGAAGCCATTTTTCTCAACTCTGATCTAGGGTTCCAAAGCACCCCACAGAAGGGGGATGACTAATAAGCTGATTTCCTCAGCCCTGGCAACAGGGAAGTGAGATCTGAGTTGCCCTTGCTCTCTGCTGAATGGTCAATAGAGGGCACTGCAAGAACACAACTGCAAGAGGAGGGCCGCCTTGGTACCAGTTCTACAACAGCTATTGCCAGAAGGGATTTGCAAAATCTATCTAGTTCCAAACTTTCATTTTACAGATGAGCAATCAGATACCCAGAGAGGAGACATGACTTGCTCAAGGTCATACAGCTACTGTGTGGGGGAGTGGTGATGAGTCTCAGCCCCTTGGCCTTCTCTACTCTGAGGAGGAGTTGCCAAGTACTCACTGAGACAGCTGCCCTGGGGCTGCAACCTTGAGACTGACACATCCTGTTTCCAAGCCCCCTATGCCAAAATGTTCACCTTCTTCCTCCTAGTCCAGCAGGGAAAGTCCTTAGATGCTGGGGGCAGGACAAAGCATGCACTGCCTTTTTAATTTCATGATCTTTGAGAAAGCATTTTATGTATGTATGTATGTATGTATGTATGTATGTATGTATGTATGTATGTATGTATTGGTTATTGGAAACATTTTAGGTCCCAGTACTATGCTGTGTAGGATGGTTCTGAGGCTTGTTCACTTCTCTCCTGAGAATCTTCTGGCTTCCAAATTCACAGACCTCTATAATTTCCTGTCTACCACATTTTGCAGTCCAGAGCTCTGAACTTGTTTTTATAATCACTATTATTTACTCATCTACCTATAAGTGACCTACTTCAATGTTTGTCTTTCAAGTCAGTTCCAAATTCTATTGGGTTAGGATCTGAGTGAGGCCTAAGTTCAAACCCCAGCTCACAGTGTGCTTACCAGCAGCATGGCGTCCAATCATTCCCAGAAGCCACCTTCCCTCTCTTTGTAAAGTAAGGATCTATGCTTAGCCCTAGCTCTTGATTTCTTTGTTTCTGGGTAATAAACCCAAGAGAGAGGGATACTTTCCATCTGTTGGAAGAAGAGTCAAGATGCTCTAAGGAGAGCTTCAGATTGGGCACTGGGGTGCAGTCTATACTTAGCATGAGTAAGGCACTGGCTTCAATTCTCAGCACCCCTCTGCCAAATGTAGGTGCTTTTTAAACTCTATTTTATTTGTGCTTCTTAATCCTCTACCTCCCTTCCACCACCTCCCAACACTAGGTAGGAGATAAAGATGGTTAGTGGGGAGAGGGAACAAAGTTCTCTTTATCTACTTCTGCCTGAATAGGGTCACTGGATGCTTTGGGGTGTTACCAATCTCAGTCATCAGGATATCCAGCAGTCTAGAAAACAGCAATGAACCAGGGGCCTTCTTCCTCCTCCAACCATCTCCTTGAAGAGTCTTTTTTTTTCTCTTGGACTCTCTCTCTCTCTCTCTCTCTCTCTCTCTCTCTCTCTCTCTCTCTCTCTCTCTCATCTTTTTGGAAGCGTTCTTTGAAGTGTCTTCTTTTCTCTTTCCAGGTTCTGATATTTATACCCTCTCCAAGTCCTCATAATTAAACTATCTGCAGCTGGCAAGGACCACACCCCTCTCTGTGCCACATGAGGCAATTATTAGCTGTGAACAAACTAAAAGCATCGCCATGTCCCAAACTTTGGATTAAAAAAAAAAAAAACAACAACCTATTTATATAACATAATTGAGTTTTAAAAGAACCCAAAACTTTCACAGCCAAATGATCTGAAGTATTGAGAGGGGCTCAAGGAACATGTATTGACATTGTTTCTACTGTGAATTTAGGACTGGACATATGGTTTTCCAGACACAAATGGAGTCAAGAGAAAGGAGAAAATGTGAAGACTTGCTTCTAGGAGATGAGTTCCAGTACCACACTGTTAGCCATTACCTCTTTTTTACTTTAGTTGAGTATGTTTCCTAAAGTTCACTGGTCTATTATGATAAACTAGTCATTGAACTTGGGCTTCAGCTCCCTTAATCCTAGGATAACTCAAGCTCAGCATTATCTACCATGTTAGACCCAAATTAGCCCAACTACTATTTCCTCATAGCTGGACAGAGTTTGGAGAAAGCCTGGTTCCAATCCCTAGCTATTCTACCATTGGTTTGTTTGTTTGTTTGTTTGTTTGTTTTTTCATACCTGGAAAAGCAGACCTTTCTCTCACTGCCAGAACACAGATGGAAGTAACCAATGTTCTGCCAAGGAATTTTAGGAGATAATTCATACTCACATTTTGGCAAGTGGTTGGATGAATGATTAAATAAACATCAGCATGAAGCCCGATAATCTCTGATTTGGTGATGATCTCTCGGATCAATACATTCAATTTATTTTATATCTGGAGAGATAACTTTTGAGAGTAGAAGAGACAACTGATTACTTGATCAATCACCTCTCTCTCTCTCTCTCTCTCTCTCTCTCTCTCTCTCTCTCTCTCTCTCTCTCTCATGCATGGGCATGGTTTTTGAGATAGGGTTTCTTTGTGTGTCCCTGCCTGTTCTGGCCCTTGCTTTGCTCTGCAGACCCAGGCTGGTCTCTCTGACTGAAAAGATTCGTCTGCCTCTGCCTTCCAAGTGCTTCCTGGCTACCATTCTCTTCCTTATCCTTAGAAGCAGGACCCATATTTTGTTGGTGGTAGTGATAGGTTCAGGTTTAAAAAAGTAAACTAATGGGCTGGAGAGATGACTCGGTGGTCAATAGTACCTGATGTTCTTTTAGAGTATCGAAGTTCAGTTCTCAACACCTAGGTTTAGGACCTCACAACCACATATAACTCTAGATTCAAGAGACCTGATGCCCATATGCATCCCAAGGCATTGCCATAAAGCTGAAATAATTTAAACACTAAAATAAAAAAATAAATTAACGAAACATCATTTCTTCATCCTTTGCAGGGAAGGATGTGTTCTTAAGCTCTGACCAGTGTAGAGTTCTCTAATGCAGCTTCCAGACTGTCTCCTTCAGAAATACTCTGACTTTGGGAGCAGGCTCTTTGCACCCCTTCCCTTCATGCTTCTGGAATACAAGCCTGAGGACCAAAGATGTGGTGGCCATTCTGTGGCCTGAAGCAGTGAGGATGGCAGAAGCCAATGGTGGATGTTAGAGAAAATAGGATGCCAAATTCAGGGTCTGGAATATCAACATCAGAAAACTACTATAACTTCTGCATCACCAACCTCTGTGCTACCCAAATCTGCATTTTATGCCATCACCCCCAAAAAACATTTTCAACAAGACAATGTCATTTGGATTTTCTATTATGTGCAGCCAACTTGATCCACATCTGCTGTAGTCAGTAATAATTTGGTTGGCACAGGTAGGGCTTGAAAACAAGTCCTCCATGCTCACTGCCTCTTTCCTGGGATGGTACATGTCACCTGTAAGCAGCCTATTCATACACAACCCTCTCTGATCTTTCTGATTTCCCCTTAATTACTTCTTTGCTACTTTGGTTTGAAGATACATTCATTCACACATGCATGCATATGTACATACATGCATACATATATACATATACACAGAGAGACATATGTATATACAGAGGGACAGAGCAGGGAGAGTGAGAGCCAGAATAAGAGAACGAGAGAGAGAGAGAGAGAGAGAGAGAGAGAGAGAGAGAGAGAGAGAGAGAAAGGCAGTGACAGAGACAGCGAGACCTTGCTTCAACATTACAACTTCTTGCCATGTGATCTGTAAGTCTGAGGCTTGGCATTAACTTCATAGAGTTGTCATGAAGATGAAATGAGTTAGTGCTATTAAAACACCTAACCCAGAGCATTATGCTGGACCCATATAAGCATTACCAAGGATTTTATAAAACATACCAATGGCTGGGCCACTTGACCAAATAAGTATGAATCTCCAGGGATGCAACCCTGCACTCATATCAAAACAGATCAAAGAGAAATCTCTAGAGACCTTTCTAATGTGGAGCCAGGACAGACAGTCTTTGACTCAAAGCCACAGCAGGGACACATGTACTTGTGCGTGCATG
The DNA here is from genome assembly GCF_964271855.1 of Acomys minous. Lineage (NCBI taxonomy): Eukaryota > Metazoa > Chordata > Mammalia > Rodentia > Muridae > Acomys > Acomys minous. The sequence continues at coordinate 149,069,969 of NC_140484.1, read as the reverse complement.
CACGTGCACACACATACACACACACACACACACACACACACACACACACACACACACACACACCTGTCTAACATCTCTCTTCCAGATATTTTCTATCTTTCCCTTACACGACATGCCTCACCCAACAGTTGTCCCTTTAAGTCTCTGCAGAAGGCTTGATAATTTCACAAAGTCCTTTATGAATTCCTTCTAACAGAACTGACCACTGCCTCCTCTGAGACTGAGTGTCACCAAGCAGATAATATTACCTTCCTGCACATCTGTTTCCACTCCCCTAGGTGTCACATGCCACCTGTGACCTGCCCATCTACCCATTTATCACCACCTTCTCTGATGACATTTCTGATTGTCTCTCCACCTTGGAGAAGGAGAAATGGGGAGAGAGGGAGGGAAAGATTTAAATTTTAAGGTTTTCAAGAGCAAGAAATGATATATGACTTATTATTATAATTCTAATCCATGAAGAAAATTAGACATATGGTAATATTTTAATTAACTGACCATCAGGAAAGGGTATGATATATATTGACCTACTCTGTGCCAGACATACTACCACTGTCCTAAAATAAGAAACTATAGGACTAAAGTCCAAGAACCCCATAGTTCTCCTCCTCCTACCACTCTTTCCTTGTCTGTAATGGGAGATAACCATGTGGCCACATCATAGGACTGAATTATACACACAAGACACCTGTTCCTAGTTCATGATAGCTACTCTTAGCATCTTAATATGCCCACATCATAGTCTAGTAAAGTGTGTACTGTTTCTGTATTTTCCATTTTAACTGAGGAATCTGTCTCCAGAAATCTTTGCTTGCAGGGTAATACAGACCTAGGGAGTGGCAGCTCAGGGAGTAGGATCTAGGCCAATGTAACTTTAGGAAATGAGATCTCCCCTCTCCAGCTTCTTTCTGGCAACTCGGTTCAGTGACATTGTGCCCTCTCCCCAAGGAGACTTTGGCCTAAGGTTAAGGAATAAATGGACTTGCTGTAAAGAAGGAAAACAGCATGGCTTAAGTAGCCAGGCTCAGAAGGAGATCCCATCCACCCCCATCCCCTGAATCTCTGAGGGTGTCCTGGAGACAGCCAGTATGCTGCTGCCACACAGGCCTGGGGCCTGAAGGCCTAGAAGAGTGGTGACTGGCAGAGTGAAGGAAGAAGTGAGCAGAAGGAAAAGACTAAAAAGCAGGGGGAGTGATGGAGAAGGGGACAGTGTTAGTATAGGACATCTGTCAGGAGCAGAAAGACAGGCATCCGGGATTGTGGGGGGCAGGGAGCTAGGGGGTAAAGAGAGCCCAGTGGTGGCCAGCTGATAGCTCCCCATGTGGAAGAGCTGTTGCTATGACAACATCAAGAAGTAGATCGATGCTTTGGATGGAGCGCTCAGTCACTGCCAACTCCCTCCTCTCTTCTCTCCCTGAAGTGGGGATTGTGAGCATGAGGGAGGGGGAAACCACTATTCCCAGAGCCCTCTGGAGCCACAGTGTGGGTCCTCTATAGCCCTTGGTTAAGGCACTACAACCCTATCTCCAGAGTGAAGAGATCTGAGACTGGAGCTTTCTGTTTCCTGGCCCTTTGGCTTGAGTGAGATGGATGGAGAACAGTTCCCCAGACCCTGAGGGCTGGGAACCTCCTCAGGGCTGCTATCAAAGGAGCCAAGCATAACCTCTGTTCTCTCTCTTTTAAAACTTTTTTTAGTCTCTCATATGTTACATCCTGACCAGTTTCCCCTTCTTCTCCTCCTCCCAGTCTCCCACACCCACCCCTCCATCCACTCCTCCTCCCTTTCAGAAAAGGGCAGTCTTCCTTGGGACACCAGCCAAAAATAGCATGTCAATAAGTTGCAATAAGACTAGTTACCTCCCCTCATATTAAGGCTGGGTAAGCCAACCCAGTAGGAGAAAAGGTTCTGAAGAGCAAAAAAGCATCAGAGACAGCCCCAGATCTCACTGTAAAGAGTTCTGCAAACAAACAAACAAACAAAAACAAAACAAAACAAACCAAGCTCCATAACCATAACATAAATGCAGAGGACCTAGGTCAGACCCATACAGGCTTTTTGATTGCCAGTTTTGTGGACCCCTATGAGGCCAGAATAATTGATTCTGTGGGTTTTCCTGTGGTGTCATTGACCCTTCTCCATTCTCCACAGTTTGGCTATAGGTCTCTGCATTTGTTTTCATCAATTGCTAGATGGAGCCTCTCTGATGATGATTATGTGAGGTTCCTGTCTACACATTTAGCAAAATATCATTAAGAACCCCCCATCAATATGTGTGTTTGGTTTTACCCTAGGTGTCTGGGCTTCTGGTTCCTGGACCTCCAGGCAGTGTCATGGGGTAGGCTTCTTAACTCTAAAGTAAAGGATAATCATGCTATCATCCACCAAGTAACAAGGAGGACTCAGAGTCGGGGTGCATGAATTTTCTAGTGAAGGGGAAATAGTGAATGGAAACAAGAAGGGCCACATGGGAGGATGATAAAGGGAGGGAGTACTGGGAAAGACAACGGGAATTTTGGGGCACTTTTGGGGCAAGGTAGCAACCTAGGGCAATGAAAGTCCCAAGAATCTGAGTGTGACCTTAGCTAAGACTCCTAGTAATGGGGTAGACAGAGCCTGAAACAGCCATCTCCTGTAACAAGACAAGACTTCCATTGGAGGGATTGGGACACCAACCCAACCAAAAAGGCTTCAACCTACAATTTGTCCTGCCTGCAAGATGTGCTGGGGTAAAGGTGACACAAATTAGGGGAGTGGCCAACCAACTTCCAGGACTCCTCCATGTGGAAGTGGAGAAGTGCAGCAAAAAGACTTCCTCTGGCTTGAGGGGAACACTTTGAGACATAGCAAGGATGTCGTCCATCAGCCTCAGGAGACAGGGTCACAGGGAAGTCCCATGAAGTCCCTCCCTGCCACAACAACCAAACCTTCACTCAATGGCCATTTCTTTGAGATAATAAAATACAAGTACTACAAGGCAGGACAGCATGTTGACATTTTGTACAAGTGACTGGCTGACAGGCTGGAGGTTTGGGGAAGGGAATGTGAGTACTCTTTTCTTTAACCCTGGCATGTCATTGGACTTGATTTGTTTATGTTTGATTTGGTTTGGTTTTGACATTTTGAGATATGGTCTTACTTTGTGGCTCCAATTGTCCTTGAACTCGCTATGGACTTAAATTCATGGTTATCCCCCTGCCTCTGCTTCCTGAGTGCTTAGATTACAGGCATGAATTACCATACCAAGCATAAGTTATGGGTCTTTATAATTTCTTCCCCTGCAAAGTACATCTTAAAAGAATATTAATACAGGGGTTACCATAGGCATTGCATGCATTAAAAATAAGAATATATCTAAAGGCAGATCTCATAATGTAAGTAATGGAAGTTGTCACCAGTCACACCTGAATGAACTGGCTTTGCCTGGGAAAGGTTTTTGTAAGCATGAAGAGATGAGAGAAAGACTTGAGTCCTACTGGTTACTAGGTACTGTACTAGCATTATCCAATTTGCGTTCCTCAGCAGGTCCTGGAGAACATGTCACCCTCAGTTTTCAGCAAGCCTCTCCGTTCTCTAGTCCAAGGCCACAGACTTCCTCCTGAAGTCCCACCTGAGCAACAAGGGACAAAGCCCATCAGTTACTTCCAACTTCTCACAGTCTGTGGTCAGTAAGGAGAAAATCCCCCAGCAAAGCAGGAAGCCGACAGACTGGGCAGAGAGAAGCCTCTTCAGCGAGAATGAACACACAGGTGCCAGAAGACCTAGGAAGGGTAAAACTGCTGCCAGCCTGGAGCAACGTGCAGGAAGCTGTGGACGGGCACTGGCCCTGAGAGGAGCGAGAAGGGAACTTGGAGGTCAAGGCTGCTACCAAGAAGACAGTGAGCTCTGCTAACAGCACCATGGAATTAGACCTCTGCTGTCTGCTTTTGCTTGAAAATGGATATAGATTTAATTTGCTGATAAAGTTAGTGTGTGTACTTCGTGTATACATGTGGTGTGTGTGTGTGTGTGTGTGTGTGTGTGTGTGTGTGTGTGTGTGTTGCATGTTGATGAATGTGCAGGTATGTGAGTATGTGGAGGTCGGGGGAAGATGTTTGCTTTCTTCCTCCATCACCTACCTTATTTTCTTAGGGTAGGAAGTCTCACTAAACCAGATGAAAACTTGCTGTTTAGCTAGGCCAGCTGGCCAGTGACCTTCCTGTCTCTGCTTCTCCCTCAATGTACACAAAGTCATGGCAGCTTTTTACATGGGTGCTGGGGATTTGAACTAATATCCTCATGCTTGTACAGAAAGTTTTCTTACCTACTCAATCATCCCCTTGGCCCTGAATACAACATAGAGATTTTTAAAAAGTAACGAGGTTTATTTTTACTTTGAAACTGAATTACAAGCCATCCTGAGATTGGCTCCAGACCCAGCCTCTTGCTAGCCATTTAAACCCCAGATATTGATGTCATCCTAAATAAAACAAAATAGTGAAATCAAATTAAAAAGTGTACAGAAAGGACTTCCTTCTCGGATGACTATAGGGAAAAATCACATGATATATGAACAAGAAAGGACTAATGACAACCTTGGCATTTGAAAGACTTCATGATGTTTCTACTAAGATCCCATGTTTCTCAGGCAGGGAATAGGCTCTGAGGCATTCTAGCACACACCACTGAGGCTGGGGAGAAGAGACCACAGAGAAGTGGTGGTAGTTTGGCATCTGGCAAGAGTAGAGTGTGTCCTTTCCATGAGTGAGATGACATCAGCCTGTTTTACAGATAAGGGACACTGGGGTGGAAAACCACCTGAGCCTCCCAAGGTCACCAGTTCTTTAAGTTGTGCCAAATAAAGGAACTAGAATGCAAGGGCAAGTATTTTACTTTCTGTCCCAGGGGTCTTTTCTTAAATATATCTATTAGTTTTTTGAGACTCTTATGCATTGCATTCTGAACATTTTCATCCTCTTCCCCATCCTCTCCCAGATCCACCTCATTTTATACTCACCCAGCTTTGTGTCATTTATCCCTTAACCCACAAAGCCCCATTAGTGCTGCCTAATGTATTTTTAGGTGTGTTAGACCTACCAGGCCTGTATTCTTCAAGAAAATTACCCTACATTTTCTCTGAAGCTCTTAACTACCAGAGATCCTCAGCTAAGAGTGAGATCTCATGCCCACCCTCACCCCTGCCTTGCTTCATGCTAAATTTTCTCTTATTTGAGCTTTTTCAGACCTTGTGCATGCCGTCAAAATCATTGTGAGTTCATGTGTGCAACTGCCCTGTTGTGTCTAGAAAACACTGTTTCCCTGTAGCCATCTACTGTCTCTGGTTCTTACAGGCTTTCCATGCCCCTTAAACAATGATCTCAGAGCCTTGTGAGGAGGGGGCTGTGATAGAACCTGTCTCCAGGGAGGGCAGCACCCAAGGACAAGCATTCCTTGGGATTGGTTCTACCTTTGTATTCTCAGGCAAGAGTCTTTACTTCCCAGTGTCTGCTTCTTCCCCTGTAAACCAAGGAATAGGCATGATAATGTATAGAAGACATGTCAGGTGTTGGAAGCACACATTGTGGAGGGTCTGATTGGCCTTGTTGTGTATCTGTGATGATTCATTTTAATTCCTCAACTGGATACAATCTAGAACCACCGGGAGAAGGGCCTCTGAGAACATCTGTGAGGGATTATCTTGATTATGGTAACTGATGTGGGAAGATCTGTGTACTGTGGGTGGCACCATTCCCTAGGCAGGGAATCCTGAACTGTATAGGAACTGAGTAGCAGCATGCATACATTTCCTGGTCCCCTTTTCTGACTATGGACTGTAGGTAACCAGTTGCTTCAAGTTTCTGCTTTTTGACTTTCTTCCTCTGGTGTACTGTGTCCAGAATTGTGAACCAAAACAAGCCCTTTCTCCATTGAAGTTACTTTTGTTAGAATACTTTATCACAGGATAGTAATCCTGGATAAGCCACAGCCTCTCTGGCCTTTAAAGCATTGGAATTACTAGAGAAACACACAAGCCTCCCATCTGGAGATTCTGCTTTGTTTGGTTGGGCAGAGGCATGCACATCTGTTTTCTTCTCAGCCCATTAGATATACTGGCTATATATTCAGAGTCAAAATGACACGAGTGCTCTCAGTATCACTCAGAATGCAGTATCAGCATTACCTGGGAATTTTCTAGAAATTATACATCTTGGGGCAACCGGAAAAAAAAACATCTGTTTGGACAAGCCCTGTGTATACAGTATATATTCACATTTTGGAGATCTTGTTCAACCCTGAGTTACTTTTGGGGTTATAGGCATTTGGGGAGCATACTTAAGAAACTATGTGAGCACAGGAAAAGGTGTGCATGGAACAGAAAAACAAGCGAGGTGGAGGAGAGCCAAAGAATCAGCCAAGACCATGGTCTTCCCGAGTGTGTTGGCATAGCATGCTATGAAATCTGCCAAAAGAATTAAAGGCTTCAGGCTGGGAAGAAAACCCCATCTGTAAAAAGCTTCCTACATAAGCACAAGAAGCTTAGTGTGATCCCCAAAGCACACATTAGAGAACCAGGTGTGCTGAATGGCACATACTTATAATCTCTGTGCTGGGGAGGTGGAGATAGGCAGATCCTGGGGGCTTACTGGTCAGCTACCCGTGTCTACTGAGAAAGCTGCAGGCCAGTGAGAGAGCCCTGTCTCAACAGAGTGGGTGACCCTCTGATGTGGATACATATGCACATGTACCAACCCCTCCCTCCAAAACAATTTAAAGTCTTCTAAGGACCAAATCAGAGAGGGTAGCAGGAAGGGGTGATGGGACAGAATAGGAATGATGTGTCTTTCTGGAAAGTCAATTTACCAGAAGATGTTTTAGGAAGAAAAAAAGTTAAATTACTGTGCCAATGGGCAATAGGAAACATGACAGTTAGATTAAAGCCAACAGATGTATTAGGGCACAGAATGCCACCTGGTTATACACTGCTGAGGCAGAAGAAAGGACACAGAGTCACTTTACACTTGAATTTGGGAATCTGGACTGAAGCCTTGGTCCCAAGTCCCTCTTCTCACCCTGTGGAAAACAGAGCCTTTAATGAGTGAATTAATGAACTGGCTAATTCATCAATTGCTTGACAGATTAGACAAATGGTTGAGTTCATACCTTATGCCAAACCTATTAGTGAGTCCAGAGAAATTCATGAAACAAAAATATATGAGTTTTTGCCATGCCAAAGCTCACAGAGTAATGCATGTGTGTGTGGGGGGGGGGGGATGGAGATGTTATGAACAGGCTAGAGCATTAACCCAACTACCACACAGATGGATTTGTAGTCGCAAGCTTAAGTGTTCTGAACAAAAACAACAAAGGGACATCAAAGAGCAGGTGACAAGGGATTAACGCTACAGTCAGGTTAGAAAGGACTTTTTGGTAAAAATGTCATCTGAAATCCGACTGGAGACCTGTGAGAGGTCTTGTGCCCAGCTTGTATGGAGCAGCCTGGCTGCAGAGTTCCTCCAATCCTCTTGTCCTCATGTCCTCCCAGCACTGGAATTACAGCTGCATGTGTGACCATGCTCAGCTTTTAATATGAGTGTGGGTGTTTGAACTCAAGTTCTCATGCTTGCACAGCAAGCACTCACACCCTCATACATCTTTCCAGCCCTCTCTCCATTCCTAAGTAGAACTCCAAATCCTTGCTAGGTGAAGGGGGCCCTAGAGACATACCCCTGCCTCTGACTTTCCTCTTGTTACTGCTTCTCTAGCCACACTGTCCTTGCCACTCCTCAAGAGCATAACGTAAGGCTTCATTACAGAGCTCTGTCTAACCCTCTGTCTCCTCTTCTACCAGGTCAGCGATGGTCCCCCAGCTCCACTCAAGTACTGCTCCTCATGCATGCTGTGGGATGCATGCTCCACTCAGAATAAACAGATAAATAATACAAATAGGCAAGTAGAAGCATTTTCTGGGTGGAAAATGAAGAGCCACAACACCCAATGTAGGGTTAGGACTATCTGGTTCAGCAAATGTTTGGAGAGCATTTGAAAGAGGGATGCAAGAAGAGGGAAGGGGAAGGGAGGGGAGGAAGGGAAGGAAGCCAAGAGCATCTGTTTTAACTCTCTTGTTTCCTTGCTGAAGCATAACTATCATGCCGTAAAACATGTAAGTATACACTTTTGTAAGTTTTAGTAACTTTTATAGCAGTACAATCATCACCATGGTCCAGTTTAAAAATTCTGTCAAGTCCAACATTTCTCCTTGCTGACATTCTCTCTGAGCTGGTGTGCATCCTGCTCATGGCATTAGTCCCCAGTGACCTCTGATTAGATTCCTGACAATAACTTTGCACTTAAATATTTTAGTTTAAAAGCGGTCATACATTACATTGTCCTTTCTACTTAGCTGTTACCACCACAATGTCTGTCATGCTCTTTGTAGGTACATCCATGTTCCTTTTCCTTGCTAGATAGTATTCCATTATATGGACATACCACAACTTGTCTGCCCATTCATACATTAATAGATGTTTGTATTATCTCAAATTTGGGTCTACTTAGATGTTTTCATATAAACTGGTTGGTGAGAATATAGGTTCTGAGATCTTTGGAGTAAATACCTAGGAGTGAAATTGCTAAGTCATATGATAAGTATATGAGAGAATTTTGGGTTGTTTTGTTGTTGTTGTTGTTTGCTTGTTTTTTTTAAGACAAGGTTTTTCTGTGCAGGTCTGGCTGTCCTGAAACTCACTCTGTAGACCAGGCTGGCCTCAAACTCAGAGAATCACCTGTTTTGGCCTCCCAAGTGCTGGGATTAAAGTCAAATGCCAGCACTGCTTAACTGTACATGAGAGATTTTACATCCTTAGTTTGGGTGTTTCCCAGTGAGGTAAGAAAGTGCTCTAAACTGATAGAGGAAAACATGGATAAAACTCTGGGCACCAAGATCATCTCCAAGTCCTAAGTGCACGGCCAGTTCACTATGGCTGTGTTTGATATCGGTGTGTGGCTATATGATGCCTTGTCTGTGGAAGATGTCCAGCCTTCAAACTACCAACTGAGACTGACTTTCACCCAATAACTCTGAAGAAATTTCTTCTTGAATAAAGGTTTGAGTGAGGTGTTCTTGATGAAACTAATCATGGCAACATGCTGTGAGAAGAAGGGACACATCTTTGGTGACTGAAAGGCACTGACCAAAGGGAAGGGGCTGGCAGTCAGTGGACTCATTCATAGGGTGGAAGAGGGATTCCTAGCCTCTTCCAAGGGTCCTGTCTCTGTGTCACCATTTCCAACAGAGGAAGTCTTGACGCCTGGACCCCTGCACACAATAGCTCAGATCCTGCCAAGTTCATCCTGAGAAATCCTGACTTCGGATTTCAAGTCTTGTTTATACTAATGGAGCCCAACCCCTGTGTGGCCTTGGGAAACATTTAAAGAAGACATTGTGCTTGCTCCTGATGCTCCACTTAGCTCTGATTAGAAAACCTTCTTTTATAGAGGGGTTGACCTCCAGGTGGGAACCTGAGGAATGGTGTCTCTCAGCCACACTTCTTCACCCACCACAAGAAAATGAAGTGTGCACTGCAGCTCTGATCTTAGAAATAGTTTGCAGCACAAAATCGGTATTGGTCGCAGGGCATAATTGTGCCTTTAAAAGTCAATTTCTGATGTCCTAACTTAACAACACCCAATTTGAAGAAACAAACCACCAAACAAACAACTCAAACTGCATGCAGAGTGTGTCAGCAATTGGAGTAAATAAACAGTCCCTGTGATGAGGTTCCACCTCTGCAAAGAAAAAGAAAACTGAGAGAACTATCGGCTGGGTGAGCAGACCGTTTAGAATGTGCTTGGTGTAATAGAGGTTCTGGCTAAGAAAATGGTACCTGAGGCTGCCTTGCAGGTGTGATGGCCTTGGAGATGTGCAATTCCTTGATGACCCATTGTGGGAATTGACTGACGGCAGTTGGGATCAGAGAGGAGATCCAGGGCCTCATGGTTGGGGATCTGAGCTCTGAGGAAGAGCTGCTGGGGGATAGGGGTCTTGGAAATATTGCTCTAGGACACAGACTGTATCTCCACTGAATGTTGTATTGACAGAATTCCTGATGCTGGCTAATGAAAAAGGAAGAGGGATCCTATTAGCTCAGTTTTAGAGGCTGGAAGTTCAGGATCAGGAGATCTCAAATGACAATTTGTCTTTACCGTCAACTTGCTAAGAGGTACAGTCACTGGGAAACACACCTGTAACTGAGCTGGGAATTCCCAACCTAAATGCAGACATAACCATACCATGGTCTGAGGTGTCAAGATTAATAAAAAGAAGTGGGCTGGGAACAAGGGAGTCCCCTACTGCACACATATCAGACATATTCTGGTCCCCAAACCCAGTACTGTAGCTGTTAAGAATTCCCCATCTGACTGAGCTCATTACTGTAAGATTGAGTATAATGGGAAAGGTGCTGATGTTTGTGCTGCTAATAAGGTTTTATTGGGACCCAGCCACACCCATTTGTCTGAACCTCATCTTTAGTAGCATTTTCACTGCAAAGACAGCATTATGTAGTCAGTACCAAAATGTAATGGCTTCAGAAACAGGGATGGGGAGGGAGAGGAACCATCTGGTCCTTTGCAGAGGAGTTTTCCAAATTCTAAAGGAAAAGCCTTGAGGATTTCTGGACACAAAGCTTTTGGAAAGTGGGTGCACAGGAGACTTCTTGGGAAATGAGTGTAGGAACTTGTGGGTGAGGGGCCTTCTGCATTCTGTGACCCTCTCAACGACTAAGACCAGATAGAGATTGGCTTGAAGGGCCTGTGTGGTGACTGACAACCTCATCCTGCATCTTGCTTATTCTCTGCCACCACCCATGAAATTCTAGTATATTTACTGATACACCTATGCACACACTGAAGCACATGTGTATTCCCTCAGATAGGATCCTCCTTCACTGTTTCTGGCCTTCTCATCTATTCCTACCCATTCCTCAAAGCCCAGCTCTTCATGCAGTGAGCAGGCACAGCTCTGACAAATCTCCAGTAAGGAGTCAAATACAGACAGGAACAAGAAGGCTACTTTTCTTTGCAGTAAGGGTTGGACCAAGAATATGCTAGGGTATGGGGGCACCCAAACCAGACCCCAACCTGGTTCTTGATCATTGAAGAAGGCTTTATTGGGGTGGATATTATCAGAACTAAATCCCCAAAGAGACCAGAAATGAACAATATGTCATATTAGGAGACAGAGGATCTAGCATGAAGAAGCAACATGCTCAGAGGCTCATGGGTAGAGAACAGGAGCTAGCAGGGAGGCATGGCATGGGGCTGAAGCACCAAGAACCACAGAGCTTCTGAGCAACTAGAGTGTCCCTTCACAGGTAGGATAATGATGAGCATCTGTACATGCCCTTGCTAGCATTGTCTCACTGAATCACTTGTACCCTCTGGGGATGGGGACCTAGTTCTCTCATCTCTGGACTCAGGGCACAAGCTGCCTGCTACACTCCTCATGGGAGGAGAGCTCAGCTGGCACTTACAGGGTATTGGGAAAAGCCAAAACTCTTCCAGATCAAGATTGAGGTTCTCTTGGGCCTCTGCTGATGTGCTTCAGGCCCTGGCCAGGTTGCGCCACCAAGGGCCAGCATCTGCTGGGCCAGCAGAAGGGAAAAGACACCATCATCATCAAATATTAAGTTAGCAATAGAATCAGGCTGGAGACCATTTTCTCTGCTAAATCCAGTACCCCTTCTCCACTGGGTTCTGAGAGGGCAGATCAATGAAGAATTTTGCTGTGTGGCTGATGGCACATCCTCCATCAGGCATGCATATTCATCTTCAAGGAGCTGATCAATTCATCTCAAGACATCATTATTCCAAAACAAAGCAGGGCTGATAAACAACACTCTAATGGTGGCTTGGAGATGATACATCTTCTATGTACAAGGGAGGAAAATCCTAGATATGTAAGTGAGAAAACCCACCATCCAGCTGGTCAATTCACATGTGTTCACAGATCTGGCAAGAAAAACACAAAAGCATCTCCCAGAATCCAAAACTCCATGCACTTATCCATGGAAAAGGGATTCTGAGTATAAGGTGTTGCCTAGGAGGCCGTGGCTGGATTGAGGGTCTTGGGTTCTGCCCCATACAATGTCCTCTTCACACTGAAAGCTTTAGTTTGGGACAAGGGGCTCAGTGGTTTTCAAGGCTCTCCACTAAGTTACTATGAGAACAGAAACTAGAATGTAACTTTTACATTTTTACTGGCAACAGGGTAGTTTGAAATGAGTAGAGAGTATCAGTGCATCCTCCACTTTGCCTAACTGCTTAGCTTCATGTCTCTCTTAGCCAGATTCTCCGTGGCCAGGCCAGAGTCCCATCTGTGATCTGGCATTGCTGTACTATGGGGTCTGGGCCCACACCGGTTACTAGTTAAAACAGTGGAGACAACTTTCCACGGTCATGTTTAAGGTATAGTTTTAGAATCTTCATCTCCTGCCCAGGACTGACCATTTTTCAGGAGGTTCTGGGGTGAGACTATGCCTTTGCTAAGAAGAAGCCTCATCTGCGATTAAGACAAAGTACCCGCCTCACCTTAGCATACCACCCAGCTTTCCTTCAGCTCCTCAGACACCTTACATTCCCAGGACCACGGGGCCTTTGTGCCTGTCTCCTCTTTACCAAAACTATTTTGGTGTGTTTGGTTGCCTTAGAAAAATCTGAGAACCTCAATTTCTTTCCCTACCTCCCTTCCTCTTTCTTTCTCTTGGAGGTGACTGTCTACAAGGAAAACCAAGGCCTTACTATATTCTCCACTTATACTGAGGAACAGAGGCCAGGGTGAACACAGCATTGCTTCATAGCTGCAATCATTTGTGGGCTGTGGCACCAGATACAGCACAATGGAGGCTGGCTTTCTTCAATTTTAAAAGTCCCAGAATCTCTCCCATTACCACCTCCCAGTCCCATTCCCCTCAAGAGAATCAATGCTTTCTTTTTCTCCTTGCTGGAACTAAACATCACATTTAAATCCCCATTGTATCATAAAATATGTCTCTTGAGTCCACACCGATTTACCAAATGTATTACTGGCTTTTATGTGTATCTTTTCTGTAAAGATCTATCTTAATCCAATATTGCCTTGTCTCCATTAAGGCACCTCCTTTAAAGATTGTCTATGTAGAACACTCCTTAAATGCCTTCAGTTTTATCTCCTCTGTTAGCTGGAAAACTCCAAAAACATTGAATAATGACAACTTCATGAGTATTTACTATGTGCACTGTAACTTACGTGGTGGTGAAATATGTGACTTAGAACACAAGTTGGTTGCTAAAAGAACAGTGGTTAAATGAATTTTAACTGTCTCCCATTCAACAGTGGAGTAGTAACAGAGTTGACATGGAGGCTACAAGGTGTCATAAATACCAGGTTCTGCCTATCTTATTGCTCTGCCATCTTGAGTCCTCACTCTGTGCAAAATGCTGTATCATGACGTTGCAGCCAGCTGTGAAAGGAATGAAGACTTCCCTTTAAGGAAATTATAGACAGCAGCACAGCTGTACACTTCCCAAGAGCCAGAACTTACTCATGGGACTGTGCCTAGCTGCAAGGGAGGGTGGGAAATGTAATCTTTAGTCCAAATGCGTTGATTCAGAAATCAGACATTTTATTATCATAAGGAGAAGAAAGGGGGTATTTATTTGGGCACTACCAGCAGCACATGCTACTACAATGAGGCAATCCTAAATGAGACCAGATTCCAAGACTTTTGGACTTATGCTAAGAGCAAGAAACAAGTTGAAAATCAAATTGCCAGAGTGAAAGATAGCTTTGTTTAGATCAGGGTTCTTTGCCTTAGCCATAACTTAATATGAAACAGCCACAAATACTTACATTATCCCGTCTATGTGGCAGGGAAGATGACATTCTTTGGGTACAGGTCTGGTTTCTCTCAAGCGAAGAGGGTTTCCCACATCAGAACCTCCTGGAGGGTGGTCAGTCCTGGGCAGGAGGTGAAGGTAAGAAAAATGAACCTTAAATGAGATGGTGGGAAGCTGTCTCCACCCTGTTAGTTAGTAAGCAGTTTGGCTCCAACTCCACAGTGCAGTAATGTCAGATCTACTTCTGGTGAGGGAAGGCAGGGTCTCAGGCCTGGCCATGGAGAGGCATACTGAAAGAGATATGAAGCTTATCAGTTAGGAAAAGGATGCAGAGGACGCACTGACCTATCCACTCATGGGGGAGTACTCTGTTTTATGTCTTTTTAAACCAGCCTCAAGTCACCAGTAAGAATTTGAAACCTATATTATGGTTGCTATCCTTGTGTGTGGGGTTAGGCAGGGTTCACATGCCACACTCTCTGGTTCTCTCTGGACTTCCCTTAGTCCTTAAATAGGTAACACCTTCTGCTATCCCTGGGCCTTTGCACACACCTTCTCTTTTCCTGTAGCATCTCCCTCTGCCACCTTTGCTTGCACCCTTCTGCTTATCTTGGGATAGCATGTGCTGCTGGTAGTTCAAATAAATGCCCTCTTTCTTCTTCTTATGATAATAAAATATCTTATTTCTGAATTAATGTCTAAAGATTGGACTAAAGATTACATTTCCCAGCCTCCCTTGCAGCTAGGCACAGTCCCATGAGTAAATTCTGGCTCTTGGGAAGTGTACAGCTGTGCTGCCATCTATAACTTCCTTAAAGGGAAGCCTCCTTAATGCTAACTCCAGTAAGTTATTCCTGATACACTTTAAAAACTCTTCTGTTAGTCCTTTATTATTATTATTATTATTATTATTATTATTATTATTATTATTATTACTGTATCAAAGTCCTCCAAGCCAGGTAACTATATAAAGAACAGACATTTATTTAGCTAACATTTTGGGATACTGAATGCCCAAAGAATATGGTACAGGGTCTGAAATGGACTGTACTTATTTTTATCACTTCACAGTGAGGACACATGTAGGAAAAAAGATGCCGTTATGCAGTAGAAGGCCAAAGAGTCCGGGCTCCTATGATTTCAATGCCCTAAGGATCTCTCACCAGAATCCACCTCTGAAGAAGAAAAAGCTTCCACCATGTGATGCTTTAGGAAGAAACTGGACCCAAAAGAGGAACTCCTTGCTTATTGCACTTAACACGTTGCAGGTATGCACACTCTGTTTTGTTTTTTTGAGATAGGGTCTCTCTGTGTAGCCTTGGCTATCCTGGACTTGCTTTGTAGACGAGACTGGCCTCAAACTCACAGCAATCCACCTGCCTCTGCCTCCTGAGTGCTGGGATTAAAGGTGTGCACCACCACACGTGGCCTGCACACTCTGTTTTATTGTTTGACCTGTATCTGTGCACACCACAAAGACGGGAACCAGGTCATTGGGGAAAAAATGGAAAACCAACTTTTCTCATGCCCAGCTGCTCTTTCAATCTCAACACTGGGAAGGTGGAGACAGGTAGATTCCTGGAGTTTGCTGGCCAGTCAGCTTCACCTAAGCAGTGGGTTCCACACCAAATGAGAGACCCTATTTCAAGCAAAACAGAACTACTTTAGGTGGACAACACTGGAGGAAATGACATTTGAGGTTGTCCTCTGGCCTTTGCACATACACACACAAAGAAAGAACAATTTTAGACTTTCACTGATGATTAAAAATGTCCATAGTGAGGAAAACTAAATTAAGGAACAAATCACATAATACAATTTTATTTTTGTTAAGTAAAGATTCATTTATTGTGTTGGCTACATGCATTGTTGTTAATTTTCAACAGTGGTTGAGACCCTGACCCTAGCCTTCTGGAAGTCTCCAGTGAAGGGGTCTCTAACAGGCCCAAGCATTGGTTTTGCCTTTCCTTCTCCCTTGTCAAACCGTTAGATTGCATTCCTAAAGGTAACCCCAAAGGCCCATTCCCTTATTTGGTCACAGACTCTGAGACAAAACATTAAGATCCAACAATCAAAATCCATTATTTGGCTAACATGCCCAGTGAAGGCCTACCTACTCACCCTAACACAGATTTCCCCCTTTGTCCTTTAAAAATCCACTCCTGCAGAGACATCTGCTGCATGCTGTCTGCTTTTGCCAGATCTAGAGGCAGCACCCTGTCCTGCTTAACCCTCAGGGGTAATAAATCTCTGATGTGCTGGAATTTGGTGTTTGGGTGTGTTTTGTCTCAGCTTTGAGGGCACCACCCCCTACACCCAATATGCCTGTGTGCCTATCTCAGGCCTTGGTGCTTCCCTAAAGCTGTCTTCATGTCCGTCCAGTATTTCCAATACCCCTCCCCCATGAGAGGCTGATCAGCCTAAGACTTCCTTTTTGTGTATCTTTCCACTAGCTAACTTCCTCATGACCACTATTGGACAAACTACATTCTTTTTGTTATTTACCATTGTCTTCTCTACTCTAGTGTCAGTTCCACAAGAAGAGAGACCAGTTTCTCTTGCCCCTGGTAGAACATCACCTTTAAAAACTATTCCCATCACAGAATAGATGGTTAACAGGTTCTTGACAGAACCAGGCATGGTGGTACATGCTTAGAATCGCAGCACTCAGGAGGCTGAGGCAGAAGAGCCACAAAACAAAGACTACACACTTGAGACTCTGAATCAAAATTCCAGGGCTGGCAGTGTAGCTCAGTGACTGAGCTCTTGCCCACCATATGCAATGCTCAGGATTCCACCTCAGTACTGAAATAAAAGCAAATGAATAAATAACAATGTGAATGAAGAAGTGGGTAGATGTGCCCTGCACCATGCTACCCACAGCAGAGAATGCCACAGTGAGGCATACATCTTTTATATCGTTGCTTTGTGATTCTTTTCTTCTCATTCCCCCACTGGGCCCTGTCCCATTTGAAAATTCTCTGGAGTTATGAGACTAGCATTCATTTCAATATGCCAAAGCCTTCCTCTAGGCTGCTCTTTTGCCATAGTGCCGAGTAATTATCTTCTAAGCTCTATGATGGCTCCAGTTTTGATTAAATGCTTTCCTGGCTTTTAACATTCCGGGCCTACCGATTAGGCTGTGCCCTGCCATGGCATCAGCCAGTGCAGTGATTGACTGAGACGAACCTTGTCCCTTTCTTATTTGCAGTGATTTCCTTGAGCATTTTGATCCAAGCAAGGAGTATGACATTATTGATTTGCTCTGCTCCACTCACCAACGGACTCATCTGCAAGAGCTGGGATCTTTATGGCTTCAATAATTTCCCGTAGTGCAGAGAACTCTTTTGTATTTTTGCTTGGCACTTTGCAGTTCTGTAAATTTTTTATGGACTCTGAGGTTAAGTTTTGTCCCCTGCTTCCACATTCATCAGGATGCTGGCTTGGGCTCTAAGCAAGTACGTGACCTTTCTGTACCCAGGCGTGTCCCACTCCACCCTGATATTTTAGAGAAGGAGGTAGAAATAAAGAGAAAGACTGAAGGAAGGAGAGATAGACAACAGGAGAGAGGCAGAGAATATTCTAGAATTGCTTATGTTTTATATGTCTTACTGAGGAAGATAGAAATAGCCCAGAAAGCTTTAGTGACTCCCCTAAATTAACACAGCCAATAGGTAGGTAACTCTATTGACTCTGGGGTAGTCACTGATGATATTCACCAAAGTGTCTTTTCCTCTCCTCCTGGGTACAAAGTAGAATCACTCTTCTCTTTCTCCATAGAGTCACATGACTTTCTGTAGCTAAGAGGGAGTGGACTGCAGCATTTCCAGGTGGAAATCTTTGAGAGCACCTGAGTGACAGAGTAATTATGTCACCCTCCCAATGGTAGAGGATCCCTCCACATGTAACTGTTAAAGAGGACAGTGACCCAAGAAAGTCATGGAAGGTGAGTGGGCAAATCTGTCACTTTCAGCACTGAGCTTTGGAGACAGCCAAGCCTGATGGTGCACATCGGTAATAAGAGCACTTGTGAGGCTGAGGCAGGTGAATTGCAAGTTCAAGGCCACATAGGGAGACCATGAATACAATGAAGCAGAGTGAAACAAAATCACCCAACCACCACCACAAAGGAAGATCTGGAGCTGTTTGTTACCACAGCATACCCTAGCTCATCCTAATGGGTACGGTCCAGGGCATCCACAGATGATGTGCACGTCTTGGGATCTTAGATGGATAACCTGGAAGACTGGGGCAAGGAGAGAACTGGAAACTGTAGATTTTCCATCTATAGCTTTGTTTAGAACAAGAATCAACAAAGCTATGAAACAAGGTTAAGCCTAGTTTACTAGGAAAATAAATCATTTCAACCACTTCCTTAAGCCTCCTCTCAGGCTCAGGTCTCCACATCTCCCCACTAGCTGCTCTGGGCTTGACTTCACTCATCTTTTCCTTCTGCACACGTCCTCATTTGCTCGTTCACTCATTCACCATGGTGAACTTTATTCATGTTGTGAGAGCCAATCAAAATCTTTTCTGTCAGAGGCTGTTCTGATACCCCTTTCTTCTAAAACAAATTTAGCCCTCCTTTTCTCTGTGCCTATGACAGGCTGGACTTCTTTGTCAGTGGAGCATTTGGTTTCTAGGCTCACGCATTTGTCTTCTTCATGAGACTGTGCCATTCCTCAGTCCTTCCATGTGTTGGAAGCTTAGGTGCCCAAAGCACAGGCTGTATCTATCACATGTATGATAAATGATGGAGTAATTGATGTCGGTTCAATCTTGTTATTATTCCTTATTTTGCATCCAACATCCTGGAACTTAGATCTTCAAAATTTATTAAACCATTTAAAATAATTCCATGTCTAACCTGGAACTTTTTTCAAAAGAGGTTATGTTATTTCTTCCAAAAATAAGGCCATGTTAATACATAATACTTGCAGCCTTATTTTTTTTTTAACAATAATTATACTTTGGACCGCTTTCTGGTATTTTATGTGTTTATATTACACTGTCAGTTGTTGTTAATTTTTTTTTTTGAGACATGGTCACACTTTGTAGGCCCGGCTGCCATAAAGCTTTTTATATAGCCCAGGCTATCCTCAGCTTCCTGAGTGTTGGGATTATAGGCATGAGCCACCATGCCTGTTTCATTTAATAATTTTCATGGCTGCATAAGCTTCTGCTGTATACAAACATAAATATAAATAATTCAGTAATTTCCTATGACTGCTCATTTAGACATTTTCTACATGTTTTCTATTTTGACAAATTGTTTAAGTATGTGGTGACATCTCCTGCAGACAGACGGTCCTCCTTTATCATTTTTGCCATAGGTTTTTGATGCATAGTGATTGGATCAAATGGTCAGATCTAGAGCTCTAGGCCCTGACTGCATGTTTTGTAAGTGCTTAATATACAGACTTATCTGGGTAGGCTGTGGTAGAAGAGGAACTATTTAACATCTCTGTTTACCTGGACCAGGAGAAGGAGACCCCATGGATATTCTAATATGTCTGAAGAAAAAGGCCCATGAAGACTGCTTTATTGAGGGGAGCAAAGGCCACTTAATGAGCCTGCCTCCTTACAGGCCTTAGAGTGTGATTGTAGCCAGTGGGGATGTCCTCCTTCTTGTTGCGTTTCAAACATAATAAATTGTGCATGCCCTCATTAGCTCAGAGGCTGGAACATAACAAGATGCGGGCTGTCCAGCAATCTTTGTCATTCCTCCAACTACATCAGCATCATTGATCTGTCCAAGCCACCCAAGTCTGCCAAGCCTTCTGGTGGCCAGCTCTCTGCTCAGCTGCCTTTCTTCCCACACTTATGTTCAAGCATAAACCCAGCTTTCTGTGTTGTGTTCCTCAACCACATTTGACATAATCCATATTTTCCACTTTAAATATTTATAGCAAACTTGGAGAGAAAACATTCTCTTTTCAAGTGGCCTTCTAATTTCATTTCACAGTGAAGGTCAGAACAGTGAATGCTCTCTGCAGGGACAATTCTCTCTCATTTTCATCAGCATCAAGGACAGAATCCTTTAACGCAACCTCGTCCTCTGAGCTCCTCTTCATGGTCTTCCAAATGCTCCTTCTGACAGGAGAAATGGTCCAGAAGCCAGTCCCTAATAAAGAATAAAATATGGAATGTTACATTGCATAGTTTTTATGGCTATAAGAATTATAAGTCTGCAGCAACTTCAGAATATAACGAAAAGTATTCAGAATAAACAGAGGGCACAGTTAACCCACCATCGAGATAACCGTGTTTAGCAGATTGGTGTCAAACCTTTAGCACTTTCTTTAAAAGGGGATTATATCTAACATACATGCTACATCAAGATTATAGTTCATGTACTGTTTTGGAACCTCCTTTCTCTAATTATAATGCCACTGGGCTCTTGCTCTGGACATGCCTTGGCTGCCTTGTCCTTGTGGGTAAGACACTGAGTGCAGTGCAGAGGGGAGGAGGGCAGATCCTCAAGGAGTGAGAGTGAATACTGGCCACAAAGACCATTTTCTTTATCTACCCTGCAGATGGGCTTTATATAATTTTAGATGATAAGTTTCTGGAAATGACAGCTTTCTTGGGAGTGTTTTCCTGTCTGGATTGTTGACAGGCTCATTTAGATGAACTCTGATGGGCATGGCTGATGGGACACACTTGTACTTTATCAGAAGGCTTCCTATTCTGCCATGTTAGAAGAAGTGTGATCCGGGAACCAGGTTTATAGAGTTATCCACTTATGACCTTCAGGGCAGGGCAGGATATAAAGTCTCCCACCAGGGTTAGAGACAGGACCCAAGCCTGTTTCCTCTGACCAGTAATTACAGTCCTGTTGTTCCACCTCTTGTTTTACAAGCTGCTGATTAGGAGGGCAGGGTCCATCCTGAAGGCCCTGCTGACATCCACCAAGCTACTCAACAGTAATTGAATTGTGAGCTCTTTCTTGTCTTCAAGAGTGTACATGTGTATATCATTTGCAAGATAAATTTTAATGGCTATGTAAAACCTGTTGTATATAAGCACAAGATATAGTTAGCCAATGTGCTATCACTAGGCATCTAGGATCTTTCCACTACTTTGTTATTATCTTTAAAAGATACTTGAAATGTATTAGTGAGATGGTCAGCAAGTAAAGACACTTGTTTTCAAGTCTGATGATTTGAGGTCAATGCTTGGGAGCTTCACAGTGCAAAGATTCCTGCAGGTTGTTAGTGCACTTTTGAACCCATGCCTCCCTCACGCCATAATAACCAATGCAATAAAAAAATTCTTTGAGATCTTAAATGCTTGGTGTCTCTTCTCCAGGCAGACACACTCCTCTAATTTCTTCCATTTAAATTTCTTGATGCAGGTCAGCTGGGGACAAAGGATATGGGCTTTAAAAAACCCTTTGACTTAATTTACCTACAAGTACAGAAATGGTCTGTTCACATGAGCAATGATAAAGCCTATGCCTTTATTACATCACCAGTTATGAGTATTAGGACTCTAAATTTTCAACCATCTGATAGCAGAGGGAGGAAAAATGAAACAGTTATTACTTTGCTGTCTCGTTCCAACAATATATCCCATTAATATTAAGTTTAAATGTTTATTAAACATTCATTTTCTGTTTTGTGAATGTGCATATTCACATATCTTGCCCATCATCTCCATTGGTACCCTTAGGGATGCTGACATTTTAAACGGTAAAACACTGATGCTGCAAGCACTGCTCAGTGCTTCTTTCACCCTTGAATGCTGTCTTCTTCTGCTGTACGGATTTAAAATTTTATGTAATAAAATCCATCAGTGCTTTTCCCTGAGTGATTTCTGACTTCCATTTCTACTTTCCAAATACAAAAGAAACTTAATTTATACAGTTTTACAAGGGTTTCCATTTGTTTACTATTTATATACACATGCAAACAATATAAAATTTGTTATAAATCATGAGGTAGGGATCTCACTGTGATTTGTCACATAAAGCTAGCTTATCTACCCAAGAATTTAAAATATATGAATCGCTTTTCTTGCTGATTTGAAATGCCTAGGGTGGCTTTTTGTTTAATGTTTGTTTTCATCAAGGTCTCTGGTAGACTAGTTTGGACTCAGACACTCTCTGTAGCCAAGATTAGCTTTGTATTTCATTCTTCCTGCTTCTGCTGGTCACACACTGGACTTGTAAGCATGTCCAGCCACGTGCAGCCATGCCTGTCTTTGTACCACCTTAGATGGATTTTTTTGGTTAACCTCATTTTCAGAAAATCTCTGATTATATTCAATTATATATTCTTATGGATAAAATTTAATATTTCACTAGGTAGCAAATAAAACTGAAAATATATTAATGAGAACTACCTTGTATAAATTGTTGGATACCTAGCACAAGAAAATACAGTTGCCACCTATTCATCTTTTATATCCTTCTTGTAGTTTGACACTGCATAGCTTATACATATTTTTATCTAAGCTTATTCCTAGGTAACCTTTACTTTCATTGTGATCAGAGTTTATTATAATTTTGCTTCACTGTTAGCTGTCCATGACCCACAGCAAAACTGTCAGTCTTGTGTGTTCATTGTATACTTGGCATTGTGTTTAAAGATAATTTGGCAGTTATAGCCAATGCCATTGCAAATACCGAGCTCAAAACCACATTACTGTACTTCAAGGTCCTTTGGTTGCATCATAAACAGGAATAGCACCTGTGGATGGGGTTGGGTCAGTGGTCCAGGATTTACTAGGATGTGAGGTCATGAGTTGGATCCACAGCACTACAGAAAACAGAGAAACAAAATAAAACAAAGAACCCCCCCCATAAGATGTTATGTATCTCAGGCTGGTCTTGAACTTGCAATGTAGCCTACTATGACCTTAAGCTTCTGATCCTCACCAGGACTCTAACTCCTCGTACAGAGATTATTGCCATATACTACCATTCCCACTCTGTTCTGAAATCAAACCTAAGGCTTCCTGCATACCAGACAAGCACTGTGCCGCTGAGCTCCATCTCCAGGCTACTTCCTCCAAAGCTACTTTGAAAACCTGGTGTTGTCGAGTGGAAGGACTATTACAAGGCCCGTGCTTGATCTCAGAGCAGAAGAAAGGGCACCACAAGTATAAGAACTATGTGGCTCAGAAAGTTCACCAAAGATGAGGGCATTAGTTTCATTTGGGGGGATTTGTTGTTGTTTGTTTGATTTGATGTTTTTGCATTTTATGATGCTTTCACATTTAAAGACCTTGCTAAACAAGCAGGAAGTACACTTCCCAGAGCTACCTGGATTCCTGAGAACCCAAACCCCTTCAGCAACTTTTCCTATGCAAGCCAATTAACTACACTCAAATGCCCCCCTTAGCAGGCTTGTACACCACAGGCCAACTTTCCTTGTCCCCATCACAGTCAGACCGTTTACCAGGCAAACCAAGAAAATCCCACACCACAGACCGCTGAAGTCATTCAGCCAGCCAGTCCTAAGCCTGGGTAATCATCCTGCTTCATCATTTCTCCCTAAAGAGAACGTATTGAGATATGTTCTCTTCCTGCCTCTTCTCCTACCACACCCATCTTCTGACCAATATGTTATATTTGGGGTCATATGTGCTTCCTCATATATATGTTCCCCCACATGGCATGGAAATGCTCCTCCTCTTGGGAACTGTGAGTAGAAGTCTTCTCATGAGCTGTCATCTTTGTTGGCCTCACTGAACCTATTTGACAACATAGCCTGCATTTAAAAACAACAGCTTTATAACCCATGCAGAATAGACTGACTGTTAGAGGTCAGTCCTGGGTTTTGGTGTCAGACAGTCTTGAGAGTCAATGAAACTGCCTAACTTGCTGGCTCTGTGACTTTAGACAAGTGTGCTAACTCTTCTGACACTCTATGTCTCTGAGGTGTAGTGTCTGAAGGGAGGACTTGATGAAATTCATTAAGCTGGTAGGTAGCTGAACACCTGGGACTCCAACCTGAATGAATTAAAATACAAAGCCTGCACTCTTGACACAGTAGACCACAGTGCCTTCATCTTGTCACCTCCTAAAGTCCTGCAGGGGCCTAACTACCGTGCAGAGTCCCTGACTGCATCACCCAAGGGGTGCTCTAGAGTATGAGAGGTAGAAGGCATAAGAAAACATAGAAGGTCCTAATGTAAAAGATGCTTTCCATCCTCATCCATGGTCCTCATGAGTCTGTCTTATGAACTGAGTAGAGTTAGTACAAAGCCAAGGATGCCCTATCTACCCAGGACATCATGGCACACACCAGAAGCCTTCCTGAACAAGCGAGTCACAGAAGCATAGTCACTAGGGGCATGGCTTACTTCAACACTTTCAAAACAAGTGCTCTACCATTTGAATTCCCTCTCCTGCCCTTCTCTCCCAAATCTACTTCATAAGCCCAAGGCCTGGGTCACATCCCCGTATCATCCTTGATGCCATGGCTTGGGGACCCTCTCTGCTCTTGTGTGGTGCAAGGAGAGAAAGAGCCCATGTAGTTTTTCTACATACGCACATCCCATTTACCTGGAGTCTGCTTGCTGCTTGCCTCAGATATAGCTAATAAGTACTTTTATAAAAATCCTAAAAAAAAGAAACGAAATTTGAAAAAATAAATTCATAATCACAACCTCATATAAGCCCCAAAGCAAGCCTGTAAGTGAGTGACATTCATCACAGATCAGAAAACTGAGACCCAAGACAGAAGTCTTACTCAAGATTATTCATCTGAGAAATGGTATTATTACTTAAAGCTGTATCTGCATGATTTTTTGTGAGAGGTGGTTGTTCAGGTAGGATCTCATGTATTAAAGTCTAGTTCAAACTCACTATCATTGAGCACCACCTTGGATGATGATGATGATTTAACCTTACAGATCTTTTGTTTATATATTATGGTTTCTAATGTTATTTTTATGGGTTTCCTGTGTGTTCTGAAAGGTGAAGTAGATACAAGCTGCCAACCATAACCCAGAAGCTATTCACAGTTGAAACAGTTCACAAAAGATAAACTGGTTTTCTCCAATGGAGTGTCACTGGGTACACAATCCACACTTAAGGGCAAGCCCATGCTTGGCAGTAGGAGGCCAACATGGAATGAATTAAAGTGGGATATTTTTGGAGACTTTTTTGGTCATCTCAAATGATTTGTCTAGACCTTGGGTTCCTTTAAAAAAAAGGTATTTATTTTGTGTGCATCTGTGTTTGCCTCCATGTGTGTCTATGCACCACGTATGTGCCCAGTGCTACCAATGCTACAGGAGTGTTGGATACCCTGGAGCTGGAGTTACAAACGGTTGTGGTTGTGAGCCATCATGTGGGTCCTTGGACTTGTGCCCTGGTAGTCCGGGGATACAGTCATTTCTTTGCTCAGCCATTTTCCCTAGTTCTGACCTTGGATTTTTGATCCTTCTGCC
Source organism: Acomys minous (assembly GCF_964271855.1). Classification (NCBI taxonomy): domain Eukaryota; kingdom Metazoa; phylum Chordata; class Mammalia; order Rodentia; family Muridae; genus Acomys; species Acomys minous. Next base: position 149,044,711 of record NC_140484.1, on the reverse strand, counting down.
TCCACCTTCTCACTGCTGGGGTAGTAGGCATGCACCCACATGCCTAATTTCTAGTGCACTTTTTTCTCCTGTTGGGGATTGAACCCACTCCATCACTAACCCACACCTCCAGCCTAGTGTCTTCTTGACTTTGGGCTGCTCTGCCCTCCTTTTGAGATTCACATCCTGGCATTAATTTGTTCTGGTTGGCTGTTTGTTGGCAATCTTTTTTATTACAAGCCATTAATTCATAATACTACAGGTAGCATAGTGTATGCATTTTTTTTATCCTATTGGTTACTGTCCTGCTTGCTCAGGATACCTGCTGGGATTTTCCATGTTGTACTTGGGCTGGAAAGCCTGCCATGACCCTGAAGCAGCCCAACCTAAAATATAAGAATTAATGCTGTATTTAGGAAAATATCTAATAACGCCCAACACAATGAATTATACTGATCAAGCACTCCCTAGACACAACCTATAGTGTAGCTTAGAGGAAGAGTTCACATTCATCGGTGGAGGAAGACACACTGTGCAGCACATTGCCATACTACCTGCAATCGAGAGTTCCATGTTATTCGGATTAGCAGGTGTTCTCTGGAGCTAAGGCAGATACTTGTACCAGAACAGCTGTGTTGCCTAGCCAGCACAAAGCCATCTGTGTGTCCACTCAAATTCTTTGTCTTAAGGAGGACCCGAGGTCCATAAAGTCAGAGCCCTTGGGAAAGGGCTGACCCTAGGAGTGGTTCCAAGGCTCACTGTTGCCCCTGCTGTGTGGAGAACAAGCCTCTCTGGGTGGCTGCAGCAGCAACACTATGCAGTGAACAGGACACAAAATGAAATGCTACATGTTAATGTATAGGAAGCATCTGGCCCGGAAGTCAAGGACCCTGAAGCCTTTCGTTTATGTCTGACCTCAAGGAGCTCTTAGTCATCAGAGACAAAGCCACAAAATCACATCAGAAAGGACACCAGGTCCAGAGCCTGCAGAACGTATGGTGGAGCAGATAAAAAGGCCAAGCGGGGGGCGGGGGGGGGGGGAGGCCAAAAGGGATTTCCCGTGCTAAGGTAACTGGCTCCTTTGCATGGCTTTGCACCTATGGCTGAAGTCACTTTCTCTTAGTCAAAGGCTGAGGACCCCAGAGGCCAGAGCAGACAAGGGGTCAGGAGAAGGGCTGAATTACATCTTGTGACTTGGCTGGTTTGAGGCTTTTTGGAAGAACAATAATCAGTGAATTCTAAGAGTTCCAGAGAGAAAAGGACATCAGCAGGACACATCACTCAGATGTGGTTTGGACTTGACCATGGGGATCTTCTGACAAACCCTCAACAGCAGCAGTTTCTTTAGTCCCAGGTTGTTCACTACAGGCATCTTTGAGACTCACCCCACCTCCCTTCTGAGGTCCTCAAACCTCCCCTTCTTTCCCCTAAGTCTCCCCACCTTTCCCCTATGGTAATTCTCCTTCTCCCCACCAGGCTAAGCCTTTCTTCACACTGCCCCGTTAAATCTTTAAAACTGGCCATAAACTGCAGCTCAGGGAAGGCAGTGTAGTGCAGAGTTTCAATGCACAGATGCAGAGGCCAGAAGTGCTGTCCATGGTTTCCAGAAGATACATAAAATGAAGTAGGCTGAATGGAGGCTCCTAAAGGTAGCAAGAATCCGTGCCCAGAGTCTTCTAATGTTGTCTGGCATGGTAATGTTTTTGAAGATGTTGTTAAGGAACTGGAGATGAGGAGGGTTTTCCAGGTTACCTGGGTAGACCATGGTCTGGTTAGTTTTGGTCAACATGTTGCAAACTAGAGACATCTTGGAAAGGGAAGCCTTAGCTTGGTGATTGACTCCATCACACTGGCTTGTGGACATGTCAGGTACCTCTCTCTTATTTTTCCCTGTATCCTCTCTCCCTTACCCCTCAGAAAAAGGAGCCCATCCCCATATCCCAGCACATCAAATCACATCAGGACCGAGTGCATCCTCCACTATGGTAGCCTGGCAAGAGAACCTCTCCAGGGGGAAGTGATAAGAAAGCATACAAGAAAGTCCTTTTCAGAGATAGCCCTTGCTCCCTTACTAGGGGACTCATGTGAGGACCAAGCTGCACATCGGGTTTATCTGTGAGTTTCAGCATTTGTTTCAATCCGTTGCTGGGTGGGGCCTCTGAGAGGGCAGCTCTGCTAGGCTCCCATCTGCAAGCACAGCAGAGTGTCCTGATGCAGAGTGGCCTCTCGCATGGTGTGGCCAGGCATTCGCTGGATGTTCCTTCAATCTCTGCTCTTTCTTTATCCCTGCACATCTTATAGACAGGGTAGATTTAGGGTCAAAGTTTTTGTGGCTGTGTTGGTGTTCTCTCCCTCTGCTAGGAGTCATGTCTGGCTAGAGGGTGGCCTCTTCAGTCTCCGTGTCTGACACTAGTAGGGGTCTCACCTAGAGTCATCCCCATATTCTCCCAGGAGCCTACCCTGTCATAGGTCCCCAGTCTTTCTCAGCGATGTCTCAGGCCATGGTTTCCCTTCTCTCTGCAAGCCCTCTGTGCTCCTGCCATCCTTCCCCACGTCAGATCCCTACACCCATTTCTCTCAGCACCCATCCCCTAACCTGTTCCTTCTCCTCAAGCACATCCTCTGTCTGTTCTATTTCCCCTTCTCAGTGACATTCACGCACCCTCCCTTGGGACTTCCATGTTATACAGCTTCTTTGGGTCTGTGAATTACAGTATGGTTATCCTGTAATTTATGGCTAATATCAGCTTATAAGTGAGTAAAAACCATGTGTGTCTTTCTGAGTCTGAGTTACCTCAGTCAGGATGATATTTTCTAGTTCCATCTGTTCACCTGCAAATTTAATAATTTTCTTGTGTTTAATAGCTGAGCACTATTCCATTGTGTAAATGTACCACAGTTTCTTTATCCGTTCTTCACTTGAGAGACATCTGGTTTGTTTCCAGTTTCTGGCTATTACAAATAAAGCTGTTATGAATATAGTTGAGCAAGTGTCCTTGTTGTATGGTGGAGTATCTTTTAGGTATATGCCCAGGAGTGGTATAGCAGGGTCTTGAGGTGGTACTATTTCCAGTTTTCTGAGATGGTGCCAGATTGATTTCCAAAGTAGTTGCACAAGTTTGCACTCCCACCAACAATGAAGGAGTGTTCCCCTTTCTCTACATCCTTGCCAGCATGTGCTGTCACTTGAGGCTTTGATCTTAGCCATTCTGACAGGTGTAAGATGGAATCTCAGGGTTGTTTGATTTGCATTTTCTTGTTGACTAACGATGTTGAACATTTCTTTAAGTGTTTCTCAAGTCATTCAATATTCCTCTGTTGAGAATTTTGTTTAGCTCTGTACCCCATTTTTTAATTGGATAATTTAGTTTATTGGTGTTTAATTTCTTGAGTTCTTTATATATTTTGGATATTAGCCCTTTATCAAATGTAGGATTAATGATGATATTTTCCCAATATGTAGGCTGCCATTTTGTTCTGTTGACAGTGTCCTTTGCCTTACAGAAGCTTTTCAGTTTTAAGAGTTTCAGTTTCAACATTTACTAATTGTTGGTCTTAGAGCCTGAGCTGTTGGTGTTGTCTCCAGGAAGTTGCCTCCTGTGCCAATGAGTTCAAGACTCTTCCTCATTTTCTCTTCTAATAGATTTAGTGTTTCTGGTTTTATGTTAAAGTCCTCGATCCACTTGGACTTGAGTTTTGTGCAGGGCAATACATATGGATCTATTCGCATTTTTCTACAAGTAGACATCTGGTTAGACAAGCACCATTTATTGAAGATGCTGTCCCATTGTATGATTTGGATTCTTCATCAAAAATCAAATGCTCATAGATGTGTGCATTTAGTTCTGGGTTTTCAATTAGATTCCATTGATCCACCAGTCTGTTTCTATGGTAGTACCACGTAGTTTTTATTACTGTTGCTCTATAGTATAGCTTGAAATCAGCAATGGAGATTCCTCCAGAAGATCTTTTTATTGTACTGGGTTTTAAAAAGCTATTCCGTGTTTTTTTTCCATATGAAGTTGAGACTTACTCTTTAAAGGTCTGTAAAGAATTGTGTTAAAATTTTGATGGAAATTACATTGAATCTGTAGTTTGCTTTTGCTAAGATGGCCATTTTTACTATGTTAACCCTACCAATCCATGAGCTTGGGAGATCTTTCCATCTTCTGATATCTTCTTTATTTATTTCTTCATTGACTTGAAGTTCTTGTCATACAGGTCTTTCCGTTCTTTGGCTAGAATTACACTAACATATTTTATATTGATCATGGCTATAGTGAAGAGTGTTGTTTTCTTAATTTCCTTCTCAGCCCATTTGTTACTTGTATATCGGAGAGCTACTGGTTTTTTTAGTTAATTTTGTATCCAGCCACTTTGCTGAAGGTGTTTATCAGCTGTAGGAGTTTCCTAGTAGAATTTTTGGGGCCACTTATGTATACTACTATCATATAATCTGTGAATAGCAATACTTTGATTTTTCCCTTTGCAATTTGTATCCCCTTGGTCTCCTTTAGTTGTCTTATTGCTCTAGCTAGGACATCAAGCACTATATTGAAAGATACAGAGAGAGTTGGCAGCCTCATCTTGTTCCTGATTTCAGTGGAATTGTTTTTAAGTTTCTCTCTATTTAACTTGATGTTGGCTGTTGGCTTGCTGTATTGCCTTTATTGTGTTTAGGTACCTGCCTTATATCCCTGATCTCTCCAAGATGTTAAACACAAAGGAGTGTTGGATTTTGGCAAAAGCTTTTTCAGCATCTAATGAGATTATCATGTGCTTTTCTCTTTCAGTTTATTTATATGGTGGATTATGTTGATGGAATTTTGTATGTTGAACCATGCCTGCATCTCTGGGATGAAGCCTATTTGATCATAGTGGATGATATTTTTGATGTATTCCTGGATTCAGTTCGTGAGTATTTTATTGAGTATTTTTGAGTCAATGTTCATAAGGGAAACTGATCTGGAATTCTCTTTCTTTGTTGGGCCTTTGTGTGATTTAGTTATCGGGTAACTGTGGCCTCATAGAATGAGTTTGACAATGTTCCTTCTGTTTCTATTTTGTGGACTACTTTGAGGAAAATTGGTGTTGGCTCTTCTTTGAAAGTCTGGTAGAATTCTGCACTGAAACTATCTGGCCCTGGGCTTTTTTTGGTTGGGAGACTTTTAATGACTACTTCTATTTCCTTAAGGCTTATAGGTCTATTTAAATTGTTTACATGATCTTTCTATAACATTGGCAAGTGGTATCTATCAAAAATAATTCTTTTCATTTAGATTTTCCAATTTTGTGGCATACAGGCTTTTAAAGTACAACCTAATGATTCTTTGGAGTTACTTGGTAATTCAGATAGTCTTCCTCTGCTTTTTAGTTAGATTTGCTACGGGTATGTCTGTCTTGTTGATTATCTCAAAGAACAAGCTTTTGGTTTTGTTGATTCTTTGTATTGTCTTCTTGTTTCTACTTTATTGACTTCAGTCCTGAATTTGATTATTGCCTGCTATCTACTCCTCTTGGGTATGTTTGCTTCTTTTTCTTCTAGAGCTTTCAGGTGTGCTTTTAAATTGCTTGTCTGAAATCTCTTCAATTTTCTTATGAAGGTACTTAGTGCTATGAACTTTCCTCTTAGCACTGCTTTTATTTTGTCTGTGAGTTTGGATATGTTGTGCCTTCATTTTCATTAAATTCTAGAAAGTCTTTAATTTCTTTCCTTATTTTCTCCCTGACACAGTGGTCAGTTTTTATGAGTTTGTAGGCATTCTCTTGTTTCTGATAGAGGGAATAGTGAGCTGAGCATAGCTGACCACTGCTGTGTTTGCCCAGTGGCCTGGGGTAAACAGGGGGCTGGTGCCTGGAGATCTCACCTGTGTTCCCCAGGTGGCCTCTGTGGTCCTCCATGTATGGTACACTGGGCCCGGAATGGGGTGCACAGGTGACAGGGCGGGTTTCTCCACTAGGGGTAGTGTCTTGATTGACTATAAATGTGGGAAGGCCCAGCTGTCTGTGAGCAGTGCTACATCTGAGCAGGTGGTTCTGGGTACTATAAAAAAAACAGGTTGAGCAAGCCATAAGGCAGTGGTCTCAACTTTCCTAATGCTGCAAACTTTTAATACAACAGTTCTTTATGTTATCATGACATTCAGCCCTAAAATTCTTTTTGTTGCTACTTCATAACTGTAATTTTGTTATGAATTGTAATGTAAATATTTGTGTTTTCTGATGGTCTTAAGTGACCCCTGTGAAAGAGTTGTTCATTTCTCCAAAGGAGTTGCAACCCACAGGTTGAAAAACACTGCCCTAAGGAGCAAATCAATAAATAGTGGTACCTCACAGCTTCTACTTCTTTTCCTATCTCCAGGTCCCTGCCTTGAGCTCCTGTCCTGGTTTCCCTCAGTGATGGAGTGTGACCTGAGAAATAAACCTTTTCCTTCCCATGTTACTTTTGGTTGTGGTGTCTTATCACAGTTACAAAAGACCAACTACAACAATCCCTCTAGGAGTTATCCTAAGTGTCTTTACAAAGGAAGCAGAGACACATACAGTGAAGCCCCAGACAGATGAAGCAAAAGTGATATGTCCACAGCAGCAGAGACATAGCCATGAGCGAAGAGCGACTGGCAAAGAACATGCAAATGCAAAGAACAATTCTGAAGTGAATGTGGCCCTGATAATGTGTTGACTTGAGTCTTAAAGCTTAGGCTGGAAGTTGAGGCCATTTTCCTCCTGTTTTTGGTCCACTCAGCCAGCCAGACCTAAGACAGGATTCCCTCTTATAGATTTCCACATTCTGCCATCCACTGTGATTCTGAACAGTGGGGACATGACAATAAAATAAACACCTACTGTTCTTGCAGTGTCAAGTTTTGAACCAATTACTCTAAAAGGTCATTGTATTCCCAACCATGTACTAATCTCACAGGTGGAGAATGTAAGGTTCTCACATTCTCAGACAACCAGTGGTGTGTCCAAGCTCAAATGGATTAAATGCGGGTCCATCCTGGCCAGTACCCTCAGATCCAGTAATTTTCCTCACTGTAGCAGCTTCCTATGTGTTGGGTACCATGCTTTGTGTTCCCACATGCTTTCTCTTTCCATGAATCCCATGGGACTTCCTAGCTTACAGGTGAGGAAAGTTCTGGCAGGGTAGGCTGGCCATGGTCACTCAGAATGGCATAGCCATGTTACAACATGAAAACAATCTTTGACTCCAGAGTCCCAGCTGATCCTGTCTGGTACAGCATTCTTTATAGCTTAAAGTCACATGCAGACATCTTGGTAGCTGGTATTTGCAGAAGACACTTCGTTCACTCTGTTCTCTTATCACGTTCAAGGAGGCCAGGTAGACAGAAGACATAAACTGAGTATGTGTTACACACCTCTAAAATTGCTGACTTTAGCTGACCCCTTGAAAGAAATAATGTGTAGGTTATCTGGAGGAATCCCAGGAGGGGTTATGCAGTAAGGAACACCAATGCCTTCTCTATGGAGTTCGGCAGGTTAGGCTTGTGAACTTTCTCTTTGCTGGGTCATTTCATGTAACTGCCTTCATAGAAAACGCTCATTGCATTCTTCTCCCATTTCCCCCTGAGCCTAGTTTCTATAGGGAACCCTTCTTGGAACTGTCATTTGCAAGTGCAAAAGTCAAGTGTTTTCCTTCTATGTAATATTGACTTTCTACTCTGAGACTAACATTTCTTACAACTCTGTCTTGGGTACCATGTAAGCAATCATGTCATTTTCTTTTTTTATCCTAATAAAAGTGGGAGGAGTTACCTCAAGCACCTATTTTCTCCTTTCATTCTAACAACACCCCCATGAAGCAAGCTTTAACCATGATCACAAATTTACAGCTCCAGGAAGATGGTACTGAAGATGCCAACAATGGCTGAGATGGTGACATATGGCACTGACCCTTATTCTCTGGCAGACACTGTTACAAGAGCTCTTCATGCACACACTAATCAGTCTTCACACCACATCAAATACTAGGCTTAGAACTGGTGTTAAGGGGTACTATAACTCCCTTTGCTTATGAGGAAATGGAGGTCCAGGGGAATTAAAAAATGGTTTTATACTTGCTCATTGGAAAAGGCAGTGAGTACCAGCATAGTTCTGTAACCCTGTCAGGCCATCTTTTTGCTCATCTGTGAGTTCTTTACCACTCCAATAGTAAGCATGAGAGTGGGAAAAAAACTGAGAAGACATGACTCCCCCAACTAATGCTAACTATTCTCTTCCTGATCTTTTACAGAAAACATTGCCCAATCCCTGTTTTAGCTCCAGAACTCACAATCAGTGCAGCATCTCCCTTTCAAATGTCTTCCTAAAGCCCAAAGGGAGCACTTTCAAGCACTCAGTGCAGTCCTGCATCAGATAGATCTGCAGTTGAGTGCTTGCTCTGAGACACTGTCTTGACTTGAAACAGTGCAGTCTTCATCCATATCCTTATGCTGGGGTTGGTTCATGGTGTCTGACCCCAGTTTTTATTGTGATTGCAGGTTTGGTCCTCAAGAGGATGTGCTTCAGAATGGGTGGATCCTCTGGGGCTGAGACTCAGTAGGGAGTCTTTGGGTCACTAGGCACATGCCTTGGGAAGGTTACTCTCATAAAATTCCTTCAGTTGTTTATTTCTGATATGGAAGAATAAAACCCAGAGCCTTGCAAATGCCAGGCAACATTCCACCACTAAGTTACAGCCCTAGCCCTCTTTTCAATTTTAAAATTTGAGATAGAATCTCACTAGGTAGTCCAGGCTGAACTCACACTCCTGCCCCTCCTGCTCCAGCTCCCTGGATAGCTGGGATACAGGCATACACCACCACAATCCACTCCCTCTTGAACTGCCCCAAGAAGGCTACAATAAGAGTGTCAAACTGGGGCCAGACTTTTTTTGTGTGTGCTAATAAGAAGCTGACTGTTGCACTCATAACAAAATCTTGCTTGGAGGGTGTGTCTACGGAAAAGAATCATAAGATACCATGAATAAAAATGACAGGCAGACAGTAGGTACAGAGCAAGTGCTTAGAAATCATCAGTGGTCCAGGTGAGGAGGCAGCCCCCTTCACCTCCCCTGCATCCCAAAAGAAGAACAGCATCCGCTCCACTGAGAACTAACACCTGTTATTCCATTGAAGTGCAAAGCAGCTCCCTCTAATTCACATTTGCAGGCCATCTTCAATATGCTGTTTCAGTTCAGCAGACGCAGAGAGAATTCACCAATCTCTAGCACAGCCGGCCACCTCCCTGGAGGGTAAGGTGGAGGAGGAAGAATTGGAGTGGAGCCATGGGCCAATACTTCCCTGGGCAGCTGGAGGCTCTGAAGACCTGTCAGCTGTCCTTATAGTCAAGTGGCCCCTCCTATAAATTAGACAAGGGGACATTCCAGATGTAGGAGTGGAATTCTTGGAACCTTGAAAACCAATGACTTATGTAGAATCCTTCAATTGTGGGAGGTCTGTAGGGAACAAGAAAGCCTGAGATCAGACGGCAGGAGGCATCTATGATCCCTTTGTGGGATTTCTGGGGCGAGGGACAATTTATCACACTACTTTCCCTGAATAGCTTCCTGTGAGCACACTCAGGAGCCCAGCCACTTCTGGTAGTGACAGCTGGCGTTTGTTGACTACATACCATTTTACACTCACGGAGGCCAGTGAACAAGTTGTCTGCACTAGTTACGTCTGTTCTCTCTGAGAATGAATACCTAGCTGAAGCACCTTAAGGGAGGAGGAGTTTATTTTGGCTCACTATTTCAGACAGTCCCATCTTTCACTGCAGGGGAGGAGCCATGGAACAGCATGGTACATGGCAGTGGAAGTTTGTGGCTGTTGTTTTCTGTGTCTTGAAGATCTGGAAGAGTAATGTAAGAAGAGAAGTGACTGGGCTATGACCTAAAAGACCCATTCCCAGGGCCCTACTGCTGCCAGCCACACTTCCTGACCTAAGAGCGCAACAGCTTCCTCAAACATCACACGAGTCTGTGAGGAACAGATGTGGTTCAAGCCAGACAGCTTTCATTTTAGTAATAAAGACATTGAAACAGAAGGCTAGGAGACATAAGTCACTGGTCAGAGAGGAGGTGTGGTCTAGTGGGAGAAACAAGCTATGGAGCCAGGTGGATTCAGATTTGGGTCCATGTGAGCTAGGAAACAATTTCATTTCATTTGGTTGGTCTTTCTTTCCACATCTATACAATGGACACCTCTCCCCAACCTCCAGTGCATACTTTATTGTACCACTGTGAGAACTAAGTGGACCATGGTAAGCCTGATATAATGGCAGGGATCAAAGCAACAGCAGCAATTATTACGGTTTTCTGGGTTTTTGTTTTCATGATCAGTATCTCCTCCTGGCATTAAGTGGTCCCTTTTTTTTGTCTTTTAAGGAGCCATAGCTTGCCAGCTCCCAGATGATTTGGGGGCAGAAGTAATTATTAGCAGAAATTGACTTCTGTCTGTCATCTACTCATACCAGACAGGCCAGACACCTCAGAGCCACCATAACTGGTTCTGATTCAGGCACATAATTACACTGGGCCCATAAGTTTCACAACATGACATTTCAACTTGAAGCTTCCATGTCCTGCCAGAATGAAGCAAGACAAAGGGAATCATATCCCAGAAAGAAAGAGAGCAATTAGCTTTCTATCTAAATTGTGTCATTTGCAGCCCTGTACCCAGACAGATCTGAAGGGACAATGTGGACCTCTCCATTATGCACAGGCAACAGGTTTCCCTTCTGCTGAAGTCAGTCGAAGCAGAGATGTGCTTATTTTTCACAAGTCTTGATAGCTGAACCCTTTCTAGTGGGCATCACTAATGACACAAAGCCAGAGCACAAAGCTTCTCATCTCAGCCTTCCATTAACTCTCAAATGTCCTTCCTTCCTGCCTGCCTTCCTACCTTCCTCCCTTCCTTCCTTCTCATTGCCCCATCACTCACATATACTCTTCCAGGTTGAATCATCTCCTCTTGCTCTTCTGATTCATCTTTTTTCTAGAGCTTTCAGAGCATGCACCCTGCCTGCCTCTGTTTTTCTATGGTAGCAATTTCTAAAGACTAACAGCACTGTCTTCATGCTGAGAGAGTAGAAGTCAAATACTTATTGGCTGCTTAGAAAGGATTATTTGAAAGGGTGCAAATAAACTAAGTGATAAACTACTAATAACAAAAACACCACTACCTCTTTTAGGAAGCCTTCTAGAACTTTCTACCAACTAAGGCTAGTCAGCTCTCTTTGGGCCTCCTCCTACACTATTTGCTAGTACTTACTGCGTTATGTTATAGTTGCCAGTTAATAGGTTTATATCTCTCATCAGTATAAGGCTCCTGCAACCAGGTTGTTTCTTATTTACCTGGGTACTCTAGTGCTATTGTGGTTAAGTGCTGGTTCCCCTAAATGTATGTCCACATCCTACTCCCCAAAATCTGGAAATACTCCCTTAGATACAAACAAAATGTGATCAAATTAAAGATACTGAGAAGAGCATGACTTGGATGAGAGAGTTGGGCCATATGTACAGCCAAAGTGGTTTAGGAGTGGGGCACAGTGGAGGGAGGCCCAGCAGGAAGGTAGGCAATGTGAGAAGCTCACGTCAAGAAATGTCAGCAGCAGAAGGGAGCAAGTAATGAGCTCCCCCCACATCCCCAAAGGGGTGGGCAGCCTATGGGCACCTTGATTTCAGACTTCTCTCTTCTAACACTGTGAAAAACTGGATCTCTACTGCTTTAACTTACCTAGTTTGTTACAGCAGCCACAAATGCTAAAGTGTGCTCTGTGTACAAGGCTCAACACACAGTCCACCGGTCAAGAAAGCCATGCTATCCGGGCGTGGTGGCGCATGCCTTTAATCCCAGCACTTGGGAGGCAGAGGCAGGTGGATCGCTGTGAGTTTGAGGCCAACCTGGTCTACAAAGCAAGTCCAGGACAGCCAAGGCTACACAGAGAAACCCTGTTTCAAAAAAAACAAAAAAAAAAAAAACCAACAAAAACAAAAACAAAAGAAAAGAAAAGAAAAGAAAAGAAAGCCATGCTGCTGTCATACCTCTCAGTCGAGTCAGATCAATTGGTGATGCCTACAGGGTGGAGTTGAAAGTAGTTGTGTGCTCTCAGAAAAGAAAGAACAGTTAATTAGTGATGCCTGCCATGGGTTAGGAAATAAAATAATGTGAGTATACATGGTAATGTAATTGCATTTCCATGACTATGTCCAGTGTTGTGGTTTGCAGTGAAATGGCTCCATGTATTTGAATACTTCACACCGAGTGGGTGGCACTATTTTAAGAGGTTGTGAAACTATTGGCACAGTGGGTTAGCTACCAGGAGTGGGGTTCTGGAGAGGGCCTTGAAGGTGATATGTGCTTCCCCTGCAGCCCAAGCTGTTTTCTGACCTCCCAGCTCCTACACTATGATCACAACTGCTTCCGCTGCCAAGCCTCCCTTAGCAGACTGGACTGTATCCCCTGAAACTGTCAACCAAAATAGAATCCTCATTCCTTACATTGCTTCGATCAGGTATCTTGTCACGGCTTTGCAAGGGAGATGTTAACCATGTTTCCCCTTCTTTATAAGGTCCCAACTGCAAACCAAAATTCAGTTATATCAAAGTTAATCCCAGAGGATCGGGTTCTGGATGGACCAGTTAATTAAACTTGTGAACAAAGCATGCATGGGGGAGGGGTGAGTGGCAGAAGTGTGGGTGAACCCAAGGCAGTTGCACTGGAAAGTCTTGCCCCAACATGGACGATGGCTTCACCATAGTCACACCATAGTCCTTTCTCTTAGCTTTCCCCATTAAATATACTCCAGCACCTCACTGAGACAACATTCTGCACAAATGGCTGTGAGGAGATGTGTCATATGGGGATCTGATGACACCCCTTCCCCTCCTAAAAGGGAGCCACTTGCAGTGCACAGACCTGATGGTAACACTCCTGGCACAGCTAATCTAATGAAGACAGTGGCTGTTTTTCTCAGAAAAGAATGCGCTACAGCAACTTAACAATTTCCCCCTCTTGGCTGGTGCCATCCTCAAGGACTAGGGTAGCTGCCTTTCTTCCTGTGCCTCCCAGAACCTGACATGTGGCTCAATGAATAGTACACTTACTGAGACTTAGGGGGTTTCAAGTGACTCAGTATATCACCCAGAGTATAATTCACTATATATTATCTAATATTAGTGAGTTGGGATGTAACTCACTTTATTATTTAAATGCCATTTCAGCTACTATATTAGAGACCCAGAGTGGCAAAGGCTTAACAAAGTAGAAGGATATTGTGCCCTGGCATGCAATGGCCATGATGGAAACAGTCTTAGGTTGGCAGTTTTCTGAACTTGTTCTTCTACCACACATGCTACTAATGAGAGATGCATAGAGAAAAATCCACATTGTTTTATTTAAGGGTTCAGTTCAGAAGCGGCATACAAGTTTATGCTTATAGTCCATTGGCCAGAACTTTGGTGACATTGTTGTCCAGTAGAAAGAAAGTAGGAAAATATGGTCTTGACTTTGAATAACCATGTGGATAGCTCAAAGTCAGATATGTAATAGAAGAGTGTGTATTAGGAGAAAATCATTATTATGTTGAAAAAAAGTTAGACCATTTGCTGCCTGTATCAGCCCTAAAAGCAGGGCTCATGATCTGAAGGGAGATACATCGCTGCCATAGGACAAGGGAATCCACAAGATTACCCCTTCATCTTCATCTCAGCTCCCTGCACTTGCAACTGTGTGGCAGCTGCTGAATTCTACACCTTAACAAAGGCCCATACTTGCAGAGAGTCTAACTCTGTCTCCAAATTCCTGGGAGAGTCCAAAGCTTACTTTAGAACAAGTGACTTTGGTCTGGAAGACAGGGCCTCAGGAGAGCACTCTAGTAGAACTAAGCGAGGGGATGGGGAGACAGATTGAGTGAATGACTACATGAATTTGGACTCCTATACCTATCTTCATGTGTTTCTGGCTGATATTTCAAATGTCCGTTCCTTGAAGGCCAAAGCTCAAATCTGATGCCTCCATGTGATTTTATTTCTATCTTCTTAAATTCTGGGATAATTTGATGAATATTTGTTGATACATAGTCAAAGAATCAATACTTACCATTAGCCTCAGTGTCATAAAAATGATTGGTGGAGTAAATACGTGGTGAGCATGAGAGTGGAAGCTGTAGCAAGTGTACCATGAGGAAGATAACTGAGGACCTGGAAAAGCCCCAAGACTGTGGTTTGCTGAGCTGGCTCTCTGTGTCCAGCAGACAGGAGATCCTCAGGGTGCAATGAGGGCAGTACGTGCTAATTGAGGCCAGAAACTGTCTTCATTACCACACTGTTTCTGTGATCCTTTACATCTAAATGAGACCCAGTGGGGTAAGTTTGGAGGATGATTATCAGGGATTTTGCAAGGTGGCTCATTAACATAATTCCCCTAATTAGAAACCAAAGAAGCTCCTGTTGAAAATTTTCCACTAAATATTACAGGGTCATAATTCCTGCATCTTTGAGTGCCCAGCTCTGCATTCTAGTTCTAAATCTCACCCCATGAACTGCGAAGGGCTCAACTCTGGAGGCTGTTCTTTCATTTATCAAACATTTATTGAATTCCTGTGTTGAGCATCAGATTAGGAGATGAAGATACAGACATACAAGGTAGCCCTTGAGCTTCAAAACCTCATAGCCTAACAAGAGGGACAGACAGCTACACATCTAATTGTAATGGGAATGATGGATGCACTTCTCTCTCTCTCTCTCTCTCTCTCTCTCTCTCTCTCTCTCTCTCTGTGTGTGTGTGTGTGTGTGTGTGTGTGTGTGTGTGTAAGAAAACAAACAAGTTCGAGGCCAGCCTGGTCTACAAGCAAATCCAGGACAGCCAAGGCTACACAGAGAGACCCTGTCTTGAAAAAACCAAACCAAACAAACAAATAAGAGAACGAGAAAAAAAAATGCTCTAGGAAAATCCAGTAACTTTGCCTCTCAGGTAAGATAGCAGATTAGAAGCTGCATTGATGCAGCTCAGAAAATGGGATGACACACAAAAATTTCTATTCCTATAAGAAATTATAGTGATAGATGAATATATTAAGCCAATTGAGATCTCCACAAAAATTCCTGGAGAGCTTCAGAAGGGACTAAGAACCAGAGCTTAGCCACACAAAGTGGCTCTGGATGAGGTCACTGGAAAGCTCTGGGAAAGTGCTCCCAACTCCAACACACACACACACACACACACACACACACACACACACACACACACACACTGCAGAAGCAAATAGCAGGACCAACCAAGGACAGGACATACTATCGATGCTGAGATTCCCACACTGACAAGCCCAAAGCAGAGATTCAGACCTAGTGTGGAAGAATGTGGCCAAAGCCAATGACAACCACCAGAAAACAGTTTATATCTCCCCTTGGCCTCACACATTGGTCACATCGGTACCACAAACAGCAGGAAGGACGAACTTCTGTACAGCTTGGTTGGGTTAGGGCCCAGATGCAGCAATGTGGGCAGAGCCAAGAGATAGGTGCAGTCTGTGGAGGCCTGGGCAGCCCTCCCCCATGTCCCCTGCTCTGGCCCCCACTGCAGCCGATGAAGGCTTCAGCAAGAGCTGCCATCCTCTGCTTCCCCACACACATCTGTGTCAAGCCAGAGAGAGAGGTCCTGTGTAGATAAGAACCTAGTGAGCACAGTGATTGCCATACAAATATCAGTAGAGGAAACAAGAACTCAATCCAGAAAGTAGTTTGGATTAAATACCAGTGGGTCAATGCAGACTCCAAATCTGGTTTTATATTAGATTTATACTAAATCTGATTTGAACTGGAATTGTAAAACTGCACAATTTTCTATACAACCAGCTAAGGGGGAGAAAAGAACTCAAAACGTCCCACTAAGGAGGAAGCATTGGCTACTGTGATAATATTTTTAACCTAGTGTAGTTTCATTGTACTTTATCTCTTTGCTATTGTTATTTGATACCTTTTATAATTTCCAATCTCCATTTTTGCATAACAATCTTTTGGTGGTCTACTTTTAGTTTGAAAGTGTCTCCATTAGGGTTCAGGTTTTATGGTTGTCTGTATGTATTTCCACCCATTCAGTTGTGTAATCTCTGCTACTTATCTCACACACAACCCAACCACTTTCCTTTTCAGTCCTACCTCATCCTCCCCTCTCTTCTCTTCCTCATTCTCCTATCTTATACTTCTCAACTACAACTTTGCATGGCTTCAGTAATCTTTAAATTCTGGATGCTAACAACATCCCTGTTTTTCCTTTTCAGCTTCTTTCCCTATAGGTTTGTCAAATAATGTTTCCTGACCCCTGCTTCCCTTCCACTCCCAACCTTTATAACTAATATCCTACCACACATGATACTGTCCAGGTCCCTTCCACAGTTATTAAAATTAAAGTGATAACTTTTTAACTGGCTATTGTGACACTTGAATAGTAGGTCCATCCAGCAATGTGGTTCTTTTTGCAGTTAATACTCTGCTCTTAGAGTGGCACAGAGGACCATACCTAGTTGCCAAGCACACAGATTAAGGGATTAGATACTGAATTGATGCACCCAATTTGGCTACAACTCAGTCCCATTTCAACTTTGCAGATACTTCAGCTGGAAAAACACAGACAATAAAATCCAATCTGTGAAAGAAGCTCAATGTACCAATAGAACAAACTTTAAAAAGGGCAGTACATTCACTCCCATCCCACAAAACCACCAGTTCTAAAGCAACAGGTTCCAACGAGAAGAAATGAGAAGAAATTCCAAGCAAAGAATTCAAACAAATGATTATTATAAGAATGTTTAAAGAAATAATAGAAATGCAAATAAAAATGGCAAATAATATTCCATTCTTGACAGCCAAATAAAAATTAGAGAAATATCTGAGTTAAATTACATCACAGATGAATGGGCTTAACAGACAGCTACAGAATATTCCATCCAATCATCCCCAAACATATATTCTTCCCAACAACTGGTAGAGCTTTCTTTAACAGGACACATAACAAATCTTTAAAAATACAAAAATTTTAAATAATTTCTTATAGTCTATCTGGCCAAAATGTACTAAAACTAGAAATCAACAACAAGAGAAACTCAGGAAGAGCTCAAAGTACTCTTCTGAATGATGAATGCACCACACTATTGAACTATGAACACATTATTAAAGAAATCAAGGAGAATTTCTCAAAACCCCTAGAACCAGAAGAAAATGAAAACATGCTGTATCAAAACCCATGTGATATAAAAAAACCACCTTAAGATGGAACTTCGTAGTTACAAATGATATTAAAACACTAGAGAGATTTCAAACAAATGACAGTAGTGAACCTCAGGGCCTTGGAAAACCAAAAACAAGCCAAATTCCAAATTAGTACATGGAAAAAAATCATCAAGATGGAGTAGAAATTAATGAAATGGAAATGAAAACAAAATGAAACAAAGAATCAATTGAACAGAGTTGGTTCTTTGCAAAGACAAACAAGATTGACAAACCATTAGCTAAACACACACACACACACACACACACACACACACACACACACACACACACACGGACAAAACAAGAACAAAAACAAAAAAACAAAGAAATCTACCAGACCTATCAAACTATTTCACAAAAGAAAAATTAAGAACTGGGAGCAGTGGCATACGTCTGCAATCCAGGCACTCTGGGAGGCATAGGCAGGCGGATCTCTATGAGTTTGAAGCCAGCTACACAATTCTTATTACAAAGCCATTATTGCTATGATATCTAAGCTAGATGGTAGCACAACAAAGCAAGCAAATTGTAGTCTCATGTCCCTGATCAACATAGATGCAAAAATTCTCAATAAAAACACCTGCAAAGCAAATGTCAAAAATGACATTTATTACAATCAACTCGGCTTCATATCAAGATACAGGAATGGCTCAACATACACAAATCAATAAATACAATACATAAAATAAATGTCCTCATGGGAAGAAATCATGTGGTAACCTCAGTAGATACAGAAAAGACTTCTGATAAACCACAACACCTTTTTATGAAGGACTTGAAGGAATATATCTCAGTGTAATAATGGCTATGTAACAAGTTTATAACCAGCATATATAAAATGGGGAAGATCTCAAAGCACTTTCATTAAAACCAGGAACAAGACAAGGATGTACCCTTTGCCTATTTTTATTCAACATTGGACTAGAAATCTTAGCTAGAGCAGAAAGACAAGAGAGGTGAGCAAAAGGGTCTCCAACAGGAAGTGAGTTCAAAGTGTTCTTGTTTGTAGATTATGGGATTCTAAACAGGAGACTCTAGAGTCCAGAAGTAAGGAAACATTTAAATCTGATGATCATTTTCAACAATGTGGAATGGTTCAAAATTAACACAAAAAATCAGTAGCTGCCCTATGTGCCAATAGCAAGTGTACTGAGAAAGAAACCAGAAAGGCAATCCCATTCACAGTTGCCTCAAAAGTATACTCTGTAATAAACCCTAACCCATGAAGTTTCCGCATGTAAACCTTTAAACATCATTGAAAGAAAATGAAGAGGACTCTGGAAACACCTCTTACATTCATGGATTTAAAGATTTACTACTGTGAAAATAGCTATACTGTCAAAAAGCAAATCTACTGATTCAATACAATCCCCATCAAAATCCCAATGTCATTCTTCACAGAAATGGAGCAAATGGGCTTCTTCGTCCTTCTGGGGGGAGGCATGTTAAGGGAGAGAAGATGACAGATTAAAGGTAAGTGACAGCAGAGAGGCAGCAGACTCAGAACATGTCTCTATAATAAAGGCCATGTGACAAGCCTGTAACTTACATTATATGAGAAGAGGAAGACCTCGATGCACTTCATTAGGGTCAGGAACAAGACAAGGATGCACCTCTTCTCTATTTTCACTCAACATTGAACTACTGGTTTACTCAGCAATACAATACTGGTTTAGCAGGGAGGGATGCAGGGTTATGAGGGAAACTATGGATGAAGGGGAGGGCTAACCCAAAGAAGGATGTATGAAATCCTGATGAGATCCAATTTTAAGAAGAAATTGGAGGGGTGGTAGAGTCTATGTGATACAGTAGAAGTGGGGATAATGGTGGTTAAAGGATTAAGCAGGGATGAATGTAAGGCTGGGAGAGAGGAGAGGGCAGTGGGTAAATTATCCCAAACTACAGATGTATGAAAAAGCCTCATGGAAACTCACTAGTTAGAAAGCTAATTTCAACATATGACTTTAAAATGATTTTTCAATATGCTTACTCTGCATGAGTAGAAAGTATAGCTCCCAGACTACATGGATTATTAAATGAAAATTAAAATACAAGACATGGGATATCTCCTACAAGCTATTGGTCAGGGAAGCTTTAGAAGCCTTCAAAAGAGTGCAGGCTATTGACATTGCCCTGGCTTACCCTCCCCCCATAACTACATGGCAAGACTCTATTCCCGGAGATGCCCACTTTAGCTTCAGGACACAGAGAAACGAACTTCGTACTGACCAGAAATTCTTCCCTGTTGGCTGAGTTTCATAATACCAGAAGACACTATGCAAGGTGCTAGTGGGGAAAACACATCGGTGATCGAACCACATACAGCAATACAAATGTACCAGGCAAGATATGCCCAGTAGCCATGGTGTGTGTGTGTGTGTGTGTGTGTGTGTGTGTGTGTGTGTGTGTGTGTGTGTGCGCGCGCATGCCTCCTGTATGCACAATGGAGTTTTTCAGCCTAAAAGAAAAGCAAAGTTGCATCATTCACAGGAAAATGTGCACAACTGGAGAGAATTATATTCAGCAATTCTCAGAAAGTCAAATATCCCAGGTTTTCTCTGATTTGTGACTCCCAGCTTTTATGTAGACACACAAAATCATATATGTACTTATGACATAAAGCAGAAATGACTCTAGGGGAACAAAGGAGATTCAGAGGATGGGGAGGGGTGAGGCAAGGAGCATCAGGATATGAAGAAGAATATGCTCAAAGTATGTTATACACTTGCATAAAAATGTTCTTATGCAACCCAGTACCCCACACACCCACACACCAAAAGAGTAGAACAATGAAAGAAGGAAGGAAAACTCTAACAATTTCTTAGTTTAGTGGAGGAATTTGAGATGGGGCTGGGGGGGTCAAAGAAATCTTTTTAATTAAGGCGATGTACAAGTTGTTTGAAGATCAAGTAGGTGATAGGAGATAAAGGCTTGTCTGGCTGGAAAGAGGTAAGTACAAAAGACTAGGATCATGAGACACAATGCCAAATCCAGGAACTGCAGGGAGTTCAGAATGTCTGGAACTTCAGAGAGAAAACCGGGCAGTGGGGCGGGCATGTCGATATTGGCTGGTGGCAGTCAGATCACAGCAGACCTAGCAAATCATTGTTAGGGAGGAAGGAGGAGAGTTGGGCTTGGAGTTCTGTAGTAGAGTGCTGGCCAGGCACACAGAAAGCCCTGAGCTCTCCTCCCTGCACTGGGGGCAGGGGTAGTACGGGATGCCTACCTCCTGTACTGGGGCAATACGAGGTGAGGGAAGACACTAGCTAAATCACTTTCTAGTTGATTGTCCTAGCAAAAGCATTTTCCTCTTACCCTGGAAACTTCTGTTTTTAGGCTAATCTGGACCCCCTTGTCCCCCACTGCTTCATAGTGGCCTTCTCAGAGGAGCCAGTACACAATTTGCCTGGAAGCTGTAGCTGATTGGTTAGAAGTTGAGTACATTATTCAAGCAGGACAAATCGAGTTTCAGGAATGTTTTTGAAAATGCATGGGAGATCCCTTGACTTTCTCAGTTTATCAGAGCATATCACTAAAGGTTTTGTTTGTTTGTTTGTTTGTTTAGTTTTCTAAAACTAGACAGGGTTTCTCTATGTAGCCTTGGCTGTCTGACTTACTTGTAGAACAGGCTGGCCTTGAACTCATAGCAATCCACATGCCTCTGCCTCTCAAGTGCCACGCCCAATTAACATTAAAGTTCTTGAGGAAACAGAATAAGTAAGATATATAGATGTGGGGCCAGGGGGATGGCTCAGTACTCAAGCTGCTTGTCATGCAACTGCGGCAACCTGAGTTTGAGTCAGTACCCATGTAAAGCTGAACACAGCAAAGCAAGTGTATAGTCCCAGTACTTGTGCTGAAAGGTTGGCTATGGAGACATCACCCAAAGCTTAGTGGGCAGCCAGCCTGGAGTACTAAGCAGTGAACAAGAGACTCTGTATTAAGCAAGGTGAAAAATGAAGATTCAATACCCAAGGGTGTCCTCAGTCCACCACATGCATGCGCACATACTCACATGTACAAATGTGTGTGTGCACTCCATACATACCACATACATAAAGTTGTTTAAAAGTATGTGTAGGTAGGTGTATGTGTATGGATGTGCAGGCACACTTCTGTTTGTGTGTGTGTATGTGTGTGTGTATGTGTGTGTGTAACATAATAACAATTTTATTATGGGATGGGCAAATGTAATTATGAAAGCCAAGACATCCTATGATTTACCATCTGAAAGCTAGAAAACCGAGAAAGTTGATGGCAAGATTTTTTAAAAAGTTCAAAACCATGAGAATACAGATCTGAAGTCCAAGGGCAGGAAATGGCTGTTCCAGCTCCAGAACAGAGAGAAATTTTGCCTTTCTTGAGCTCTCCAGTGATCAGGCAATGCTTGTTCCACATTGGGGGAGGGGTAGAGCTTCTCTACTAAGCCAGTCTCTTTGTGGAACACCTTCACAGACATACACAAAATGCTATTCTGCCAGTCATCTGGATATCCTCTAATTCAATCAAGATGACAACACATGGAATTGGTCCTCATTCTTCTGGAAGACAAACTTGAGATGATGGGGGTGACTTTCCTAAGATCATGCAAGAAGGCTCCCAGGTCCATGCTTTTCTCACATTCGAGCCAAGAGCAGAATGGCTTTCCTAAGCACAAACTACCATGGTGTCTCTGCTCCAAATCTACTGCCAGCTTCGATGTTGTTTCAGCTCCGCCTCACCTCACTTACTTTTGCCTGACATGGTACAGCATCTATTTTGTGAGAAATAGACTGTAATAAATGTACTGCTTAAGCTAAGAAGGTTGACAGGAATATAAATACAGGGCATGATATATAAAGCTTCGTACATCCCAGTGGCCTCATTTATTAAAATCTTGCCATGCTAAATTCACAGGGCATATTTGTCTCTATCTGTGTTCTCATAAAATATTGCTTATACCATTGCTCATATCTAAACCCTCCCAATTTTACTATTAGCTAACGTTTCTCTGTGTCGACCTCAAGGACAGGTGAATACTCAATAGGACTCAGCGTTTAGGTATTTCCAGGATGGGCCTCAGACTTGGGACTAGGGTGAAGACATAATGTTCCTAAAAGGGCTAAGTTGAAAGATAAGATGTGTGTGTGTGTGTGTGTGTGTGTGTGTGTGTGTGTGTGATCATGTGCATGTAGAGGTCAATGTCAGCTATCTTTCTCAGTTATTTTTCACCTTATTTCTGGGAGATAGGGCTCTCACTGAACTTGAGCTCTGTGGCTGGTACAATGGCTGGTCAGTGAGATCCAGGAGTCTTCCTGCTTCTCTCTTCTTAGTGCAGACATTAGATGCCTGCCACCACACTCAGCTTTCATGTTGGTTTTGGGAATTCAAACTCAGGTCTTCATGGAACAGCCAAGTCATCTCCCTCGGAGTTTCTCAAGGAAGGATGCTTCCTGGGTCAAGCTCATCACCAATTACCCATGTAATTAACTTTTAACCAGATCTGCAGTAAGCAATAGTCATTTATATAATCAGTATTTATTGTCTAGTTACTCAACTATTGAGCAAAACCAATGAATTATCCATGACTCCCTCTAAAGTATACACAGCAGAATGAGGGACACAGATGCACAAATAAATCGTACTGCTACACTGTAATAAGCACTGCTAGTGATTGGAAAGGCAAATGGCTATAGTGGTGGAGAGTCTATGCTATGTCAGACACTCTGTTGCTTTATGCCACTGCCTTGTATTTAGACAGGCACCTCTATGTTAAATCAAGGAAAGTGAAGCTCACAATGTAAAGACTTGCTTGAACCAAACAATTAGAAAGTATAAGCACTAGTATTTGGACCCAGGTCTACTCAATTCTAAAGATACTATTTTATTCTCTGGTTCCTTTTATGCATTCAGGTTCAGCACTGGTAGCAGCTAAAATACCCAAGGTCCCTCTTGTTCATAAACTTCAGCCAGCTGCTTCTTGTCCTTACTCTCCACCACATATATGAACACTTTGAGAATCTTCTTTGAACATGCTGATTGTGTGTGTGTGTGTGTGTGTGTGTGTGTGTGTGTGTGTGTGTGTGTGTGGTGGCTATTTCTTGTCCACCATCTATTTCCTTTTCTTCTTATAAAAACAGTGTGTTTTTATGACCCTCTTATCTCTCTTTCCATCTGGAGATGGAGCCAATTGTATTCATATGGCTCAGGCCGGGCAAGCCCAGCCACAGTGACTAATTCGGAGAAGGCCTGCCTAGTCAAAGAAAATTGACTTAGGAATTTTGATTGAAGTGACTGGAAAATCTGTCTGTGTGCTTGAGGTTGCTAAGGAGGGGAAGTAAGCCTAGAGCAGCCCATGGTCATCCTTGCCTACCTCTGATGAAAACTTACTACAAAATGAAGCCAACACAGAGAAGGCAAAGCCAAAATGTGGTAACAGACTAGCATCTGGTCCTTTCCTTCTGTTACTCTCAGTATTGGACACAGACACTTGTAGAGTCTCTGACATTTATTATCAGGAAAACATAATAGAATAAAAAGTGCCCTAAGGCATCCATTCATCTGTCTTTTCCTTGGCTTCCCAAAGGCTAGATCTAAAACATGGATAAAGCCCACTATGCTGTCCAGCTCCAAAGCCTCCACCAGCTCCCCATCTTTCCATATAAAGAGAATAGCCAAAGGTGCAGGAGAGAAGTCTAAAACTCAGAATCTTCTCTGCCATTCAATCCATCTTCCTTGGTGGAACTGGGAGAGGATAAGAAATGATCCCTCTGACTGTTCCTGAGGGGGATGACCTCCCCCTGTATGTGGAACAGTCATAGGGGAGGGGAATAAGGGGAAATGGGAGGGAGGGAAGAATGGGAGGATACAAGGGATGGGATAACCATTGAGATGTAACAAGAATAAATTAATAAAAAGTAACTTTTGCTGAATTAAGTAAATATTATAATCTTCAAATATGTATATGGTATGCTAGAGATTTTGTACAATGAGTATATTCTGTAATAAATCTTAATTATCAAACAAAAAAAGAAATGATCCCTCATCCATATTGAGAAGAGCATCTTGAAACATTGAAGAATCTTGAAACTAATCTTTCACACGAACTCCTAGAAGAAAGGACTATGGTGGGAAGCTAGGACTCTTGAAATAAGCTGAATTCCCTCTCACTGTGGTACCCAGGAAGTGGCTGTGAAATTAACTAGGAAGAATGATTTGAATCATAAGAAAATAGCAAAACTGGGAGATGAGATAGAACTTTACAACATATTGGTACCTACAGAAAAGGAGAGACAGCTGAATGACGTTGATTGATGGCAGCCTACCATGCAAGTATATTAACATCTCACATATGTAGAAAACAAGCAAACACCCATGAGGACTATAGATACAAGCCATTACAACAGGTGCTGTGTGGAGGCAACAGAAGTCAGTAGTAGGGGCATGGGAGTGGGCATGATAAATAAAAGGAGAGGGGCTTTGTACAAGACAGTGAGGATGGTTGTACTGTAACCCAGGAGTTGGGGAATCTCAGCTTTATACACCTGAGATTGCACACTCAAATGGAAGGAAGTGTCCTAAAATATCAACCACAGTAGTTGTTTTGGATCAGAGATCATTTAGTTGTCAGGAAAAGAAACTCAAGAAAGCCCAAGTTAAAAGAAGATTGATTTTATGAAAGTGCTTGTAAGGGATGTAGGCTAGATACAAGGAGCTATGACTTGGGGGTGAATGGGGCATATCATCACCTCCCTCTTTATCCAAACAACACACTGGGTCAGACCTGCTTTCTTTCCTTTCCATCCCCTGAGGTCCAGCACCTTTGCACATATACCACACCCTAACCTGTGTGTAAGCTTGGTCTTGGCAACACTGGAACCCTTAACAGTAATGGATCCACATACTCACACACAGCAGAAATCTGTTTTCCTCCAGCTAACAGACTCCATCTCTATCACACTTCAAAACTGGAGAGCTACAGATGTTGCTAGCCCATCATGAGTCAGCAATTTACCCTGGACTTAAATATCTCTGTTGGTAGGAAAAAAAGGAAAGGGACGATGAAAGGGAAACAAACCTGAGGCCAGAAACTAAGAAGACAGCGGGAGGGAGGAAAAGATTAGAATATCTTGCATAGACTGTCCCTCTGTGTTGGGATTAATGATAATGATTTTTTCCCTACTTTTTGGCATTATCAAGTTTTCCTAAGGTAGCAAGAGCTCAGGATGAAATGATAGTGTTTAAAGGGCTCTGCAGTCAGACACCAGTGTGCTTAGGTACTTTATTTAGCCTTTGCTTCTGGATTGTGTGACTTGTCTTATACCCTGAGCCTCTCTGGGTTTCATTTTCCTCAGCTGAAATGTGGACTAATGGAAGTAAAAAGCTGAGTGGAGTCTTAGCCTGGTAACTGCTCAGGAAATGCTATCATGCATTATTGTTGTGCATAATTTTTATAGTTAAAGTTATTTGTACGAAAACACCTCTTAGCCACATGCCAGCCATTATTGAGCTGGCAGTACCAGACTCTGCAGCTATGCTTGTTTTTCCACTCCATTCCTCCTTGGATTACATTATTTATCTGAACTGGAAATGGCTGCTGGAAATTGCCACTGGCTATGTACCCCACACCCTCATGCAGAATCAATAAGCAGAGAGGGATCCCTCTTCCTCACAGCCCTCATCAACTAGCTTTAATTGACCATTACTAGGCATGCTCAGAGGGTCTCTGGGCTCACATGTTAATTGACTGTATATCCACTTAATGGGAAACTCCACAATTCCCCAAGCCTGAGCAGTTTGTCTGCTCTCTCCTCACCCAGTGCATTCTGGGAAACTTGTGGAAGCAAGGAGGTCAGCAGGTGGTGTATCTGATCAATTAATTAGGAGCATGTTGAGAGGTCTGACTCTGAGCCTAGTTAATCACATAATTAAATCGTACTCATCCCCCACCTCAAACTCCCCATCCGTAGGGCACTCCCCAGCCCCGAGGCATCCATGTTTGTTGATGGTGAACTTGGTCTTACTAGGGTCTGCCCAAGGTAGAGGCAGTCCTTCCCCTAATGTCTGGCTGCTCCATGTTTTCAATTGATTTTATTTCCATTTGGGGGATAGGAATGGGGAGAATCTGTGCCTCACTTCTGGAGCTGAAAAAATCTGGCTGGTAAAATAGAATCTTATAGGATCTGAGGAAAAGAGTGGATGAACTTCCTCCAAAGGCTGATGAGGAACTGGAGGGAGGGGCAGCATGAAGGGGCCAACGGGCTGTGGGAGGATACGGGGGAGGGGAGACATAAGAACAAAACATGCATGGAAATGCTACAAGGAAACCCATTGCTTTGCATGCTAACTTTAAAAACCAGGCTATGTGAGGATTAGGGACAAAACAGAGCAGAGTGGAGCTTGTCAGGAAGAAAAGCCACATGCTGCACTGAGTCTGCTCCTCCATCCTCAAGGTTGCTGGAGCACATGTGGCTGGGCCTTCCTTCTCTGCTTCCGCCCCACTCACAGGAACCTGGGTTTTGTTTGTGGCATACATATGTGTAAACAAAAAAGACCTTCCCCAGCATCCCTTGAGTTGAAAGTGGCCACAGGATCATTTTGCTCAGTAACACTTTAGTGGTGTACCTAGCACAAATAAAGCAGGGCCCTTGGGTATGGTCTGGCTCTCTACCCTTCTTGTTTTTTTCATTTTGAAGACAAACACTACACCTGGAAGTAGAGCAACTACTTAGTGACCAAACTGAACCAAACAAAAACAACAGCAAAATGTCCTAAGAATGACTGAGTTCAAATGCATTCCTAATGATGCCATAGAGAGCTGTGGAAGCCTCAGCCACCTCTCAGGGTTTCTTCTCTTCAGATGAAAAACACAGATTCAGGGAGATATGTGAACACTGAGGCCAATGACACATTTGAGTATTATCCACTTACTGTGCATATTGGTAAAGCCTTTGTGATCCACTCCACCCGCAGCTGGAAACATTCTTAACATGCTGACATCAACCTGATGCAAAGGCACATCACTACCCAATAGTAATGATCATTACAACAAGCAATGAGCACATGCTTTATAGTGTGTTAGTCAGCTATCCTTTACTGTGACAAAATACTTGAATCATCCACTTATAAAGAGATAAGGTTTATTTCGATTCACAGTTTGGAAGGTTTCAAGCCATAACTGATTGATATCATTGCTTTGGGCCTATGGTGTCACATTATGATGAGTGGATTGGTGATAAAGGATACTTGTTAATTTTATAGCAATTAGAAGCTGAAAGAATAAGACTAATCTTCCAAAATGTCCTTCAAGGGCACAGCTTCTGTTACCTAAAACCTTCCACAAGGCCCCACCCCTTAAAGGTTCCACCACCTCTCAATAGGACCAAGCTGAGTACCAAATCTTTAGCACATGGGCCATTGGGGCCTGTGAAAACTCTAGCATATATGATTAGTGGAAAGATCATATGCTATCAAGTATTTAAAACTTGTATTGCATTGGCAGGCAGGTGGCTAGCATACATAAAACTTGGCTTTTATTAGAAATTGAGGTTTGGGCAGAAGAGATAGCTTAGTTAGAAAAATGCTTATCTTTCAAGCTTGAGAGCCTGAATTTGATCCTCAGAAACCATTTAAAAACAACACAGTGTGGTAGTGTGTGCTTATAATCCTGGAACTGAGAAGGGAGGGAGGTAGGGCTCCCGGGACTCAGGAACAGCCAGTCTGGACCACTTGGTGTTGTGCAGGTTAGTGAGACCCTGTCTTAAAAAAAAAGATGGCCAGTTCCCAAGGATCGAACCCAGAACGTGACCACCTCTGGCCTCCATACATGTGCACCTCTACACAGAAACACAAGCACACATGTACACACAAAAGGAAACTGAGATTAGGAAGTTTATAAGGCTTTTAAAGAAAACATGAAAAGAAAACCAGGGAAGGGAAACCAACAGATTTAGGGAGCTCTTAAAGCAACAGAGGGCCCACCCTGGACTTAGAACACGCCCCCCTCACAACCAACAGCATTCCTGTGCTCGCTTTGTGGCTAGGTGACCTGTGTGACCTCAAGCAAGCTCTGCACCTTCTCGGGACCTCAGTTTCCTCTGCTGCAAGATGACTGTTAAAGCAGCACACCCATGGAAGTGCCTATAGTGTGCTCTTTGCACAGGGACACAGAGAACCCTGAAGGGCAGTGTCCTGTGGGGCACAGAGATAGGTTGCACACGACGGAGATCCTGCCTTTCAGCAAAGGTACGCTCCAGCAGGTCCCAGAAAGAGCAACAAGAGGCACTCAGCACATTCCTCGATTTGATGAAAGTCTCTGAGAGGCTGTAAATTACCAAATCCTTACTTCAGCTAAATCAACCCTACTGCAGATCCCATCGGCATTTAATAGTGGTATGATAGCCCCCAGGAATAACAAGTGAAAGTAATTAAGTTTAATGATTCCAACCAAGCCAATATGCTTGATTGCTGTGTGTATGCCTAATTATCTTCCATTTTTTGTTGTTGTTGGGCATGGTATAAATAAAGCCTATTTGTGGGAAAATAGGTACTAATTTTAAGATGTATTAGGCAAAGTTGCCTGTGCAGCACCTTTCCAATGGGGCTTCATTACTTTCTTGAAACACTGAGTGAGCAGAAAGTCACTCTGCTTGTCAAAATAGGCCAAAGAAGGAAGATACACATTCTTTCTCTGAACTGTGGAGGCAACTGGCCCTTCTGACTCAGAAGACTCTTCTCCAGTAAGCAGGCAGAATATCCATCCCCACCTCTGACTTTGACTTTGAATATGTGACTTGTTTCACCTAATAGAAGGTAGGAGAGGCAACAGGGCACCAGCTTTAGGATCCTGGGGAATAATAAGCCTTCAAATGAGGAGTCAAGTTGGGATTCCTCAACACACACATAAAATTTGGCATGGTGCCAGGCACCTGCAATCCCACAGTCAGGGAGGTAGAGTTAGGAAGATGCCTATAGGGTGTACTCACCAGCCAGCTAGATGATCAGTGATCTCCAGTTTTAGTGAAATAAATAAATAAATGGATAAGGATTGAGGAAGACATCCAATGTCAAATTCATCACCCCATCCACCCAACATACATATCCAAACACACACAGCACACACACAGCACACAGATGTATCCCTTTACAAACTTATATTTCTGCATCACCATCATGACTGGACTAGCCTGCTAGTCTGTGGTGAGAATGAGAAAGGAATGAATTTCTATGCCAGCCCAGCCTGCATCAGCTAAAGCACAAACAGAGATGCACATGTGCTCGTCCCTGGCTTCCTTATTAGATGACCACTGGGCCTTTATTTCTCATATAGCACCAGGACTTTGATGTTAAGCCTTTGTATCTAAAACCTTGGAAGCCCCTTCTGGAATTGTGGAGCATTAAGCATTTCCTGGAGGAAGTTTTCAATGTTTTTCTTAAAATTGGGTCTTACTTATGGAAAACTGGAAACTTCTTGCAGCAGGGGCTCTGCTAGTGGTATTTTCACTGCTGTGACAAAATACACGATTATGTTGTTTCCAAGCTTGTGCAATAGGACAGTATGGTGGGAAGAAGGGGCGGAACAGAGCTGCTTATTTCTTGCAAACAGGATGCAGTGAGCATGAGCTCACATTTATGACAAAGCTCCTTCCCTGAAGTCAATTCATTCAGGCACAAGGGCAAATCCTTCGCTACTCAATCACCTGTCAGAGGCTTTAACTCAAACACTGTGGCATTGGGCATGAGCTCTGGAAATGTGTGTGTAAATGTGTGTGGGTGTGTATGAGTGTCTCTGTAAGTGTATATGTGTTTGTTTGTGTACATGTGTGTATTCGAGTGTGAATGTGTATGAGTGTCTGTGAGTGTTTATGTTTGTATGTGTACATTTGTGTGTGTGAATGTGTGTGAGTGTGTGTAAATGTATGTTTGTGTGTATGTATGTGACTGTGTGCATGTATGTATGTGTTTTTATGTGTGTTTTGTGAATGTGTGAGTGTATTTATGTTTGTGTGTGTGCATGTGTGTGTTTTGTGTGCATGTGTGTGAGTGTGTATGTGAATATGTGTACACATGGTTGCATATGTGTGTGTGCATGAGTGTGTGAACATGTGTGTGTGTGGGGTATATGTGTGTGCAGGCCAGTGACAGACTTCAGGTTCCTTCTCTATTATTCTCCACTTTACATCCACTTTATATTTTGAAATGGTCTCTCGCTGAACCTCACTTGCTTGCCATTTTGGCTCAAAAGGCTGGTCAGTGAGCCCCCAGGATCCACTTGTCTATGCCAGTGTCCCACAGTGCTGGGGTTAGAGGAATGGGCCACAAACCTCAACTTTCACATGGGTGCTGAGGATGCTAATGTCCTCATGCTTGTACATCAAGCATTTCACCCACTGAGAATTTCCACAACCCCACTTTAGAGATACATTTATGACCCAGATGATAGCCAGGACCACTTGTGGCCAAGAGAGTTAAACATCCTGAAGTGTTTTGGCTTTTCTCTCTCACGTCACATCATCACCTTCTGAGTCTTATTGAGTAGGATCATGCTTGTAACGTGAATTTTGCTATGATGGGAATAACTTATACTATATAGACTCATAAGCGCTAGGAATCCAGGATTTTGTTATCCCCTGAAAGATCCAGTTTCCTAGCATGCTAAGTCCCCTCCAACAGTCAGGTCATCTTGTCCTTTGCCATTAATTGCTACTCTTGTAAGTGGTTCCTCTTCCCGAGCCTCACATGGACAACTTATTGTCTTTCCATCAGCGGTAGATCAGGGCCACACAATAATTGTCAGAGCCACATAGTCAAGCTTAAGTTTGGCTCCTACAGTTATGTAATTCTAGCAAGTTTCTTAAACTCTGTGTGTGTGTGTGTGTGTGTGTGTGTGTGTGTGTGTGTGTGTGTGTGTGTGAACAATGTGAAAAATTTCAGCCAGATTTGACTGGAGACTCAGACCCCTCATCTCTCTGCTCCCAAAGGCTTTCCCAAGTTCTCTTACCAGAGGACATTTAGGGGAGCACTTCTTTCCAGTCTGATTAGCTTTCGCTTGTTAATTAATAAGGTTCAATGCAATTTAATTTCATTGGGAGGAACTGGTCTAGAAATCAAGGTCATTTAATTTCTGAAAGACATTGGAAAGGTTGCCTTTTCAGAATGCTCTTTCTGCTATCCACTTCCATTGAAGTGAAAAGTGCAGTGGCTCATACAATGGCTTCAAGGTTATCTGAGACCACCTTCCAAGTAAGAGGGAAATCCTTTCTGTGGGAGTTTAATTAGGTCAGTACAACTAATTCTTCTTTTGCTACTTATTTCGTTTCCTGCCTCTGTGTAATTACTACCAGAGTAAGACTCCTCATACGGACAAATGGAACTGAAGAAAGCCCCGCAATTATCCTTTATTTCTCCTTCTTGCAAGAAAAGAGGAGGTGACCCACCGAGTTGGTCTATGTAAATTTGAGGACTATGGTCTTTATAGCCCTCCATGCATGAAAAGCAGTATTACTATAACTGGGAAGGGGTGGGAGAGCATGCTCCTGTGCAATCCTAACACCACAAAACACATCTCCCCACTCCGTGCCTACAGGACATGACTTAGCATCAGATCAAAGGGAGGTGATTCATGCACACACTGTCAATCAATAAATATAAATCAATCCGGTGCCTAGCAAAGACTCAGCAGGGTGTTAGGTGGATGGGAGTACTTGCCAAGGATATAAAGGATCTCAGGTAGGTTTCGTGAAGCAGATCATTAGCAGACAAAATAAATTAACAACACCTAGATTAGGCTTCAAAACCAAAGGCATTGCATATAGGAGTGTTGGGTAGGGGTAATGAAAATGCTCCCCAGAAAGGGAAGGCCTGAGTAAGGCTCCAGATCACTTATCCATTTACAAATAATCATGTAGTGAGTGGCTTGTATGTGGAAAATATTATCTAGATACTTTGGGCACCAAAGTTTCCTACCATTCCCCAAGGAGGAGGGATTTTGTCCCTGTCTCACAGATAAGTAAATGAAGGGCTAGAGATATTTCACAAACTGCTCAAGGATGCATAACAATGGCAGTGTGCAAGTCAAATTCAGATTTCTAACCCCAGAATCCAAGATAAACTGGAGAGAATCTGGTCATGGGAACACACACCTGTAATCTCAGTACTTGAGAGGTTGAGGTTGAGGGATCATGAGTCTGAGGTCATTCTGGGCTATATAACAAGGTCTTGTCTCAAAAAGAAAGTGGGAAAAACTGGAACTTGTTGGGTAAGGAGACAGCATATATGCTATTGTCATGAATAAAAAAGAGATTGAAGCACAACCCTCATGAGATACCCACAGGTTGGGCTCTGTGCTGGGTGATGTTCCTCCACCATCACTCTGTTGTCACTCACTTTGTTTAGGTTATTTATCCACTTCTTCCTCATTGAAAGAGAGGAATGCCAGGTCAGGTTTGACTATTGCAGATTATGTAGCACAAGGGCTCCTGACTGCCAGGAAGACAACGATCAGCAAGAACCTGTGGAAAGGCAGGCCAAGTCTAGTTCCCTGAGGATCAAGGGGAGGAACCTGTAAAGGCCAAGGGTGCCTGTCCATGGCTAGTCTGAGTCCCAGTCGTCAGCACCCAGGACAGCTCCCACAACCTGCTCCTGACCATATTTTTCTTTAATTTGTTTTATTTTTGTTTTTAAGTCATAGTCTTGATTGGACTTGAACTACATATATGTAGTTGAGGATGATGTTAATCCTCCTGCCTCTACCTCCCAAGCACTGAGATTACTGTCATGAGCCAGCATTGTAGAGTGAGACAGAAGCAGAAGGGAGTAGGAAAAAGAAGAGAGATAGCCTACATTGGAAGGACTTGCACAGGCTTAATAGAACATTGTTTCCAGTCAGCTAAGCTGTTGTTTCCCATTACTGGTGTGGAAAAACAAAGAACACTCACCAGCTTGACCAGGATGACCTAAATTCTCTGCTGGTCCATGGCTTTAATGGTCCCCTCTGATGGTGCTGGTCAGAATGTCAAATGCCCTTAAGGACTCTGAAGACATCACCATCAACTTGGATTCCCATGTCATGAATTCATGTTTTCCTGGGGAATATTTATTCAGTAGTCTGTGTTCATGTAATTATTGAAATTATGCCTAATTATGCAGTAGTGGTAAATAATAATCTCTTAGCTACAACAACATGCACTATTTCTGTGATGAGGAAAGATTTTATGCAATTTGCTGTGAAACATCCTCATGCAAGAGTGCCAATTAGGATGAAGGAAACAAAGTGTTGTGGGTATTTACTATCCAGGAAAAGTACCTTTTTATCCAGCCTTGGGGCTCTACTCATTGAATAATGGCTGCCATTACTGCTATTAATAATAGGTACTCTTAACCTACCTTCTACCATGTGCCAGATCCACTTTAAATCCACATTCAAACTCAGTTCTAGCTTGAGTGCCTGCAGAAACTGAAGACGCATGCTGGGTGACGGTAGTGAGCTGTGATGGGAAAACAGCAGAGAGGGTAGGGTCTGTGGTAAACCATAGTGTGTATGTTCCATATATAAGGCCCAGCTACCACCTAGCCAAAAGCTAAGATTGCCCCATGGAGATGCAAGAGTGGTGTTTCCAGGTCTTATTGCTTTTTAGAAATTAGAAATAGGTATTTTAATGCAAACGTGACAAATTTTTAAAAAACTAAAATCTAAATTATTACCTCCAAAACCTATGTGCAGTCTTCAATCCCATTGCACCCCAGTATCAAATGACTCTGGGAAGACATGTCTTTGAATGGGAACTTGTTGATTAAGTTGAGTGTTACATGTGGGAAAAGAAAGGAAATTGCACAAGGCCATATGGCTTCTTCAAGAGCCAGTTTTCTTTAGTATCCTGTAGAGGTAATTTCAGAGAGTGTGAACTGTTATAAAAGGTCTGGATGGAGATGAGAGGTGTGGAAGATGACTGATAGAAATGCTGGCAGCTCAGAGAAGGGCAGCCAGAAACTGGCAAGCCAAAGTCTCAAGGAAAACCATGTTCTCTCCCAGCCCTGGATTTGAAGGGAATAGGAATGCATTGGCTTCTTTTGTGTTGCTATGACAAAATGCCCTAAAGAAAACAGATTATGAGAGAAAGGGTTTATTTGAGCTCACAGTTGTAGAGGGATTGAGTCCACTATGATGGGGAAAGTAGGATGGCAGGAGCATGGCATCAGCAGTCATGAAGAGAGAGAACAGAGAGGGAGACCAGGCTGTAAAACACCAAAGCCCTTCCCCAGAGGTGTACTCTGCAAGGGTGATTAGTCTTCCCCAACAGCACCACCATCTAGGGACCAAGTGTTCAAACATGTGAGCATATGTGGGACATTTCAGATTTAAGCCACCAATGGGATGATCTGTCTTTGGGGCTAGAAAGATGGGGATCCAAAGAGAAAGGGTCTTGGTCTACCAAAGTGGGAAGTCCTGCACCAGCAGGGCCAGAATGAGCATGTGCCTTTACTTCTGTATAGCAGATTATAGAAGCTTCATTCTCTTCCCACCTCAGTGTAAATGTCCTAATTCAGGGACATCAAATCAGCAACTTCTGACCTGTCACACCCTTACCTTCCTAACATTCTCTGCACATGGTAGCATCTGTTCATATTGGAACCACCTTCCATCACAACCATATAAGTGAGGACTCTGCTTGTCTCACACTCCTAGCAGCACAGTGCTTTGTGCACAGTAGGGCTTGAGTAAATAATCCTGTGTGGGAGCAAGTAAGCAAATATTCCTTTGACCATAGGTGTAAGTTACTTCACAGCGCAGTGTCTTACAGGTCACTGGAGGTGTGCTACTGAAGGGGAGAGTAGAGACTCAGTGCCTTCCTTTCCCTTCCCATTCTTCCCTTTTTGGCTATGCAGTGAACACTGTTCTGTCACACAGTTCCCACTGTGGTGTGAGGTCTCAAGACTTGTCCCCAAAACAACTAGACTGTGGCCTGAAGCCTCCAACACATGAACAAATTGAACATTTACTTTCCATAAAAGTTGATGATTCAAGATATTTGTTACCACAATGGAAGGTGGACTAATATACCTTCTGTTCATGGTGGCTAAGGGTAAGTTCAAAAAATAGTTGCATTTGTTCTCAGTCTTGACAGATCAGTTTGAACCTGATACAGAAAGAATGGAAGAAGTAAGTCACACAACAGCCCCCAGGTAATATGTGAATTCAAGGATCACTTAAATCAAAGGGGAGTCCTGAGAAAGTAGAGAGCCACCTTGCTAGGACTTTGGGTTACTATATCTTCTCAGTGTTTGTTAACTATATGCCTGGCATGTGTGGGGTGCTGTGCCAGACAGACCTCAGAGAGTAGCACATTCTCATTTTCTTTCCTTACACAGTCTACAGGTCTTCAGTACTGACTCCCCAGCATCACTACAAAGGCCAGAAGATGTAGGCAAGAAAAGACTTTGAAAGTGTGTGTGCATGTGCACACATAGACACACACACAAACACACACACACTTTTCTCTGGCTAGGCTAAAGGGAAGAACACAAGCTAAGAGTTAAAGTGGTTCTCCAAAAGTAACTGCAGGAAAAAAATTTTAAAAAAAAAGTAACTGCAGGCCGACTCTTATCAGAAGAGTGCTAAGTTCTAGGAAACAAGCACACAGCAGTAAGTACTTATTGAGATGAGGCTTAAGAACTCATACTTTATCAAAAGTCATACTATAATTTTATAGTTTTAGGATAAAGCCAAAGTTGTTGGCATATGGGGGAAGAGGGAAAATTTTTCAATAACAAAAATTTGTGTCTGTGTGTGTATGTATGTGTACACGTGTGAAACAGGTTCACTCACATTCAAAGGCCAGAGGTCAATATCAATCACTCTCTATTGTAATTTTTGGGGCAGGAACTCTCATTGAACCTTGGACCCTGCTTATTCCAATTCTACTAGACCGGATATCCAGGACTCCTGGGATCCACCTGTCTCCACTTGTTCAGCACTCAGAACACAGAAATGCACCAGCACAGCCTGCATCTAACATAGGTGCAAGGGGTCAAAGCTCAGGTTCTTAAGCTTGCACTCAGGCACTTTATCCATTTGAGCCATTGCTCCAGCTCAGATGGTCTTGATTTTTTTTTGCAAGTAAGTATGTTTGCATTGTTACTGCAAGCTATAAAACTGACAAGAATGAAACTTGGCTCCACTGGGGAAATCCTAAACAGCCCTGTGATTAGACTCAAATCAGTGCGTTTCAAGCACCGTGGCTTTGAGCTCCCAGCTGTACCTTGCATCTCCAGGAGAGCTTTTAAATCTGTTGATGCCTGTACCCAGCAACAGTGATTCTGGCTTAATTTGTAGTGGTGTGTCCTGGATACAGTCTTGCTGTTTCATTTGGTTTTTCTGTTTTTCAGTGCTAGAAAGATACAGCCCAGGGCCTTGTGTATGTTAAACAAACCCTAACAGTGAGCCATACCCCAAGCCCCATGCATGCTGTTGTTGTTAACAATGACTCTCAACTTTGACTGTAATCACAATCACCTGGAGAGGCATTTAAAAATTCCAGTCTGTTTGGGGACATAGCACCATCCGCAGGTGCCTACTGTGGAAGCATAGGACCTGCTTTAAGACAAACAGGAACCATGTGAAAAGCTGTATATCAAACCCAGCCTTGGGAGGAGGGGCGGTGGAGACAGGTGGATTGCTGAAGCTTATTACCCAGTCAGCCTAACCAAATGGATGAGCTTCAGGCAGAGAGAGAGAGAGAGAGAGAGAGAGACAGACAGACAGACAGACAGACAGACAGAGACAGACAGAGACACAGAGACATAGAGAGACACAGAGACACAAAGACACGGAGACAGAGACAGACAGATAGACACACAGACAGAGGCAGAGACAGAGACAGTCAGAGAGAGACAGAGGGAGACACACACACATACGCACACACATACATACACACACACACAGGGGAGAGAGAGAGAGAGAGAGAGAGAGAGAGAGAGAGAGAGAGAGAGAGAGAGAGAGAGAGAGAGAATAAAGATGGAGAGCAATTAAGGAAAGATACCTGATGTCAAAGTTTAGCCTCCTCCTGCATGCATGCAGACTTACAGGTGCAGGGTACAGCCCAGACCAGGTGCACAGTAATTCATGGAGATCAAGGCAAGTGATCAATCAGCAGTGATCAGCAACCACAAGAAAGTATGAGAGCGTTGCCCAGCAGGCACACAACTGCTCCACAAAGCAGCCTTGGATCCCTTTACCATGTGTGTGCCTCTTTTCACAGCTATATAATAGATGTAAGTAAGGTGATCTGTGGCCATTAACTTCAGCTGATGATAGCATCAGATCACTCCCCACTGTGGAAGCCTGCTTGGGCCACAGCTAACTTGTATGGTTCACATTGTTGTCAATCAGCTGAGCTGACATAGGAGGGAGCATCTCCAGCCACCTTGAGGAGAGCAGCCATGGCTTTAAGGCACTGTTCTTTGTATCCTTTCTAGAGGTTATGGTTGGTGACCTTGGAGCTGGTGGCCTTTCTGATTAGTTCCATGGGTTCTTTCATCTCCTCTGACTCACAAGACTTCAAGAAGATTGAAATACACCCCAGGTGAGGAGTGGGACAGGGAAAGATACCCCAATACCCCATGCCTCAGTGGCTCTGCTTGGGAGGAATTTTAGCTCTCCACCTTTCTGTTTATCTGCAAATTTTTCACCTTTCCACACTTTGCTTGAGTCCATTATCCCTGCTGAGAAATATCCCAGATCTGTTTCTTTTCTCTGGCTGCACTTGGCTAGCAAAGCTGTCTTAAAGAACAATTCGGGCTGTGGAAGGGCAGTTCCCAGAGTTTTGCCAGTTTAGGACACCCATGGAAAACCAAGTGTCCCTGTGTAACAACCCAGGAGGAATTTGGAAACGGCTGCTTAGGAAAAGGAACAAAGATGTGTAGAGAGTCTCAGAGGCAGAAGATCCTAGAACTGCTGGACAGAAACCGTGAGGGCACCACGGGCCAATGAGATGTTCTCTCCATGCCCAGCAAGTCTCTCAAAAGGAGCTCAGAGTAACACTATCAATAGTTTATCTTAAACTACTGGCTGTGCTGTAATTGAACTCCTCCCCTGACTGTATTTGGCCAAAACCACTGAGAGGAACCAGGCTTTTGTGCAGCTCCCTCAGCTGATGGGAGTTTTGGAGAAGCAAGGGAAATCAGTTTTGTTGCAGTTTTGGACAAATGCAAGAGGCAAGAAGAGCACAGGCCAGAAAGCAGAAGATAAACGCTCCTTGCACTAATGGAAATTCTAGCTGGAGATACAAACATAAGCTGGAGGATTTAGGGAAGTCTAATCCAATAGCACGAGCTGCAGTTGGAGATATGAGCTGTGCTATTTAATTCTTCAAAGACGAGGCAACTCCAGCCATTATCTAATTACACAAAGTCTCTTTTAATGATGGTTTCTCAAAGGCACTAACCTCCCTCATGTGGATAGCCAGCTCACACAGAGTCTCTTACAAAGCATGTCTTGATTCTGGCCATACTGAGAGAGTCTGCGATCTCCAAGCACTTAATACACCCTTTTTACTCTCTTGCTTTCCTATGTTGTCCCTGTTGCTTGAATCACACTTCCTTACCATCTATGTCTACTTTAATATCTGCTGCTGGTTCAGCTTCAGATCTCAACATTAGCTGTCACTTTTCCTCATGTATTATTAAGGCTGCTTTAAACTGACAGTAAAAGAAATTCAACTCATAATGGCTTTAATAATGGTGTATTTACTGCATATTACACATCATGTGCTTCACCTCTGACCTTGGATTCTTTGTGCCATTTGGCCAACAGCCAAGTGGGGAAGAGTGGTGCTGATGAGGCTTACTTATGGGTGTGTGAGAAACTAAGGAAAGGAAAACTCAGTGGGAGAATTGTGGGGTGCCTCCATGTTCTGTAGTCACAGAGATCTGTCAGTTTTAGAAAACATGGCCCAATGAGGACAAGGCAACAAAGGCTCGAACTTCTTGGGGGATCAGAGACCAGATGGGGACAGTATGGTTGGTAAAGAGCACAATAGCAGAGAATGAAAGCAATGAGCATGAATCATGGGCTCACAGGCAGCTAAAACAGCACAGACACGTCCATTCTCCAAACCCTGCTACAACCTTAAAGGGGAATCTGTAACGGACGGGACGTAATACCATTTCCCTCAAGGAGCACCTGGGCTTTGTTTTGTTTGCAAAAGTGGAGTCACAGGCTGGAAACCAAACAAAGTCAGCAAAATGCTTTTCTAGGAAGCTTAAGGATATGAGTTCAAATTCTTAATCCATTGTAAAATAAAATAATAAAACACATGGTGGTGTACACTCGTGACCCTAGCTCTGCAGAAGTGGAAAGAAGCAGACCCTTGGGGGTCTCTGGCCAGCCTAGTCTACTTGGCCAGCTCCAGGCCTGTAAAAGACACTGGCCCAAAAATAAAACAAGGTGGATGAAACCTGAGAAATGACACCAAAGGTTGTCCTCTGACCTACACATACACACACACACACACACACACACACACACACACACACACACATACACACCACCTGACTTAGCACTGTTTGGATTTCATCAGAAACTCCTCAGATGGTGAAAAGCATATCTCCTCAGATCTCTAAGAAACATTTTCCCATGCCAATAACCAGAAGTGCATCATATTCTCTCACTTGCAAGAGAAGTCAAACTTCTGTTTCCAAACATGATTTCTCCCTGGGATAGGAGACGCTCCATCCTCTCCTGAACTGTATTTCTTAAGGAAACCAAGTTATAAAGAAGTAAGTGAGGAGAGAGAGCTGGTGTGAGGAATCACTGTGTAAGCTGCTGGTACCAGACGCATGAGGGTTTGGGTTTGTATCCCCAACACCCACTTACAAGTTGGACACAGTGGTGCATACCTGTCATCCCACTGTTGAGAAGATAGAGGCAAGAAAGCTCAAGCTCATTGGTCAGCCAGTGTAACAAATTAATAAGTTCCAGTTCAATGAGCAACACAGTATCAAAAACATATATGAAGTGGAGAGCAACTGTGGAAGACTTTGGTGTCAACCTCTGGTCTCTGTGAACACCATGCATGCACCAGATAACATTTTTGAATCTTCCCAACTAATAAAGCCACTAAAGATGTCTGCTGTTTCCTGTGAGTGCCAATTGTATTAGCTATTCTTTTCTTTGTCTGTCCAAATCTTTCTGATACCATGGTGATTATTACACTTCCTGTTCACTCTTTGTTTCAAGAGACTCTTATGAAGTGCGTGAATTATCAAGCAAAGGCTGAGCTATGCCTGAGGAGACTATAGGGCTTGCGTGCTGTTCATGGCAGCAGACTAGACTGCGTTGTTCCCTGTGTCTCTCATAATTTTGAAATCTGTGACCCAGTTCTTTTAATATAAATATCTCCTTTTCCACAGATAAACAGAAAAAAAATGGTTTTCTAACTGTTGGCACCTTGAATTCCCTGTGCACATGTTCACATTGTGCAAACACCAGATAAGAGTTTTGAATCTTTCTACCTGATAAAGCCATCAAGGGTGTCTACTGTTTCCTGTGAGTGCAGCAAACAAGTTTTCTGCGACAGAATTGGATCCAGGATTTGAATAGGTGTCTATTTGAGCCTGGACTGATCATTTTCTCTGCCCCAAATAACAGCCGTAAAGACTTAACTCTTCTGAGATGCATAACATCATGGCAACACAGCAATAAAAATTCTGCAAATGTCTACTATGTGTGTAGTATGTGTGTACGTGTGTGGGGAGTTAGCTAATCCTCTTTGCTGCTGAGCTTTCAGTCTCTTCTGAGCAGTTCTGCCCTCATTCTCTTCAACAGTATAGAATATTACAAGAAAAAATGTTCTGTATAAAGAGTCTTTTTTTATTGTAATGATAATAATAAAGTATTTCCTGTGGTTATAGCTAACAGATCACTTGTTGCCATTTTCTGTGTGCAGCTAAGGTGCATGGTAGAAACTCATTTTTCAGGGAACCTTAGAATTCAAGACCCCTTCGCATAGTGTAGTTGTTTTAAACAGCTTTCTGTTACATAACAAAATACTGGAGACAGTCAACTTTTAAAGTAAAAAGATTTACTTTGGCTCACAGTTTTAGAACTTACAGTCCATGGTGACTTGGCCTTACCAACTTGGGTCTGAGATGAGGCAATAAATACACCATGGCAGAAACACATGGCAGGAGCATAATCCTTAATAAGTGAAATTTCTTCTATCTTTCCAAACCCAATTCTACTCATTTTCTGCCCGAAATCTCTGCATTCATCAAGACTTTTCTCCTGTGCATTTTCTCAAATAGATATACTCTTAGATGATATATAAACAAACCATGGCATACGTATATATACATACATATATGTGTATGTATTTGTATATAAATACATAGACTGTGGTTTATTCCAGGGTCCACTTTGTTTTTACCATTTAAATTTTTCTTACATTTATTTATTTATTTATTTATTTATTCATTTGTGCACCTGTATGCCATAGCATAAATGTGGGGGCTAGAGGACAGCTTGCAGGAGACAATACTTTCCCCCTCCTATGTATGCTCCAGGGATCAATCTCAATCCCCAGGCCTCATGGTAAGGACCCACGCACGCCCATTAAGCATCTTCCAGGCCCAATTCTAGGACCCACTTCTTATTGTTCTCAAATTACACTGTGGAACAAGGATGCATCTAACAATCAAAGACATGGCACTGTGGCTGCTGCTTTTCTTATTGGTAATCATGCAGCAAAGAACATTTAAAAATAACAAAATACAGGAGAGCCAGTGCATCCACAGTCATGGATGGAGGACCATGTGGCTTGCTAGGGCAGCATTTTCACACAGGGCTTTCTCATTCATTTCCACACCTTTGCAATTGGTCTCTGCATGACTGCACCTGCCTTTAGGTAGCTATGTTCCTTGGAGCCTACACTACTGCTAGGTTTTTCTGGAAGAAACAATACTGTACCAACCATCATTATCCCTAGCCTTGGGTTTCATGCATATGTATTTGTGGAAGAACTATTCCTACTTGTAAATTCTGAAGGCTGCCCTTATGGGGGTGGAGAGAATAAATGATCACCTCAATACACATCCAAATTCTTCCTTCAGGGTGTCCATATGAATGCCTCAGGGGAGCTTAAATTTGCCTCTACACTGGAGGTCATATAACTGTTCTGTAAGGAGACAAATTTTCAGCTTTGTAGGTGATTCTATCTCCTTTTCCCATATACATGTGTATATGTATGTAGTGTGCTGTGTTTACCTGTGTGTACGCATGTTTGAACATATGTGGGTGTCCCTACAGAAACCCAGAGTTATCACTGTCTTTCTTGATCACTGTCTACTTTGCTTATTGGATCCAAAGCGTGACAATTCAGGCTTATCTACTTACCCAGCTTTCCTTGAGGACACCCTGTTTCTGTCTTCTGAGGGTTGGAGTTATGGCAGCCATCACACCTGCCCAGCTGTTACTTACGTCCTGGGGATCTAAGCTCCCACAATATCCAGGAAGTGCTTCATTGGCTGAGCTGTCTCCAAGCCCTAATGTTCTGTCTCAGTAAAAATCCAAGGACAAGAGCAGTTCATGGGTTAGATGTGTTTCCTGGGCTACAGCTTGTTGACCCAAGCGAACAGTCCACACACTTGTGTAGTTGTGGCTTGTGCAGCCCTTCACAGTAGCCCAGACCTGCTCCTCACCCAGGGACCCAGTTAGTGTAAAGTGCATGGCCTTTCCAAGCTCAAGCTTCTTACCGTCAATTGAATGACCATAGAAAACTATGGAAATGTTACTGAATAAAAGTGAACTCCCAAGTTCTACCCATTTCTGAAATTAAAGAAAATAAATCTTTGTCACTGGATGGTCATTCCTCTATATCGCTAGAATCTGTACCCATGTATTGTGGGAAGCAAAGGGAGAGACCTGAGTGAATGTGCAAACCCGAGTGGATGTGTGTTGTTGACATGATTCTCAGATCCATGGGAAGTGCCAAAGCCTCCCCAGGCTAGCCTCAGGGAAATGGGAAAGCCTCCCCTCCTGGTCATAGTACAAATGTTGATAGTGTATGCCAAAATTTTTCACTGTGGCTTTTTTCTGTCCACACATAATTTTTAGGGCCCAAAGACAGCTACCTAAGAAACTGTTCCTACCAAGATTAACTAAACCTGCTTCTCTCTCTCTCTCTCTCTCTCTCTCTCTCTCTCTCTCAATTTTATTGGCTTTAAAACAGAGTACATGCATTCAATGTATGTATGTATGTATGTATGTATGTATGTATGTATGTATGGTTTTTCAAGACAAGGTTTTTCTGTGTAGCCCTGGCTGTCTTGGAACTCACTTTGTAGACCAGGCTGGCCTCAAACTCACAGAGATCCACCTGCCTCTGACTCCCAGTGCTGGGATTAAAGACATGTGCCACTGCATCTGATTTACATTTCAATTCTTAACACACATACCCAAACTCTGAAGAGCCACATGCTGTGTTCATGTTCCCAGATGAAGAGCCACAAGTTGTCTCTCTTTGAACTTCTTCCAGTGATGCGTCACCCCCAAACTTGAAAAGGTTTCCTTAAGATCTCACATAACAATCAAATGCTCATAATTCTTGATTCCACTGACTCACAGTTTCATATCACATACAGTACATGCTCAAAATGTCCAACTTTCACAGCACATTATCACAGTTGTTAGGAAAATGAACTGACATAACCAAAGACTTTACAGTCTGACAGGTAAGGGCCAACAAGTGGTTTTTAGGGAACAGTTCTACTAGAAACACAAGACCATATATAAACGGACACGTTTCAGACACAAATGCACGACTGAGACTCCAAATTGGCATTCAGTATGTTCTATATTGTAGGATATAAAACTAGTCCCCTCCATGGAATGTTACGGTGACCCTGAGACAGTCACAGCCTCTCTTGTTTCACTATCCTGGTATTTTCTGGTTGTACAAACAAAACAAACAAACAAACAAACAAACAAAACCCAACAAAACAACAAGAAACCAAAAAGGAAATTATTTATCTCTTTAAGAAAATTATTTAGGGTCTGGAGAGATGGCTCAGCGATTAAGAGCAATGTCTGCTGTTCCAGAGGTCCTGAGTTCAAATCCCAGCAACAACATGGTGGCTAACAACTGTCTGTAATGGGATCTGATGCCCTCCTCCGGCATGTAGGTGTGCATGTGCATAGGGTACTCATATACACTAAGTAAATAAATCTTTTTTTTTAAAGTTATTACTAGTTTGAAAATGGGATAAAGTTGGAGCCCTCCCACCTTTTAAAAATGTTTCTAGAGCTACTAAAAAACTCACTCACATTTACAAAACAGTTAATAAAAATATTCCTCTGGAGTGAAAAAGAGGAAGGCAGGGACCACTGAGAGACACAAGGATGGATGGTTAGTCAAACTTAGCATCTTTTATACTTCAGAAACTGGACTCTGGTTTTCTGTTCCTCCATTCTCTGCAGGCAGTTCTATAGTTTACTGGTCAGCCACTTCAGCCTG
The DNA here is from genome assembly GCF_964271855.1 of Acomys minous. NCBI lineage: Eukaryota > Metazoa > Chordata > Mammalia > Rodentia > Muridae > Acomys > Acomys minous. The sequence continues at coordinate 148,999,978 of NC_140484.1, read as the reverse complement.
TTTGCGCTTGCCCCCTCTTCCCTTTTGTTTGTATGTTTTTGTCTGATGTTTTATCATTTCTTGTGATCTTCTTCTATTTCCCATCTGCATCAGCAGGGTCATGCTAGACCAGCAGCTTGACAGAGCAGCGCTTGGGCTTGGCCTTCACTGCTCCATCCTCATGGACCTTCCTCTTGGGCAGCTGTATACAGTAACCCTGACTCCTTGTTCAACTATAGACAATGTGGTGGGAAGTCCACCAGAGAGGGTCACTCAGACACAGTTTATAGACAACTTCACAGAAGCTAAGATAGGCAGTTAGCTGGACACTACATCAGCTGGGGCATCTTGACCTTGGGTTCCTAAAATACAGCTGGGTAATTTTCCATGGGATTCTCCATCAAGAAGATCAAATTATAGCTAAACCTAAAAGGGCCTCAGCAAGGAGGAAGATGGACCTCTGCAGTCTTGCCTGGTCATAACAATAAACACACAGAACTTACAGGGTGCTGTGGATTCTCCATTCAAGAGCTCAGGCCACCTGATCCCAACTTTTCTGTATCCATATGTCTGTCATTTCTTCATTCCCTCACTGGCCCAGTTAGGTCAATCTCTTAGGACACAATAGTCTATTAACCCATCTTTACAAAAAAAATATGCAAGGAAAATGCATGTGTGCTGCCCATGCTCAGACTTCTTCATGCCATCCTTCCCTGAGCAGTATAATGACTACTCATACAGCATTTGCAAAGTCGGCTGTGATGGGTTCTCTAAAGATCTCATTGTACAGGAAGACATGTGTAAGCCCCAAGCAAATACCACACAAGCCCTAAGCATCTCTGGCTCTGGTACCCTGGGGTTCCTGAGACAAGTTCTCTATGGATACTGAGTGGTGACTCCCTTGGGGAAGGGATCATCTCTTTGATTATTCTGTTTGCTTGTTTTTGCCATGGTGGAGGTTCGAGTGTGAAAAGCATTCTGTCCACTGGCTGCAGAAAAGCCTGATGTCACAGCTCTTTTGGAGGCCTTTGCCTTATTTCTTGATGAGAAAAATCCAGTTACTAATACAAATTACAAAACATGATTAAAAAAAAAAAACCAGAGCCCTTTTTACAGTGTCTGCCAGTGCGTAGAGAATCTGAGCCCACAGAGGCCCAACAAGGTAAAAGAATACCAGCTTGTCTTCAGTGGGCATCATGGTTTGGGGTTGGCTTCAGAGCCTCTGCTCTGAGTCTCTGCTCACCACAAGAAGTGGCTTCCGCTGATCAGGGACACATTCACAGACATTACTAGCCATTGAATTTTTCCTATTAGTATGCCAAGTTTATTTGATCACAGCTCGCTTGCAGGATGGAAAGGCAGTTGCTGAGATGTTGATAAAGCTGTCACAGCAAGATAGAGATAGGAAGTCTCATTAATATTGAGAAAAGAACAAACCCATAAATAAGAGATTACCAAGCAAAATAAGATAGTCTCTCCCGAAGTTGGAACTAATCTCCTGTGCAAAGCCATGTGATCTTCCCAGGCATCCTCTCTGTCAGGCAGACCTATAGAATATGAATGGTGCAGAGGGGGGAAATTGATATGCAGAACAAGGAGTTGGCAAAATAATTAGAGTCAGGAGGCTCCCTTTACTTGCATTTTATTTGAGAAGCCACCCAAAGTAGAATAGAGAGGACCACACCATGACCATACTGATGATGTAGCAATGAACCTGGAGAGGAGGGAGAAGGGAGGAGACAATCTCCCTGAGGGTGAATGGCTGAGCTCAGCTAGACCCATGGATCAGCTGAGGGTCACCCTCTAGGGTAGACAACAGCCTATGCTATCCCTTTGTGGTATTACCCTGTTTAGCCATCTATCTCCTGACACTCAGTGTCATCCTGATCCCTCTTATTTTGTGGCTCAGTTACACTGACCATTGGTCCTGAAGGTGACTCCACTCAAGCCTACTTGAAGATTGAGGCTATTAGAAAGCGCACATTTTATTAAGTTGCAGGAATGAACCAGTTGGGCCTGTCTTCCAGGGATACCTTGGCATCTTTTATACAAGATTTGGAGTTGGATATTTGTTTGCTTTGATTGACAGTATCAACAAAACATTATTAGTGGTGAGGAACAAGAGAAAGAAGGAAGAAATAGGATGGGAAGAAGGAAGTCAGAGGTAGGATAAGGGCAGAGAGAGTAGGGAGGACAATAGAAGTTCACAAAGAGCAGACAGGACCAGAGAAAGAACAGCAAGAGAGGAAAGAGAGAGAGAGAGAGAGAACTGAACAGGGGGGAGATAAAGATAAGTGAGCTGAGTAGGTGGACAGAGACGGGAGGATGGAGGAAGAAGAAATGGAAAGGAGTGGGCAGAGGGTAAATAACAAGACAGAGAATGAGGCCAGACAGAGCAAATAGGCAGATAGGTACAGAAGAGATGAGAGCCCTGTACCCTGAAACAGCCATAGAGGTTAAGCAGTATTGTCAAGACTGGAGAAAGAGAGCCAAGAAACTAATTTCCCAGGCTCCCAAGGCCATCTACATTTCCTGTCTGCATGAAGGTTTTTGTTTGCTTGCTTGTTTTTGCTTTTGCTGTGCTGGGAATTGAACCTGCAGCCTCATACATGCCAAGCAAGTGCCCTATTACTCAGCCCCATTCCAGACCTCTTATTTTTACTTTTATATTTTGAGATAGGTTTTACTCAGGCTTCCCAATTAATCCTAAACTCACTCTGTAGTCCAGGCAAGCTGAACTTGCCATCCTCCTGCACTGGCACCCCAAGAAGCTGAGATTGTAGGTCTGCAGTAAGAGACTTGGCTAGCATACAGTTTTGCCAAAAGAATTAAATGACAAAGAAATGTAACAGGAAACATGCCTTTCTACAGAACCATCTCCCAAGCTTTTGTGAGCCTGCAAGATGAACGGGGCATGTGGCATTTAATTCAAGGCTCCCTGCTTACGTTGCAGAGATATTTGGACACAGAAGCTTGCTCTGGGACTCAGGAAGTAGAAAAGGAAAGTGAAAGGGTGGCTTTTCCCAAGCTCTGGGCTCTAGGATGCAGGAAAGCGTGCTATCCTCTCAGGATAACAGGATTAGTTAAAATGAGGCCACGAGAAATCCATGGTCCTCTGGGATCTTCAGATGCTGAAGGGGGCAAGCTAGAAGAATCTCAAGGAACTCATGGATTCATTCTCATTCTTCCTTCCCTTCCCTTTCCTTTCTCCTGTACTTTCCCCTTCTTCCTTCCTCCTTCCCTCCCTCCATTGCTGATCTCTTCCTTTCCTCTTCCCTCTCCCTCCTACGTTCTTTTCTCTTTTTCTTCCTTCATTCTTCCCCTTCCTCCCCTTCCTTTTCCTTTGTCCTTTCTTTATCCTCCCCATTCATCCCCCCTTTTCTTTCCATATTCGCACTCTTCTTTCCTCCCTCCTCTTTTTCCAATCCACCCTTACTGCACCTTCATATTTGATTTCTGTTCCAAAAGGATCTTGACTGTAGCCCTCAGAGCATGAAATATTCAACCCACTTGGACACGTTTTAATTAATCTGGAATCTTATTCAGGCCATAGCTCCTTGACACCTGCTCCTACCACCCTGCCCTGCATTCAATTAAAGCATCTTTGAGCACTGCCTCTAAGATGAAAAGAGGAGCACCTGCTTTGGAGGACTGCGCTTGTAGGAGCATGGGCATTCTTTCTCCTTGCTCTCCATCTGGAGATAAGCTGTATGATCTATCCTGTTAAGAGAGGCAAGGGTGAATTGCGAAGGGCAAGAAAAGAAAGATGTGATGCAGAAGGCCACATCAGTGCAAGCAGCAAACATTCTGGTGATTAACAAGCAGCTGAGACTGAGGATACAGATGTTTCATCAGCATTCCACAGCTGTCCTCACCTGACCCTGCCCAACATCCCCCAGATGGACTCAATTATCACTGGGTTCATTTGCACTTGTTGACATTTCACTCTGTTAAAGGAAAACAGTGAGTTTTTCAAACTGGTTTTGTATTGCGCTTGGTGGATTTTTGTCTCAGGTTGAGTCATAAATAAAAGTAAAGGACTTGATTCACCTAAGGTTTTCAGAGGTGCCAGGCACATGCTAAATGTTGGACAAATAATGAGTGTTGGATTAACCATTGTTGTGCTCAGTTTGTTGTATTTTTATTAGGGGTAAATCTAGATTTTTGCTCTGACTATAATAAATCACAATACTCAGCATCCAGTTGGTCTTTTCCCCTTAACATACTCGGTTACATGAGAGCATGTTTATGCACCTGTATAGTGTAAGTTGGGCCTATTCCACATGCTCCGTCCCCATCCTGTTCTTTGTCCTTCCATCCTCATACCTCCCATTGGCCCCCTTTGGACCTCTGTTGGTTTCAATCCTATTTTCATGGCCTCTATATGTAGATGAGTTCATGTGTCTATATAAAATCCAGGATAGAGAAATGAGGGAAGATGTCCTGAGATTGGCTTAATTCACTAATGTGCTCATCTTCACTTGCATCCATTTTCTAAAAAATACCATAACTTTGTTCTTTGTAGCTAAAAAATAATTCCACTGTTTATATAAACCACATTTTCTGTATCCCTCTGCTGGTTCCCATCACTTAGTTGTTCTGAATAGTGCTACAGTCAACATGAGTGCACACGTGTCTTTGTAATTCATATATATGAAAGTTGTCCTAGTCAGGGTTACTGTTGCTGTGATAAAACACAATTTGGGGAAGGAAAGGTTTATTTTACTCATAGCTCCATATAATGGTTCATCATCAGAAACAGTGAGAGCAGCAACTTATATTGGGCAGGAACCTGGAGGCAGGATGCTGCTTAATGGCTTGTTCCCATGGCTTGCTCAGTTGCTTTTTTTATAGAACCCAGGACCACCAGCCCTGGGATGGCACCACCCATAATGGGCTGGGCCCACCCTATCAATCACTAATTAAGGAAATACATTGCAGGCATGTATACAGTCCAATATTATGGAGGCATTTTCATATTTGAGGTTCCCTTTTCTGAGGCAATTTTAGTTTGTGTCAAGTTGACATTCAGGACAGGAGTGGGATAGTTGGGTCATATGATATATCTATTTGACTCTATACTGATTTGCTTGCGGCAGGAATGGCTTATATCCCCCACAAGCAATGTCTTAAGGGCCCCCTTTCCCATCTTTGCAATAATGTTTCTCTTGATGTCTGGGATGAGACAAAACTTGATGTGATTTTATTCTTATTTCTCTGATGGCTAATGATGTTAATAAGGTTTACCAAGTATTCATGACTCTTTGTTACACTGGGTTTACAGCGCTGAACTGATCTTCTGTTGTGCATTGGACCTGAATTACATCCCAGTAGGGAGATACAATCTTATGCATTATATGCCTGGTACTCAGTGCAGTGTTCAGAACTGGGGCTTTTGTGAGGCAACTGAGCCATGAGGCTCTGGCCTAATGAATGGATCATAGGGTGAATCCATTGATGGTTCATAATTGGGTGGGTGGCATTATTGGGAAGCAATGACAATTAGGAAGTAGAGCCTATTGGGAGGAAGCAGATGACCAAGGACATCTTGTCCCTAGCCCCTCCTTTTTCTTTCCTTCCTGAATGCCATGAGGTGAGCAGCTTTGCTGTAACACAGGCTCTCACCATGTCATTCTTTCTCCTGACAGGTCCAGAAAACATGGAGCCAAAGGATCGTGGCCTGAGACCTCCTCAGCTGTGAGCCACAACAACGGTTTCTCCTACGTCATGGCTTTCCCGGATACTTATCATAGTGAAGAGAGGCTAACCCGGCTCCCCTCATCCACAAACTCCCAGTCAGTTGCCCATTGTGCACTTATCAGGCACCTACTGAATGCCTCGCATCTTATTAGACCCTGGAGTTCTCCAGGAGGCAAGACAACAATGGTCCATGTGCTCAGGAAGGTCACCTCCTAAGCCACAAGACTGACCTTCTGGTCTGAAAGCCAGCAACAAACAGCCACACTTAACTACAGCCAGAGAGTAGTCTCAATTCCCTACACACAATACCATCTCTAATCCTTACAAATGGTCTACATGAAAGAGATTTCTATAGCCTTCTTGTTTGTTGGAGGCACACTGAAGTAGATCATAGGCATGAAGCTGCATGGCAATCTGAAGAAGAGCTAGGATTTAAACCAAGCATTTCATCTCCATAAAACTGACCACCAAGCTCCACTGCCTCATCCCATAATTGTTTCTCTTTGTATTAGCAAGCTTCTGTGATTTAAATGCTCTTAACGCCACAGAGACGATAACAAATGAGTGGATACCAGAGCAGCAGGAGTGTCCAACCTGTAGCCAAGAGCATCTGTGAATGTGGTCCAACAAGATTTATCCTCTCTCTCTCTCTCTCTCTCTCTCTCTCTCTCTCTCTCTCTCTCTCTCTCTCTCTGTGTGTGTGTGTGTGTGTGTGTGTGTGTGTGTGTGTGCGTGTGCACATGCATGCTCTCGCTGTAGGAACACTCAGATTTCAGACATGTGTGACCATGTGATTACACAGCATTGGGGTGTGTGTGACTAAATTCGGCTTCTCCCCCAGCCCACAGTGTTTTGTGGCATGATTACATTGTCTGACTCTTGGGTATGAAGTCTATAGGTGATAACACTGTGCCAAAATGAAAGTCTGAATACCCCTTCCTAAAAGCAGTTGGCTAGGATGGCCAACTGTGTGGAGTTTCCAGTTGGCATCATGTTAACATTCTTGGACTAGCTCTGAAAGAGTGGAGGGATGAAAGGATGGTTGTGGGCATGGGGAAGGCTGGATAGAAAATTAAGTGCCAATGTTCTTTAGCACTGTGGGAGGTGATGATGATTGAAAATGAATTGAAAATCTTAAAGTAGCCATAAGAAGACTTTGAGCATTCCCATCACAAAGAAATGACATGTACATAAAGTGACACACATGCCAATAACCATGAGACAAGTATATAGGTATGTTGAAGAATCACATATGGCCACACACATGTAGCATCATTCACTAATGTGTTGACTTAAAAAAGTACATGCTACATGCCAAACATGGTGGCACTTACCTATAATCCCAGCACTCAGAAGACTGAGACAAATGAATTTGAAGACAGCCTGGGACACACAGAAAGACCCTATCTCAAAAATAAAACTAAAATATAAACACAGAATTTAAAAATTTCTTTAAAGTTTTAAAACTAGTTGCTAACAATGTCTGATAAAATATGCCTAGTACACATAATTCCATCCCAGCTAAAGTGGTTCAAATGACAAGCCATTTGCTAAGAGAAACCACACACACATTTTTTCTTTAATCCTTAACTGCAGGAAATTTAAAAACCCTCAGCAACTTGCCTGGTGGTTGAACAATTAGCGCTAGTATTCACAACTGAGCTTGCTTCATCTTTACTCTTGGGACAACAAAACACAGAAGCTTCTAAGAATGCAGAAGGTCCTCACTGTAGTGGAGCAGCCTTGGATGAAGGACGGGTGTCACATGCTTGGTACCTAAGGACTGTTTGACCCAGGCTGGACCAGAAAAAGTACCACCCCAAATTAGGAATACCTGAATAGGCCTCATTAAGATGGAGTAGAGAAGGCCAAGTTCATTCTAAGCTCAAGTTTGAGTTCTGAAAGACAGAAAGCAAGAAAAGTCCAAAGGATTGAAAGAATCTCAAGCCTTTTGGGAAAATGATGACGGTCATAGTCTAATTTGTAATATAAAAACGATCATAGTGCCAGGAAAGCCTTTGGGAGGCACTTTCCCTGACAGCTACTGTCTCAGGGACTTTCATATGCTGACTTATTTGTTTGTGGTTATTACCATCACATCAATTTTCAAAACTTTGTTATTATTTTTCATTACATGTAAGTGTATGTGTCTGCAGGTGGGGATGTACATATGAGTGTGTGAGTACAGGTCCTCCAGAAAGCCAGAGGTTTCTGATATGCAGATGATGGAGTTACAGAAAGTTGTGAGCCACCTGACCTGGGTGCTAGGAACTGAACTAGGCACCTCTGGAAGAGCAGCCAGCACTCTTCACCACTGAGTCACCTCCACTGCCTTTCCATCCCACTTTTATGAAGAAATGAAGGCTGGAGGTGCTACTCAATGGCACAGCAGTTACCTAACATATGTGAGGTTCTGGGTTCAGTCCTTATTGATGAAACTGGAAAGAAGAAAAACAGGGAAGGAGGAAGGGGAACAGAGCAAGCATATGAACAGCAGTGCCAGGTACTGGCTTGTACATGACAGGATGGTCTCTGGAACTTTAAAGTTTAAATAAGAGCTGCCAGCCCAGTAAAGAGGGGCCCCACTGGAGGTTAACACTTGAGGACATGAAACTGGACCATGAGGCTCTGTGATCCCAACACAGAAGCCAGCACCAGTCCCTAGAGGTAAAGAGTTCCAGTGGTCATAGCCACAGACTGAGCAGAATCCGAGGACAAACTCCAACTCTATCACTTAGCAGCTGTGAGATTTTAGGCAAATTGCCTCTTCACCCAGATTCGGTTTCCTTGCCTAAAATGGGGTGTAAAAATATCTTTCTTAGAACATAGTTGTGGTGACTGAACTTGTCTTCTCAAAAGCATGCATCACCAAACCAGTACCCATTTATACACCAGTCAGGACACTAATCAATGGACCAACAGGAGAACATAGGCAGAACTTGTATCTTGAAGGAGAAGTGAGGAAGCAGTGTTCCAAATAAAGGTTCTGTTCCTAAATCCACGGATGAAGCAAGAGCTAGTGGCAGGTATTAAATTAAAACTCCCTAAGTATCAAGCCACTTACCTCCATGTGCTGCCTTGATCCTTCTGAGCTTCATGATCACATGTGTGTGGGGGAGGGTGGGTGGGTTGCTGCAGGTCCCCCAGCCTCAAGCTGCCTACATGTTGATATTTAATTAATCTTTTCATTTGATCCTCAGGTTTGCTCAGTGGCTCTCTTCCCTTGATGCTCTCTGGGGTCTGAATACAGTAAAATCCAGCCCTAATTAAAATGGTTGAAACACCAGCAGTCTCCATTAATAAAACATCAGAATGAAACTGGTTTTTTTCCAAGAGATTTTTCTCTAAAGCTCTGGGAAGGTGGGCAGAGTAAGGAAAGAAAAAAGTTAGCTAACCCTTTTTAGCCAAGTGTTTGAGGACAGCATGTCTACTTCCTTCTCCAGAGGTCTCTTAACATAGCTTCCTGTGTGAGACCTCAGCTAATACATTCCCTGTAATGGGTCTAGGTTTTTTTCATCTTCAGACTGGGACCACCACACAGCTTTAAGATCCTGTGAGCTGAACACATCTCATTGCTAAGTTCTTGAATTTATTTGGTAAAGCTGAGAAATTCTTTTGTCTGTGTCACTTATCCTATGAACATGGCCCCAGGTGATTCTTGTCACCCAGGTTGTATAACCTTGAGTTACATGTTCTTTGGTCTTAAGAGTCTGAATGGAGATGTGTATCAGTCTCTAGCAGATTTCACATCCAACTCAGGGGCCCAATGGGAGGACTTGGTTCAGGGATACTCTGGATTGAATAGAACCAACCAGGCCAGCAGGCTCATCTCTCTTAGGGTCATTTTGCAGTTGAACAGAGGAGACAAGGTGCAGGGGACACAGTTCAGTGGTAGCTACAAACATGGTTCTTGAAGCCAGACAAACCTCTTGAAGGTGTTCTCAGTACCTCAGTTTCTCTCTATGTAAATAGAGACATTAAGTCCCTTGCTTGTGCCATTTCAATAAAAAATTCATGAGCTACATTTTATCATCTACAGAGCAGGCCTGACACACACTTATGGGTGTTTGAGTTTGCTATTAACAGAAGTAATAGTTGTAATGTCATTTGTAACTTATTCTCTTTTCCTCTTGTCAGTTAATCACCCTGGAGCCATCCTGGAAATCCCCTCTGAGATTCATAAGATAGCCTTCAGCTCTGAACACCAACAAGTGTTGTCCTAACATAGGGACACTCCTCTTTCGAAGGGCATTTCCGCAAGACAGTCTCTCCATCAGAGGCCACTGTCATTAAGGACACTGATGTTCAGGACAACACGTGAGATGGAGCACTGTACGGCCCTCAAACCCACCACACCCTTAGTTAAATATTCTGGTTCTCATTCCAAAAATGTTTCATGAGGGCATTTTGTAAGTACATATAAAAACGTGCTCATCTTTGCCCCTACGCACCACCTGCCACCTTCACCTGCCTCCTCCACCTCCCCCCTTCTTCTCCTCATCAGTAGCCCCCGTTTCTATTTCATGTCATTCGTGTATGGCGTGTACACGAGAGAAATAGTGCAACCTTTGGCTCTTCCTCCCCAACAACTCCTCTTGTTCTGACCTCTCCCTTCCCGTTAGACCCCTTCTGTCACCACATACTTCCCCTTCTACTTTCCTGCCATATGTGAACATATGTATAAACTTACACCTATATTCCATATATGAGAGAAACATGGCATATTTGTTGTCATAGTCTGGCTTATTTTGCTTAACACAATTCACTCCATTTTTATCCATTTTCCTACAAATTACATAATTTCATTTTTCTTTGTGGCCGAATAAAAGTTCATTGCATATATGTACCATGTTTTCTGTCCCCACTTGCCTGGGCATCTGTTCTAACTATATCTAGGATGTCATGGTAGTGTGGGTGTATGGATATGTATGGTATGTTGACTTAGATTCCTCTGGGTACTCACCTTTTATTTTGCCCAGAGTTTGCCCCTGTCCCTGGAACCAACATTTTAGACAGAGGGAACAAAAGGCTTTCCCTTTTGGCTCCTGGCCACAGAGACCAAAATGCCCAACTCAGTCCATTCACCTGGAGTTTTCAGGTCTTGTTAAACATTCTGGGTGAGAGCTGGGATCTGCTTCTCTGCACTGGTTAATACAGCAATTCATGTGTGCCGTGTCCCCATTCACCGATGATGAGGGGCCTGCTTCTTCCTATGCCAGCCTTTCTTCTCTAGGAAAGGACAGGCTAGGTTTATTGAATTCTAATACATCACCCCTGTAGCAGGCATCAACAGAGGGAGACAGATGTGAAACTAGAGCACCAAGCCCTAGCCCTGTATCCACCCCTGGCAGTCCCTGCCCTTCCCTCTCTTTCTCTGCAAATCTACTCAGCCCCCCTAGGGAAGCTGAGAGTTCATTATGAACAGCAGCCAAAAGTCAATAAATACATGGCTGAGATTTCAGTCACCTACTGTGGCTGTCCTCACCACGACAAAGTAATTGCTTGGCCCCAGACTGGGCTGGGAGGCTGCTGGGGCAGGGACAAGTGGCAGGGAGCTCAAAGGAGTTCTGTTGCCAGAATGAGCTTTTTGTCAAGCAAATTTGATCATGTCAAATATCTCCACCTCACTCAGACCTCTTCAATGGCTCCCTATGGCTTCTAGGATAAAGACCAAAACATTTAATACGGCTTGTGAGATTCTGCAGGTTCTGGCTCCTAACACCTCTTTAGGTCTATTTACAGATATTGCCCATCCCCGACCCTCAACTACTCTAATAAGGTCTTTCATCTTTTAGTTGCTAACTGAGATTCCAGGGCTCAGAGCAAATGTCACTTCAATTTGGAAGAAATCTTACCAAGTAAGTCCAGCTTTATAGACCTTTGCATTTATTCTTTGTTGTATTTGTCATAGTCTGCATTTTGTATCTGTAGATATACATTGATAAGTAATTGGTTGGTTAACAGGTAACATATAGATAATAGATAATGTAGGTGGGTAGATAGACAAGTAGGTAATAGATAGATATGTTGGTAGGAGGCAGGCAGGCAGACAGACAGAGATGATGTGTTACCTACCCACTGCTGAATAACCTCAGGTTTCATGGTGTTCTTCACAGTGATTGGCACAGAGTGAGAAAAAGTGGGTATTTGATGAGTGGGTATATGAATGAATGAGTTGTAAAGTAGGGAATATTCCTGTTAGGTCTAAAGAAAACTCCAGTTTCCCAAATCCCAGAAAGCAGTCCAAATATCCTGAAATGAGCTCAACCTGTCTGTAGGAGGATTTCTGGTGGTCAGATAAAATCCAGCCTTCCTCTGAAACCCATGAAGCTGGTTCTAGTCTGCCAAAAGGAGTCATTTCCCTTACACCTGGCAAAAGGGACAAATGGCTCTCCATAACACGTACCTAAGGTGCCCGGCAGCATATCAAGGTTCACGCCATCCTCCGGAATCCCTCAGTTCTTACTCACAGGCACTTGTTACACATTTCAAAGGCTCCACACCAGTCTCCCAGTATTCCCTCCCCACAGCTACTCACCCTTCTTACAACTCTTTCTATTTTCCTGTGTTCTCTCTATTCTCTGTCCCTTGCTGTTCTCCTCTCTCTTGCAGACAGCCCTGGCCATGTTTAATCCGCTGGCCATATTCAGTTTACTTCTTTCTCTCTCTGCTCTGGACTCTCCCAGATGCCTCTGGCTACCCGCCCCCTACTATCTACACAAAACCTTTCCACACCATGGAGCAGCCATGTTGACAGTGTATACATCTGGTGCCAGTACCGTGGTATATACCTAGTGCTGAATACCTGGGGGGACGCACAAACGGACCCTTTTACAAGCCGCTTGACCTCTCCTAATCAAACCAAGCTGCTGATCTGACTCTCCCAAGCTATGAATCACTTGTTTCTTCTGGCTTCTACCACCTACAATATTCAACTCCAAGTTTCAGAGTCCACCTCCTCACTCATTTCTCCTCCACCTGTTCCAACCACTCATCTTCTTCTCCTGTGTCAAGCATCCTCATGGTCTCTCTGGCTCCTGGAGCCTGCCATGGCCTCCTTGGTGCCCATCACATGGAAAGGATATATCTCTTGTTGTCTTGCTGGAGTCTGCTTGCTGGAGTCTTCTCCACTGTAATTTGGGACATCTCTTAGCTAAGACATGTCTCCTCTACCCATTATAGGAATTTCTCTGGCAAGATTCCTGTCTGTAACCCTTTCCCCTAAGCCTCTCCCAACTCCTTTGTGCTCTGTTCCTGGCTCCCTCCCATCTGTCTCTCATCTCCCTCCCAGAGCTTGCTCCCTCCCCTTGCTTGCCTGCTGCAGCCTGAGCTCCATGGGCTCTTAATCTCTTTCCCTCCTTGAGATCAAAGATTTCTTTAAAGGCTCGATGTCTGATGTCTTTTTACAAACAGCTTGGCCCCAGTACAGCTCAATGGCCAAAGATGGCACACTCTATTTTCAGTCTCACAGATTGTAGCATATGCAAACGATCCCCAATCTCTTATCTCTAAGCTTCCTCTACTCTCCATGCTCAAAACACCCTTAGTTTTAAGCTTTCTTTGCTATCTGCTCTCAAGAGAATCTCTTAAGACTATTGTGTAAGTTCCCTGTATCTCAGGATTTGTGTTTTGGGTGTTTTTAAAAAATCTGTAAAATCTATATCAAGAAGTTAACTTAAAACTTGTAATAAAAATGGTTGCTAGTTAAAAAATTATACACAGGCAATTTTAATTCATTACAGCATGCTTATATGTTGGTTGGATTCAACTCTTGTTTAAAAAACAAAAGTAGATCTAATTCAGGTGTAGCGGCACATACCTTTAATTCTGCCACTTGGGAGTAGAGGCCAGTGGATCTCTGAGTTCAAGGCCAGCCTTGTCTTCAGAGTGAGTTTCAGGACAGTCATGGCTACACAGGAAAACTTATCTTGAAAACAAACAAATAAGTAAGTCCACTGTAGTATACTATACATCTAACCTGGATTCAATTCTTGTTTTTGAAAAATAGGGCTTACTAACAACAAATGTTTGATGGTGAAGCTTTATAAATCCCAACAGTTATAAATGTCTATTCAGATTGAGAAAACTAACTTGAAGAGATTTGTTTAGCTTCTTTGTCTTTGCTAACTTTGTTAAGTTCTGGCTATTTGAATAAACTAAGTCATACAAAAAACCCCCTGTGCTATTATGTAATGGGTAAAGGTCCACTACCAAAGGAAAGGGAAAATACTGTTCCCATTCACTCTGTGGACTGTATTTATGATTCAAAGTTTTATTTTTTTGCTAGAGGATCTTCAACTAAACCTTCAGTATAATATTTGAAGACTCAAACTTAAGATGGCTAAAACTGTAAAATCATAATCTTATGAAAGCTACTAACTTTTTGTAAATTGTTGAAGATAATTACAACATTCAAGTTAATGATCAGTCACCTTAGAAAAGATGAAATATTTAATATGCTTAGAACTATGCTTGTAGTCATGCTAAATACAGGTGTAGTTAGTTTACAGGGACAAGAATTAGCCTTCTGTATACGTTGTCGAGGTTAAGCCTGAAGCAAGTAACTAAAAGTTTATTTTAAATCAGTATGCATAATAGATTAGATGATGACCCTCAAAACCCTCAGAGAGATATCTGCTGACTATGGCATTAAAGATGTTTTGGTTTTTTTTTTTAAAGCCTTCCCCTGATAGACAAAAATATTGGCCGAGGCTGTCTCGAAAGAAAACAGGCAGCTATGGACTCACCTAGAGCTTGCCTTCGGTATGGTAATACTGACCACTGGGCCTCGCCTGACTGTCACATGCCTCGTCTGACACTGGGGCCCTGCCCACACTGTGGACACTGTTGGGTTGATTGCCCTACTCTGCATAACCCAGACAGGTCAGTTTTCCCAATTTCTCCTTCACAGGAAAATATCTGGGACCTTCCGGGTCTGGTAGCCTTGGGCTGTTGCTGCCCTGTGTCCCAAACAAGGCATTGTTATCACCATTGAGGATCTTATGCTAGCTTTCCATACAGTGGGTAAGGCTCCATGATTTTATTTTATTTTTTATCTTTATTATAATTTATTCAGATTACATCCCGACTGTTATCCCCTCACTTGTATTTTCCCATTCCTGTCATTTTAATTGATACATATATTTCCTGATCACAGGTCAAATGGACTCTGGGATCCCTTGTGTGATAAGCACTCTTGTCAGTTAACAGCTTACGATTTCTGCCTATGATCTATCTGTGCAGATGGATTCTTTCCTTCCTTCCCCTGGTCTTGGGGCCCCTTTCCATTCCCCTAACCACCAAGATCATTACAACAGACCTGGAAATTTTAAGATTTCTCCTACACTCCTTAACTTTACCTTTTGTCCCTAGTCTATATCTGCCCAAGCAGATTTCCACTCAGTTGACCGACACCATCCAGGAATCAGCTGTGGCCTGCAAGCTACTCCAAAATGGCCAGCACTGCACCAGCCCCATGAAGTTCTTCAGAACCAGTGATCCCAGAGCTTGCTGAAAGCCAATGCAAACCAGTCCAGCCAATGTGATTACTTCCCACCTCTTCGGGGTGGGTGAGTAAACGAGATGCTCCAGAAGAGTGTCCCCTGTCCTTGCCTGAACACTCTCTGTTTCCTGGCCTTTGACCTGCATTCCAGCCTTCCTTGAGCACCAAAGACTATCCCTTCCCAGCGCTGAAGCAGTCAGAGATTATCAGCATCCTTTGTCAACAAAAGGCTGGATTGTCAGGTCCAAAGGAAATTCCAACCCGCCAGACTCCAAAAGGCAGTTCCAATATCCAGAAATTAAGCTCAGGCTAGACTATAGGAGGATTTCTAGTGGCTAGATAAAAGCCAGCATTGCTCAGGAACATGAAAGTGTGAAGTCTGTTATAGTCTGATAGGAGTCATTTCTCTTATCTATCACAAAAGGGACAAATGGCTCTCTACTGACATAAACCTGTGGTGCCCATCAGTCTAAGGTCCACCCTGGGCCCCAGGCTCCCTCAGTCCCTACCCACAAGTACTTGTCATACATTTCAAAGGCTCCACCCCAATCTCCTGCCCATTCCCTCCCACCAGCTACTCACTTTCCTTATAACCCAGATACTCTCATTATTCTAAGCTGTGCTATTCTTACTACTCTCTATTCTTGATCCCCTGCTATTCTCCCTGCTTTCACAGAGAGCCCTGGCCATGTCCAGTCTGCTGGCCATGTTCAGCCTACTTTTTTTCCTACTCTCGACTCTTCCATATGCCTCTGGCTATTCTTTCTCTCCATCTACAATAAAATCTTCCCCTTAACCATGCAATAGAAAGGTAATCCCAGCAGTTTCTTTACTACACCCCCTCACATATGTTGCATGCGGGAACCCTCACATAGTTTCAAGAACTGAAAGCAGAAGATGTACACAGCAAGATGGGGAAAGAAATGTGGGAATTAGATAGAGATGACCATAGGTCAGCCATGACTAGGTCCCTACTGTGCGCCAGCTTCATTCCATCTCCTGAGTGGGAATATAGCAGTGAATAAAGCAAATAAAATCTTCTCCTTGGCAGATCACCCACCTACGGCTGTTTCCTTTAAATGTTGCAGGTACCCAGAGATTAGGACTCCTCTTATAATGGTCCTATTTTCTAAGTTGTGGCAAAACATTACAATTATAGCCAGGTGTATGGGGCTTCCCATAGGCAGCTTCTCAAACAGGCCCTTTCCCAGGAGGAGATAAAAAGTAAACACTTCAACACATCCCAAAATAAATCCACTCCATTCCCAGTTCAACAGATGTAGACAGTTTACTGGGGATTGGGAGGGTCAAGGAGGGATAAGGAAGGAGGAATAAACAATGTGGTTTGCAGTTGAAATGCTACAACTTCCCTCCATTGAGCATTCTGCCTTCCCCACGAGTCTCTGGCTGTAGGAAACACTTATCTTTCCTCTCTCGCACAATTCTTTCTCATCTAAACAGTTCACCTTTCATTTTCATCTCACATAGTGAACCCTTGATGGCCTAGGAAGGAATTGGCCTACTTTGCGTATAAATGCAGGTCAGATCTGGTGGGCCTCTTGTGAAGGGCTTGAATTCACCAGAGGACCACTGTTCCCACACAGTGGGAGCTTCTGTTACTTGGATATGAATCTTGGTCTTTTCCCCAAAAGCCACATGGGACAGTTTCATCAGAGATGTGACAACTGGGCAGATTCCCTACCTCCTCTGAGATGATGCTTCAGCTGCCAGGGAGACTCCAAACACCGCTGGATGTCCTTCTAGCATTAATAAGAGCTATACTCTGGACATAGCTACAGAGAAAACCATGGGGGTGTGCTCAGGGGTCAGGGAAGCTTCAAAGAATCTACACACATTCCCGAGCATCTCTGACCTTCCAGGATGCAGATATCTTCCCAATGGAAGTAGAGTTGGGCCTCCTTGTGGAAAGGGTGTCTTGATACTAAAACTGGAATGTTGGCTTCTATACAGGATATAAATGATCATAACCTAGGGAAAAGTCCACTCTCAGGTTTAAAGGGAACCAAAAAAGAATACACTCACTCTCTTGGTCCAAAATGAAGGTCTAGGCTCATCTTAAGACAGAGTAGAGAATTACTGGCAGATAGATCAAAGCCTACAGTCAATGTTCCTCAGCAACCTGTGAACGGGTCTCTGCCAGCCATAAAGAGCCAGTTCCCTTGGCATATACCTGTGGTTACATATCAAAGCCCAAAGCTAACCTCCAGGATCCCCCTGTCCCTGTCAACATGTTATGAACACCACAACCTCCATTCTAGCCTCCTGGCCCTTCTTACTTCCCCAGCTTTTTTCCAACTAGGTTAGTTTCCAGGCTGCTCCAGATTGCAGCCCACTCCCCTCCACATGGTTCCACGGTCTTGTAAAGGCAAGGCCTCCTTCTCTTCCCTACTTGTCTCTGCTATTCCCCCTCTGCTGTTTTCTCTGCTCCTGAGAGATTGCCCTAGCAAAAAGCAGTCTGTTTCTCTGGATACTTCCAGATGTCTCTGGCTGTTATCTCTCTCTCTCTCTCTCTCTCTCTCTCTCTCTCTCTCTCTCTCTCTCTCTCTCTCGTCTCTCATCTCATTTAAAACAAGCAAACAAACAGACAGACAAACCATGCAGTGGTCACTTCAGTGTTTTCTTCACTGAGCCCTTGCTCACACCTATAAAGTGCAATTACTCTCGATCCCCTTCCCTCTCTTTATCTCCTCTCATGACTCAAGGCTGTAGTCAGGACTCACTCATGACCTGAAGTAGGGATGACCCTCCTTCCTGTCTCTTGGAGCTGTGGCTAGGTCTATACTCCCACTGTATTGGCTGGTAATAATTAGAATATTTGAAAAAAATAAGTATAACTACCATTTTTGAGATGCCAATACTGCAATTCTTCATAGACGCTGTCATTATTAAAGACACTGACACATAGTGAAACTGAGACTGCACTCATCTTTTTTCAAGCATTTGACTTCCTTTAAAGTCATGTGATCAATAAAAAATAACATTTTAGAAATGGTGGTGGATAGATGACTCAACAGTTAAGATCATGGATGCTCTTCCAGAAAGCTTGGGTTCAGTTTCCAGCACCTGCATGGCAGTTCACAATTATCTTTAACTCTAGTTCCACCTGATTTGATTTCCTCTCTGGCTTCTGTGGGCACCTAGTATCCTTATAATACACAGACATACAAGCAGGCAAACAAGTCCATACACATAAAGCAAAAGATAAATAAATATGAAAGCTATATAATAGTGAGTCACTTCCTTGACCTTTCTGCATCAATAACCATTGCTGCGTCCCATGCAGTCTCCCTCTGAAATGCATATCATCCCTACCCTCAAGCCTCTCATGCAACATAAGGGTCTTGCTAATACCATTCTCGAATCAGGACCACAGATGTGCTTTGAGTATTTAGGAACCCTGGGGAGTGTGGTCTGAGTATAAGGAAGCCTGGGGAGTGGGGTCTAAGTATTAGAGACTCTGGGGAGTGGGGTCTACATATTAGGAACCCTGGGGAGTGGGGTCTAAGTATTAGGAACCCTGGGAGTGGGGTCTGAGTATTAGTAAGCCTGAGGTGTGGGAGATCCTGTTTCCTTTGGAAAAGATAGGGATGCAGAGCTTAGACTACATAGGGTCCTATATCAAGCAGCCCAGCCCACACCAGCTTCTGGGGTTCAGTTTTGCATCCTAGTCACCCTGAATGAGTACCCTATAAAGAAAAAAACTCTATTTCCCAGGACTGTGGTAGAAGTATATAATCTCTGCTACTTGAGAAGTTAAAATAGAAGGTTCACAAGTTCAAAGGCCTGCCAGTGTAACGCCAAAGACCTCTCTGAAAATAAGAGTTGTTTAGAGGGCGGAGGATGCAGCTTTGCCATTCAGTGTTCGGTGCACACTACTGATTGTTCAATCTCCAGCACTGAAAAGCAAACAAACTAAAAACAACTGGGATTTTTTTCTACTCTACAACTCAATCTTAGTAAAAAAATTAAATACATCAAATATTGGGGGGCGGTGAAAACAGGGCATGTGTGATAGTGATAGCAATTCATAAAAACTGGTAACTGGAGGAAGACATTGAACTCAGTCAGCCAAGTCCCAGGGTAGCAGCCTAGTGGGAAACATGACGAAATTACAAAGAGCAGGAACCAGGAGCTCAAATGCACCATGGAGTCTCTAGCTTTCATTTCTGTAATCACTGAAGACTATGCTCATTTTTGCCATTCTCATAGGCCTTTGCCCAGTGCAACACAGCTGTGGCCATTCAAGTGAATGGCCAAGAAAGGAAAGGTGAGGCCTCTTTGGATGAATTGAAGAATTATCAGAAAGGGACAAAGAGATGGTAGCCAGCCTTTGACTCCCAAAAGCTGCCAGTAGAAATCAGGGTCGACATAGGTCCCTTTGGCAGAACAGTGCCCCAAGATAATGGTGACATAACAGTTCTAGTTAACTAGTGGCATATCTAAGCTAACTGTTCTCTCATGCCATAGCCTATTTATAATCAGGGCATAACTAGTGGGGTGGACCTTCACCCCGTCCCCGGGATTCTTCCACGTCTTTGCTCTGAAATGCCTGGGTATTATCTGACCCGAATGGCCGAAGAATACCCTAACACCTGCTGCTAGAAGGAGAAAAGTGGTGAGTTGTGGCTGTGGCTCTTGTCAACTTAACTGGATCAGTGGATGTCCAGATTAGTAAAATACCTCTGGCTGCGTCTGTGAGGGTCTCCAGGGACAATTCCATGAGGGCTCTGACCTAATGAATAGGTCAATCTATTGATGGAGGCATAATCGGTGACACTGGGAGGTGGTAAACACAGGAAATTTGAGCTAGTTGGAAGAAGATGGTTCCTGGTTTCCTTGGATGCCATATCTTGTCCTGCTATTCTCTGTCTGCCATGAGATGATCTGCTTTTGACTGTCACATCTTCCTGCCCCTTGATGCTTTGTCCTCACACATGGCTCTGAAGCCATGAGCCAAATTCTTCCCTAAATTGTTCCTAAGGCAACAAAAATAATCTAATCTGTGAGTGAAAAAAGCACTTTTTTTACCTTAAGGATGGAAGTCTGGAGTCACACACTTCATTTCAGACCACATCCCATGGGCTAGAACATACTTTGCAGTTCACGCAGAGCTTCAAGGAATGCTGGGAATAACAGTTTTCATTTGACCACCTATTTGCCGCTCTAAAAACCATGGGTCTGTGATAAAAGAGGATAGTTCTCATTTGTGGCTACTGGCCTTTTTGCCATAGCCACTCACATACAAATCAATCCTGGAACAGAAACCAGAATACTACTTGGGACCTGGAACGTATTGCATCTCTGTCACTCTGATCTTTGGGGGAGGGGGTGTCAGCTTCATTATCTTCTGTCTTCCAAGATTTCCTAGTCTCTTTGTGCCCAAGGTAGGTAGAAGATGACCCCCCTCACCATTTCTGGGCCAATATATAACAAAGCAAGAAGATGCCAGCTAGCTTCCTAGCACAAACTGGACTTGAAACGAGCATTGTGTGCCAAGTTACGTGGATTTGTGATTTGACTCTGGGCAAGAAAGGAGCCAATGAGGACATTAAAGCAGCCAGGGTATTAGCTTACAAAAATACAAACTAAAGCTCTTGGTAATAGAAGGAATATTAAATTCCCATGCAGAGCTGAAGGATTTGTCCATGGCAGGGGTGTGCTCAGAAAATAAATAAACTCTTGGGTGATATGAGGAGATCAGTGCCATCTCAGACACTCTAGGAAATGATCAGATACAGGAGTGCAGGGGCAGGAGACACTCCAATCTAACTACATGGGGGAAAGCCATGCCCACAGCCCAGGCTGCTGGCCCGCCTTAGAACAACCCTCATAGGTACCATTCAGCTCAAGGGCTCAAGATTCCAAAAGAGGCTTTGGAATCTTACATACATCAAAGATTCTGGTGCATATGGAGACTACTGTTATATAGCAGGGTCAAAATTGGCAATGGATATGGGCAGGAAGAGTCCCCTGGAGGAAGAGATTACATGGAAATGGTTAAAGATGGGAGAAAGAGAAAGGAGAGTGTTAGGTGGCAAGCAAGCATCCATGAGAGACGGTCTCTGCACGGTAGCCAAGCAAGGTAAAGGTGACCATGCTGAATCCACCAGGCCCCATACTGTGTCACTGGTACTTAACACTTGCACCTTGATTCCTTAAGCATAGAACTGGTCCCCTTAGAGTACAGGGTTTGTGCGTTTAGCCCACATCAATCAAGTCATTTTCAGAACAGAGAAAGAATAGCTTTCTCCTCTCCCAGCAGGTAGACAAATTTTGTCATTTAGGCCCATGAAGTAGCAACAACAGCGACCATACTTGTAGACAACCAAGCAGAGAAGGAATTACCTGCAGAACAAAAGCCATATGCCCAGATGGTTAAGACCTTAGCTGGGCTCTTAGCTGGAGCCCGCTGCAATGGTTTGTTAGGACTGACATACAAAGAACCACAAAATGGGTGGTAAAGCAGCTGAGATGCACCCACTTTTAATTCTGAAGGCTGGTAATCCAATATCTAAGTCCTGGATGAACTGCTATTAGTTTGAGACTTTGTTTTTCTTTTTTCCCCAAGGCTTCTCTCTCTGACAATCAACTTTCTTTTTTTTTTTTTTTTTAATACATTTTTATTAATTTATACATATTACATCTCAGTTGTTAGCCCATCCCATGTATCCTCCCATTCCTCCCTTCCTCCCACTTCCCCCCTACTACTCCCCTCCCCTCCCCTAAGTCTGTGTCTGAGGGGGACCTCCTCCCCCTGAATATGCTCATATGGTATCAAGTCTCTCCTTGGTGACCTATTATCTTTCCTCTGAGTGCCACCAGGCATCTCCGTCCAAGGGACATGTTCAAATATGGGGCACCAGAGTTTGTGTGAAAGTTAGATCTCCTTCTCCACTCAACAGTGGAGAATGTCCATCGGCTAGTCCGGGTAGGGGTTCAAGGTTTTTACTGCCTATTTTTTCCTTGGCTGTCGCCACAGTTTGCAGAGGACCCCAGGGCCCAGACTCGCCTATAGTTTTCCAGGACCCACTGGATCCTTCCATTTCCTCTTTCTCCCAGGCTTCTCCCACCTAAAGTTTCAATAGGATGTCCTCCCCTCTTACCCACTATTCTGGTAGGTACAGTTTTTCATGGGGACTTACACCTTGGACTAGTGTCTCGATATAAGTGAGTATATACCATTTAGCTCTTTTTGCTTCTGTGTGAACTCACTCATTATGACAATTTCTAGTTCAATCCATTTGTCCACAAATTTTGGAAATTCCTTGTTTTTACACCCATCAGAATGGCTAAGATCAATAACTCAACTGACGCCTCATGCTGGCGAGGGTGTGGAGAAAGAGGAACACTCCTGCATTGCTGGTGGGAATGCAAACTAGTACAACCACTTTGGAAAGCTATCTGGTGCTTTCTCAGAAAAATGGGAATAGGACTTCCTCAAGACCCAGCTATTCCACTCCTTGGAATATACCCAGAGGATGTACTACCACACAACAGGGACATATGCTCAACCATGTTCATAGCTGCCTTATTCATAATAGCCAGAACTTGGAAACAACCTACGTGTCCCTCAATAGAAGAATGGATAAAGAAACTATGGTACATTTACACTATGGACAATCAACTTTCTAACAGGGATTTCCTGGCTGTGTCTTCAGTGGCCTTCCCTCTGTGTATGTCTCCATCCTAAACATCTACTCTTGGACAGGGACCCACGATGGTGGCTCATCCTAACTACCATGTTAAAACCCAGACTCCAAAGACATTCTCAGGGGAGGCTAGGACTGAGGGTGAAGCTTCATCATATTAATTTTGGAAGCACACAGTTCATCCCATTACACCCACGATAAGGAAAAATACTAGACTCTCAATTCCAACTACAAATCTTAAGGGAGAAGATTTGGAGTTGACCCGGATCTTGGGGAAGATATTCACCCATGTTCTGCTGTACCCAGGAGATTCAGGTTCATCCAAAGCATCCACCTGTGTCACCTCTCAGACCAACAGAAACCCTAGAGAGCCTCTATGCTTTGCTCTTCACTGTCACTCAGCCCCATCCTCTACCACTCCTGAATGGATTGTACGTTTCATCCACGCCAAGCATGCCTGTCTAACTGTTTCCTTTCTCCAAGCTTTACAGAGGCCTCTTTCATGTCTAGATGGATTTTCTTCTCTACTCCCTTTGTCTCCTGATGAGTTCTCACATTCATATTCCAAAACCCATCTTAATGGAGCAGTATCTTTGGGAAATCTTCCCTGGCTCCTTGCATAACTGAGCATCTTTGGTTGTTAACTCCTACTTTGCATTTACTACTTAGAGCACAGCCATCGTTTCTGTTTGATTATCTTTCTCTTGAAATAAACTGTGGCTTCCAGGAGGGCATTTGATGTATTTACCCCAAACTCTAACACAAAATAAACACAAAATACTTAAAATTCCCATGAATGTGTGAGTGACTATTATAATCCATCATTATGAGGTACGCTAGTTTATGAACAAAAACCAAGAACCTGTACTTTGAGGACTTCTGAGTGAGAGTGACCCAGAAAGACATAAATAAGGTCTTTGATTTTTTTTAAATATACATACACTCTAAAGGAGAGACGTTTTGTCCATTCCCTAAAAGTGCTAATTTATGTCTATGAAACAAACAACAGATAGATAAACAGGAGGAAAGGCATGTACATTTATCAACAGGTAGGTGTACAGGAGCCACACAGTGTATTGAATTCAAAGATCAGATGATTGAATCACTAGAGAAAGACAAAGGTACAAGATTTCTATGGAGGGAAAAACAGGAGCCATGGCACAGCAAGGGGAGAGAGTACCAGGTCTCCCAAAGCCAACTTCCTAGGCAAGCAAAGCGTATAGGCCCCAGCCTTCAGACGGGCAGGTTTTTGTTATGCTCAGTCTCTCTAGGCAGGCTTCTCCTAGTCTTATGTCCTCAGGGTTCTGTGTTCTCTGTGGGGTGAAGTATTGGATATGGGTCCAGGACAGGTATATCCCTTCTTCAAGGACTCTTGAGACAAATGAAGGCACCTCATAGAAAGAAAATCCCCATAGAAAGCTGAAGATGCATCTTCCATGCTGAAATTTCAGTTTCAGGTGCATATAACTGAAAATATCTCTGGAAGTTTCCAGAAGAGAAAAAAATGAACTGTAACCTTACAGCTTTTCTATGCCTGCCCTTGTTCTGAAAAATGATATGGAGGCCTTTATATTTATTAAAAGCTTCATGCACCATAGCTGAGGAGACACTCAGCCATTCCATCCTGAAAATACTGGCCTGGCTTACTTCCTGCCATGTGGCACATTGCCTGCCAACTTACTTTCTCCTTGGCATCTGCTTCTTCATCCATGTCCCAATGGTGTCTCCTCTCTTTCTTGTTCCCACCTGAGACTCTTTCTTTCCCCAAGCTTGGAAGTCCCACCTTTTCCTCTCCTGCACAGCTACTGGCTGTTCAGCTCTTTATTTGACCAATCAGAAAGTGATGAAGAACAATATTTGCAAAATACTAAGGCAGGAGATGGTTAATAATAATGACAATCCAAAGTCTGGACTATACTCTATTCTCTGGGTACAGAAATCAGCATTTGAATACACAGTGCACAAAAACATTACTCCAGCATCTCCCCCTTTTAATCTAATAAAAGACTCTTTCTCTTACAATAATAAAGTATATAAAATAAGAGCAACTGTGAAAGCAATCAGGTAAAAATTATATTCACAATGTCTAGTCCATTTGCATTTGGCAATCTTGCAAAGTACTCTACTATCTATCCTATCTTCGTGAGCTCATTCTATACTTAAATAATTTTCTATCATAACTTGCATTTATCAACCAAAAATATCTTCTTAGACCTAAATCACTTTTTTAGATCTTTTACAACTTAATTGTTTTAAATGTATTCATTTATTTATTATTGTGTATATAGTGATCTGCCTGCATGTACAGACAAGAAGAGGGCATCAGATCCCAGTATAGATGGTTGTGAGCCACCATGTGGTTGCTGGAAATTGAACCTAGGACCTCTGGAGGAGCAGTCAGTGCTCTTAACCTCTGAGCCCCCACAACTTAAATTTAATATGAGACAATAACTATCTAGTCTTTAAACTCATCAGAGAACTGAGAAGCATAAATATTACCTCAGTAAACAGGAAGTATAGAGCAAGCAGCTTCCAAAACTATAGAAACGACTGAGACAGCTGGCTGCCTGGACAGTCACCCAACGTTCCTCTGCAACACTGGAGCATCCATCTTCGGCCTTCTGGCACAGCAGATGACAGATTTTTTTTGGAAGCAGGAATTATGAAGGACTGTCTACCTTGTCTTGGCAAAGCTCAGCAATTGACTTCTTCCGCTTCCTGCTTGTCCACAGCTTGGACAGCATGCTGTCTCCAGGTGAGGCTTCACCATATGTGAAGGAAACTCCATATGGAGGTTCTCCAATGCCCATCACGTTCTTTGAGTAGAATGGGTGTTCTGACAGGAGCTGAAATGTCTCACTGTCAAAAAACTTTTATTAATAAAACATCTTTAAATGCCACGTTTTGTAGATCTCTGAAGTTTTTGAATACCATCCATTTATCTATAGTATATTTGAATAGGCAAACAATGCTTGTGTATAGCTATTTATTATCTGATTAATTTTGAAAACATCTACAGGAGGCTAAATAAATCTCATCCCTCTAATTAGCTAAACTAATACATAACATGACCATAAATTTGACTGACATTTACTTGCTTGTATTTCTTAATTATCTTAAACAGCTTGCAACAGCAGCTTTTAAGGGCTAGAACATTATATTGAATTTTAAATGAGTTGCCAGGCTATAATACCTAAAACAAGAGTTGAAATATATACATACAGTAGGTTGTAGCAAAATATACTCTTAAAATTTTATCAATATACAAAAATCTATATCAATGTAAAATATCTGGCTTGTTGATGCTTTATAGTCTAAAAGTATATTCAGTAATCTACCCTCATTTTATCATTCCTATATTCTCCCTTTTTTCTTTTCATCCCTTCTCCCTGCTTTTTCCCCTAACACTAGATAGGAGAGAAAGAAGATAGAGGAAAGAAAATGAAAGAGAAAAAGAAATCCCTAAATCTAACCTCCTTTACTTTGTCTTCTCCCTGATTAAGATTATTAAAAATTTGCAACCAATTCCCCTTAAATGATGACAAGCATCCATCACCCACTGAATGACCAAAAACTACCCACTCCACCTCCTGGGAACGGGGCATTATTCTCTTAAAACCCCTTCTTGCTATCTGAGAGTGATGTCATCTTTTGGGGTCCCTAAGAAAA
Source organism: Acomys minous (assembly GCF_964271855.1). NCBI lineage: Eukaryota > Metazoa > Chordata > Mammalia > Rodentia > Muridae > Acomys > Acomys minous. The sequence continues at coordinate 148,973,458 of NC_140484.1, read as the reverse complement.
TTGGCATATTGGTCAAGTCCTGGAAGAGCTAGCTATGCTATTTGTTGTCCAGTCTCTGTGTGATAGGAAAATGCAGAGCTTAACTGAAGTCCTGGCTGGAACAGTATGGAACGCTGGACAACCTTAGCTAATAGTTTTGAAGTTATTCTGGATGTAGAGTTTTAAGGAAACTGTAACTGAGCAGTCTGTGATGTTGGGTCACCTGAACTACTTGTCTTTTTTTGGTGTCTGGTCCTTTTGCTCTGTAAACATACAAACTATTAAAGGTAATGTACACTTCTGCATTAATACATGTATGGAATTTTCAGTGTGCAAAAATCAGCTAAAGATGATTCTCTGTTCTTTGAACAGGTGAAAGGCATCAAACTCTATAGTCAGTTTGGACTGTATAACCAAGATGCAATACAAATCTCCGTCCATGCCATATAAAAGTGTGGCATGATAAGTTCTGAGGACTCTTTAGCCAACAGGATTTATTGGCTATGCAGAGACAGTTTCTCATATCTCAGCCAGTCTCAGAGTTGTTTCCATATAGAGGGATCAGCATTCACGTTACCCATTTTGTTGTTGTTCTTGGTTTCTTTAAGTCTGCAGCCAAATTTTTCAGGAGGTCTTGCTCTGTCAAATCTCTCTAACTCTCTTCCTTTTCAGAGACTTTATTTTTCTTTATTTCTCATTTCTTTTTTATTTTCCTATATGCATCTATCTCTCTTTTATCAGTTTCTAACTTAATATCTTTTTCTGTATTTAATTTTCTCCAAACTCTCCTCTAGGGATTACCAGTTTTAAGCATTTAACATGCCACACTGTGCTGGGTTGCTGCTCCTGATCCTTTCTCCTGTTGAAACAATGGCAAAACCTCTCCCCCAACATAATACATTTCCTGCCTTCTATTCTGAAGTTAAAATATCCTTAAAATAAATAGGTTGATTCAATCCATCAGTTCCCCTCCACATACAATAGAATGTCTTTCAGATGTTGTTGGGTTTTATCATTAGCACTTAAAAATTTAAAGTTAATAAAGAATTATGTAATCTCTCTTGGGGTCTTTGTTATCCTTTTATGTTAATTAAGTATCTCTTTCAAAGTTTTGTTAGATCTCTTTACAATTGCTTGTCCTGTAGGATTGTAAGATCTGTATCACGTTCTATGCCACGATGTCTAAATTATTGTTGTAGTCTAATGGATTCATAGGTTAAAGTATCATCAGCTTTAATCTGTAAAGGCATTTCCAAGATAGCCATCACCCTTAATAAATGTGCAGTCTCAGAATCATCTTTTACAGAATTCAAGGCAAAGGCCCATTGAAATTCTGAATATGTGTCTATGGTATAGTGCATATACTTTAATTTTCCAAACTCTACAAAATGAAACACATAAGCTATTGTATGACATTGCTCTAAGATTCTCAATAGAATTTGTATTTTTAATTCAGCATATAGTTCCTCATCTAGCAACTGATCCTTGACAATATAAATATAATATCTAGTCTGATTATGTCAGTTCATAGCTGAAGCTTTTTTTTAGTCTAGCACCTCGCTGGGCTGCCATTCTGCAATTTCCTTAAGCCTTTGTGGATTTCTCTCATCTGGAACCACCTTGCTCCTCTGGAGATTCTTTATTCTGAATCACAAGATTTTCCAATCTCTTTTCTATTGCCTCCATTTTAGCATTTATTTTTTAGTCTTTTTCTTTCCTAAATCTGTTTTATTATAATCTTATTTAAAAGAATATATAAAATTGCAATCATTACTGAAATATAATTATTTGTATGCTGATAATCAAAACAATATTGTATAGGTTCATGTGCCCTCTGCCAAGCCTCACATTTGCAGGCACCAGCCAGAAGCTGTGTCTCACACAGCTGTGGCCGCCAGCCTCTCTCAGCACGGCACACACAAGGATGCCTGGGGGACAAGTTATAGCAGGACCAGTTTGACCAGTCTGGCTGTGCAGGTGTGTGTGTGTGTGTGTGTGTGTGTGTGTGTGTGTGAGAGAGAGAGAGAGAGTCTGGATGACTGACGCCTCCTTCACAGCAGCCACCCCAAAGAATTTGGGTAATAGTCTTTTCTCTTGTTTGGTGGAGTTAACAACCGGAGGCCACAGCAAGATCAAGACTCTAACCCAAATTCTGAAGCCAGACGTTCACTTCAGGATTTTAGGACCAGAGTGCTGCTTCAGAAAGTATGCACTTTGAAGATGTTCCAAGGCTTCAAGACATGCTTTTGGTTTTGTGGATTGTTGACGTGAACTGCCAGCAATCCTAGCAGGAATAGTTTGGCTAGCTTCTTGTCTGAGGAAGCCTCAATTGGTAAATCATAGAAGGCATCTCCTTTTAGGATATCTGGTACTGTTTCTGGTGGAATCCCATCTGAGGCACTTGAGGTACCTGACAAGGTACACAAATATTGTCCAGGGCACTGGCAAGAAGTTGCACTGTCCATCTGGTTTTTGGCACCTAGTTCTTGATCCCCTGTGTTTTATTCTACGTTTTGTTTGTCTCCTGCCCCGGGGTATGAGTGAAAAGTCACTCTGCCTTCCTGATTCTTGGGTACTGGGAATGGAGACAGAAATCTGTCAATCCAAGTTAAGTGTATGAATGAAGGTGGCTATCACATGTTTTGTTTTTGATGGCTTTCTGTTGGCTACATGAACGTTCTGTGTTCTCTGCTTTACCTGACTATCTCCCTTGAACATTTTGTGTTCTGCGGTTACTGATTTTGGTTTTTGCTGTGTCTGTTCTTTAAATCTGCCACCACTGCCTCCCACCACTGTGCCCTGCTGCTACAGCTGCCATAGGGGCCCACCCAGCCCCAAAGCTCTTTTTCTCTTGGTCTGCACTAGGTGCTAACTGGGATAAAATGCTGCATGGAAAACTGCAGTGTGTGGGTGAGTAAGCAATCACTGGGCTGCAGGCAAGCACTCAAAAACAGTACCACAGAGTAAAACCAGGACCCAAGGGTGGGGGTTGGGCATAGGGAAACAAACTAGTGTTATAGCCAATTTGACCACTTTGACTGCTGCTCGCTCTGTTCTCAGTTTGTTCTGATCCCTCCTCCTAGTCACTGCATTCAGTTTATCAGGGATTCAGATGCCTTTTAGATATGGATAATATTGAAATATTGCTTTATGCTGTTCTGGTTTATTGAAAAGCTGACTCTGGAGCTGGGTTATGGCTTCCAATTATCTATAACCGAGCAAGCTTATTTAAAAGTTTCCTGTCTGTCCTATGACAGATGAGCCATCTGATTTTATGACAGAAAAAAAATAGAGCAAAACAAAACATACATCAATCAATCAATAAAAAAAGACATGCAAGTTAATAGTCAGTGACCTTATAAATGATTAAATTCTTTAATATGTTCAGAACTATGCTTATAGTCATGCTAGGCACAATTTATTTATAGGAATAAGCTTGGTTTAGCCCTCTATGTATGTTTTCATGGTTAAGACTAAAGCCAATCACTAAAAACAAGTAAAGTTTATTTAAAATCAGGTGTACTTAATAGCTGATCCTCAAGAATGTCCAGAGATCTACTGAATATGACATTTAAAATGTTTAATGTGAAAAGCTTCCAATGATAAACAGAGATGTCAGCTCCTAGAAGTGACGCGAAGGTCTCCAAAGAAGACAGGTGAGGCACAGACCTGGATTGTGACACCCCTGCCGCCAAGGCCCTGCACAATCTGTGGACATCATTGGGTTAACTGACCTATTCTGCCTAAACCAAAGTGGGCCAGTTTTCCCAAGTTCCTCATCCACAAAAAAAAAAAAATCTCAACTTTCTGGGCCTGGCAGCTGAAAGACTATGATGTCTTATGTAGCAGCTGAGGATGCAATGCTGTCCTGTGTGACAGTCAAAAATCAACCCCTGCCTCTGCCTCTAATAAAACTACCCTTGCAGCCTATCAGGGTACCATACAGGGAGCTGGCAAGTCTCTGCCATTTTAACGGATAGAGTCCATTCAGATTGTATTCCTGCTCTAACTTATCCCTCTCAGTTCTCTGGTATTGATGGCTAACTGTTTAACAGCTGCCTGGCTAATACACTTTATATATGGGAATCAGAGCTTGCCTTTCTATAGCGATTACATCTCCCGATGCAAAAGGAAAGCTCACAGACATGTTTGCCTTACTAACAGGCTTCATAATAAAGAATAAATAGGTTTCAGATGCAACCTTAACTGTTTAAAGGAATTAATAACTGGTCTCAGTAATCAACCACCTGTGTCTCGTGGTAAACGACTGTATAAAATGAGTTTTAAATTTATATAAGTTCTGTGAGTCTAAGAAAATATTCTAAAATACAAGTTATAAAAGTATAAGAATATAAAAACTTAATATATTATAAATATGTAAATTTATTTAAGGTATATAAACATAAGTTACATTATTACTATATAAGATTTATGAAGTTTAGAGTTTTAATACCGATCAATGGAATTTTAGTACACATATCAATCACAGCTTAAGATTTTATATTTCCTTGATTGGTTTCTAAGGATAGACCTAAAGATGGTTTTCATTCTGCTAACAACATCTCTGTCCAATCTATAGCTGCAGCTCCCTGGACAGGAAAGGATCTTCATGCTTTTTAACCTAAAGCTGTCGCTGTTGCTATGACTCACAGGCATGGGTCTACTCCAGTTGTTTTATAGATGCCCCTCAGCTACTTTTTCCTTTCTTTCTAATATGGCTTTCAATTCAGATGACAAACAATGGTTATGCTTTATCTTTGTGTAAACAAGAGATTCATATAAACTAGGAAATTAAATTTGAATCACTTGCCTCAGGTGAAATGGAATCCAGATACGTATTCTTGTTTTGTCAATCAACAAGCATCCCTGCCTATTCCTGAGCGGAAGTTCCAAGTGTACGATTTTTTTCTTTAAGTTCCTTAACTTTAACTTCTGTCCCTAGTCTATATCTGTCTCTGCAGATTTCCACTCAGCTGGTTGACACCATTCAGAATTCAGCTGCAGACTGCAAACTGTTCCAAACAGCTATGAGCTCTGGACTTGCTGAAAATTGATATAAACCAATTTAGCCAACATGATTGCTTCCTGTTGGATAAATGAACCAACTACTTCTGATAAATGCCCCTTTGCCAGAATCCCTCCCGACCTTTGGCTAATATTCCAACTTTTCTGGGCCTGGACAACACAGCATCCTAATTTCAGCAGTAACTAATTAAGAAAATATGTCACCCCTTATCCTCAGCAAAGGCTGGAATGTTAAGTTCAAAGGAAATTCCCCAGCAAAGGGAGCAAAATAGCTATAATGGCTATATATAATGCCTATTGTTATACTAAGCTGTCTCATTGACCAAATAGATCAGGATCTGTCAATAGTTAAAATTCCTTAGTCAAGATAGCTCTACAATATGATAAGGCACTCAACCTGTTCTATACAGAGCAAAGAGGGTGGCTTTAAAAAATTATTCTTTCTGTGCTAACCAATTTCTATGCAAGTTAATCAGGTGTAATTAGACAGACCCTAGCCATGATACAAATTTTGTCTCTCAACAAATAGAAAATGCTAAGATATTTTTCTTCTACCTGCATTACCAGCCCACACAACAGAGATACATGACCATTCTTGATCAAGGATTTGAAAAGGACACATAAGACTAACCAGCCTGACTCCATCTTAAGATTAAAACACATCTTGTTACAAGATCAAAATAAATTCATTCCTGATTTCTGTAGAACCTGGATTAGACAAGGTCTTGAGCAATTTTCTAAAATTTGACATGTTCCACACTCTATACCCTGACCTACACCATGATAAGATGTTTTGCCAAATAATTTTAGCCAAGTTCCTACATGACCAAAACTCCTTGGAGCCCCTCTGGCCTTGCAGTTTTGGGGGCTATATAAACTCACTTTTTCCTGTGCTCAATGTTATTTTCTTAAGCCTAGCTATAGGGAGATAACCCTGTCTGACAGGAAATAAAGCTTAATTTGACCAAAGAATGTGGGTAATAATTTTTACTCTTGTTTGGTGGAATTAACATATGATTTCCTTTTAAAAGGCTACAGAGGATTCAGTGTGCTAATAATCTGTTCATTCTAGACTTCAACTCAACCAGAATTTCTGTGGATGGGAACCAAGAAAAAATGCATCTGTTTGGATACTCAGCTACAATCCACCTTCCAGAAACATATTCATGTCAGCAGAAGACAATTTCTGGTAGTTCAGAAGAGTGTGTGGTTTCCTGTCAGGAGAAGTTTTAGTTAGAAAACAGTAGGTTTTGGAGTCACTTCACCCTCATCCCCACACAGCCTAGGCTTGCCGTGCAAGTCGGACATGGTCCAGGGTCACCCTGCTCTGTACTACTACTACTTGGCTTTTCTGTCACAATGCCTAAGGAAGTGCACTATGGAGAGGAAGAGGTGGAAACAAGGAAAATTTTCCCCCTGCAAATTGATCTCTATTGCTTCTGATGCCTTAGACAAGATTCGGTATGAGAATCTGACAGACCCTTCCAAGTTGGACAGTGGCAAAGAGCTGAAAATTGACATTGTCCTTAACCCTCAAAAGCTGACTTTGGTGGACACAGGCATTGACATGACCAAGGCTGGCTTCATAAATAACTTGGGAACCATTGCTAAATCTGGCACAAAAGCCTTCATGGAGGCTCTCCAGGCTGGTGCAGACATCTCCATGACTGGACAGTTTGGTGTTGGATTCTATTCTGCCTAACTAGCGGCAGAAAATGGCTGTGGTCACAAAGCACAATGATGATGAGCAGTATGCCTGGGAGTCTTCTCCTAGTGGCTCCTTCACAGTTCATGCAGACCATGGTGAGCCCGTTGGTCTGGGTACCAAAGTGATCCTTCACCTCAAAAAGCAGAAAGAATACTTAGAAGAGAGAAGAGTCAAGGAAGTAGTAAAGAAACACTCCCAGTTTATAGGCTCTCTCATCACCCTCTATTTGGAGAAAGAATGAGAGAAGGAGATCAGTGATGATGAGGGAGAGGAAGAGAAAGGTGAGAAAGAGGAGGAAGACAAGGATGATGATGATAAGCCTGAGACTGAAGATGTGGGATCAGATGAGGAAGATGACAGTGGCAAAGACAAGAAAAAGAAGACAAAGAAGATAATGGAGAAATACATTGATCAGGAAAAGTTAAACAAGACAAAACCTATTTGGACCAGTAATCCTGATGACATCACTTAGGAGGAATATGGCGAATTCTACAAATGACTGGGAAGACTGCTTGGCAGTCAAGCACGTCTCTGTAAAAGGTCATTTGGAATTCAGGGCACTGCTCTTCATTCCTCGGCAAGCTCCCTTTGACCTTTATGAGAAAAACAGGAAGAACAACATAAAACTATATGCCCATCGTGTGTTCATCATGGAAAGCTGTAATGAGATGGTACCTGAGTACCTCTACTTTATCCATGGTGTGGTTGACACTGAGGATCTGCCCCTGAACATCTCCCAAGAAATGCTCCAGCAGAGCAAGATCCTGAAAGTCATCTCAAAAACATTGTCCAGAAGTGCCTTGAGCTCTTCTCTGAGTTGACTGAAGATAAAGAGAACTGCAAGAAATTTTATGAGGCATTCTCCAAGAATTTAAAGCTTGAAATCCATGAAGATTCCATCAACTGTCACTGCCTCTCTGTGCTCCTCCACTATCACACCTCTCAGTCTGGAGATGAGACGACATCCCTGTCAGAGTATGTGTCTCGCATGAAGGAGACACAGAAGTCCATCTACTATATCACTGGTGAGAGCAAAGAGCAGGTTGCCAGCTTTGCCTTTGTGGAGTGTGTGCAGAGACGTGGCTTTGAGGTGGTGTACATGACTGAGCCTATTGACAAGTACTGTGTGCAGCAGCTCAAAGAGTTTGATGGAAAGAGCCTGGTCTCGGTGACTAAGGAAGGCCTGGGGCTACCAGAGGATGAGGAAGAGAAGGAGAAAATGGAGGAGAGCAAGGCAAAGTATGAGAATCTCTGCAAGCTCATGAAGGAGATCTGGGCTTAGAAGGTTGAAATGGTGACAATCTCCGATAGGCTCGTCTCTTCACCCTGCTGCATTGTGACAAGCACCTATGGCTGGAAAGCCAACATGAAGCCGATCATGAAGGCCCAGACACTGTGAGACAACTCTACAATGGGCACATGATGGCCAAAAAACACCTAGAGATCAATCCTGACCACCCCATTGTGGAGACCCTGTGGCAGAAGGCTGAGGCAGACAAAAGCACCAAAGCTGCCAAGGACCTGGTGGTTTGAAACTGCTCTGCTCTCCTCTGGTTTTTCATATAAGGATCCCCAAACTGATCCCAACCACATCTACCACATGCTTAAGCTATGCCTGGGCACTGATGAATATGAAGTGACAGCAGAGGAGCCCAGCGCTGCTGTTCCTGATGAGATCCCCCCACTTGAGCATGACAAGGATGCCTCTCACACGTAAGAAGTACATTAAAGAACCCCAGGAAGCCCCTGCCCTCTGTACAGTTTCCCTGTGGCTCCCCCAGCAGCCTTGGCCCACCTGGCTCTCTGCTCATGTCAAAAAGAATCTCTTCTATCCTGTCTTTGTGCCTTAAGGCAGGAAAATGCCCTCCCACAGAATAGCAGGGTTGGGTATTGTGTGTTTTTTATTTTGTTTTGAAATTAAAGGTATGCAACACAAAGAAGACGCAGTTTAAAAAAAGTAGATTTCTAGTTTGAATAAACCAGACCAGGTGAGCACCACTAACTGCATGTAAGTAAAGTCAAATAGACTTTTGATCATTTTATTTTGAAACTTTGCCTCTACATTTAAACAAAGAGAGGCAATACTCAGGAATTAAAATTGGACACATATCACATTAAAATTTAGACATGGTGGAGCACACCTGTAATCCCAGTACTTGGGAGGCTGAGGCAGAAGGATTGTGAGTTTGAGGTTAGCCTGGGAAGCACAGTGAGATATCTCTCTCTCTCTCTCTCTCTCTCTCTCTCTCTCTCTCTCTCTCTCTCTCTCTCTCTCTCTCTCATCACATCCCAGTTGTTATCCCCTCACTTGTATCTTCCTGTTCCCACTCTCCTTTCCTCTTTTGCCTTATTCCCCTCCCCTAGACCTCTGACAGAGGGGGACCTCCTCCCCCAACATATAACCATAGCCTATCAGGTCTCATCTGGATAGCCTGTTACCCCTTCCTTTGTGTGCCGCCAGGCCTCCACACCAAGGGGAAGTGATCAAATTGGGAGCACCAGAGTTAATGTCAGAGGAAGTCCCGGCTCTCCCCACAACTGTGGAGAATGAGCTGTCCATTGGCTAGATCTGAACAAGGATTTAGGTTTACTGCATGCATTCTTCTTGTTTGGTGCATCAGTTTATGCAGCCAGTCCCCACTCCCCCATCCAGATCAGCCAGCCTCTATGGTCTCCTTGTGGGACACCTGAACCCTCTGGGTCTTTCCATGCCCCATTCTTCCATATCACTCTCACCGGGAGTGCAGCATCGAGTCCCAGCATCTGTCCTGAACTTCTGCTGAGTGGAGACTCTCAGGAGACATCTATGTTGGCTTAAAAATGAGTATATGCCATGCATGTCTTTCTGAGTCTGAGTTAACTCACTCAGGATGATAACTTCTAGTTCCATCCATTTGCCTACAAATTTCAAGATTTCCTTGTTTTTAATAGCTGAGTAGTATTTCACAGTGTAAATGTACCACAGTTTCTTTTTTTTTTCTTTTCTTTCTTTTTTTTTTTTGATACCACAGTTTCTTTATTCATTCTAGGTTGTTTCCAGATTCTGGCTATTATGAATAAGGCTGCCTCTCTCTGCTTTTTGACTGCACATGTAATGTGACTAGTCATTTCAGCTCCTGGTACCATGACTCCCCACCCAAATAATCCCTTCTGTCTTGAAGTTGCTATTGTCAGTTATATTGGTCACAGCACTGTGAAAAGTAATTAATATAGCATGCTTCCTCTCAGTCTGTACCCCACTTCTGCATCTAGTTCAGGCAGCAGGGGATGCTTGAGAGGTAAGTACCGATGTTCATGAACACACACACACACACACACACACACACACACACACACACACACACACACACACACACACGAACATGTTCTCTCTCTCTCTCTCTCTCTCTCTCTCTCTCTCTCTCTCTCTCTCTCTCTCTCTCTCTGTTCTGACAACTCTCCCCTTGCTCCATCCTGCTTTCCGCTCTCCCTGGTATCTAGCCTCCAGCCTGCCTCTTTGTTTTCAAATTATTAGTCAGAAGCCTCTTCAGCTATTTCCCAACCACCTCTCAGTCATTACCATATTTTTCAGATCATAAGACACACTTCCCCCCCAAAAGTGTGTGTGTGGGGAATTAGGGTGTGCCCTATGGTCTGATTGCTGTTTTTCTTGTTTTACTGCTCTAAAAACTGGGTGCATCTTATGGTCAGGTGGGTTTTATAGTCTAAAAAGTACAGTATTTGAAGTTTCCTTATAGCCATACTACCTTGAGTGTTGTTCTGGTAAATGTGACCTGCATGGTGTTTTGTGACTGGAAGATTACCATGAGCCAAAATAAACCTTTCCTTCCAAAGCAAGGCACAAGTCTTTAGCTTGCTCTGCTTCTTCCTGGAGGTATGACCACAACTACAAGATGTAACCACCCTGGACCCTCAGCTCCCTCACCTGTGGAAGGGGAGTGATAGCATTGCCATGAAGAGGAGCTAAGAAGTGAAGACAGTGGATGTTGTAGTGCCTGACATACAGAAATGTTATTTAACCCAAACTCACCTCTCTCCCATAATCCAAAAGGAGTGGCTTCAGTGTGGCCACTCATCTGAAATTAAGTAATTATTGCAATTATATTTCTCTTCAGCTCCCCAGATTATACTGAAATTAAATAAATAGCATATTGTTCCAGACTCATTACATTTTTCATGATTCTAAGACTAACCACAACTAACCACTAAGCTCTGCCAAATAACAGACGTTTGATTTTTGCTGTGAGAAAAATGAGGTTTCAATGAAGCTAGTTGTTGGAGTTTGTTTCTTCGCTGTACATATTTTACTGCTGCCCTTAATAAAACTTCTCATTAAATCATTACAATCATTCTGGGTTGGATTTCCGTGTCTGTAATCTTAGCACTTAGGAGGTTGAGGCAGGAGGATCATGACTTCCAGGCAAGATAGGGCTACATAGTGAGAACCTGTCTCAAAAAACTACAAGATTAAGTAAATAGGTAAATCATCATTGCCGGTCAGAGAAGCTCCCTTTGTAGCAGTGAACACAGAGAGCCGTAACTGATGAAAATGAGAGAATGAGAGGCTATTGAATGTTCAGCCCTAAAAGAGACATCTGTAACAACCCTTGCAAAGTTCAGGGGACATCAAGGAAAGGGGGAGGGGCACAGAAAGAACGTAAGAGCCAAAAGACCAGAGCAGAGTGAAATGCTGTTGCCTAGATGTCATGTGGCTGTTGCACTGTGAACTCACAGTAGCCATGATTACCTGCACTAACCTCACACCCACCACTCAAGATCACACCTGTCAACAATTCCAACACAGAAGGAGAAGGAGATCATGAGCCTCTACCACAAGCCGAGGACCTGCTAGAAGTGGATGGCTTCTCAGGGAGGAAGAGCCAATTTTTCTTTGGGAATGTGACCACAGGGAGGTTGTGCATGCTCATGCAGGCAACAGTGATTAGACTCAGTATGCTATAAAAAATGAATTTGGGGGCATGGTTTTGGGGAGCTCTGGGGAAGTGGTAGGAAAAAGTTCTGGGGTGATATGACCAAGATACAGTGTGTGTGTGTGTGTGTGTGTGTGTGTGTGTGTGTGTGTGTGTAATTGTCAAAATATCAATTAAAAATAAACACTTATCATAGTAATGATGATTAAAAGATAGACATTCCTGTTCTAGTGGAATAATCCATAAAAATGCATCTCAAGTGCTCTGTTCAACTTGCAGGCACATCTGCTTGTTAGAGAATCTCTTCTTTTATTAATTTATTCATATTACATCTAGATTGTTAGCCCTTCCCCTGTTTCCTCCCATTCTTCCCTCCCTCCCAATTCCCCCCATCTCCCCTCCCCTATGTCTGTGATTGAGGAAGACCTTCTTCCCCTATACATGCTCTTAGAATATCAAGTCGTTAGAGAATCTCTTCTTTTACATAATTATCACTGTGTAATTTGGCCTTCTAACCCTTGTGACCTCCAGCAGCTTGTATGTTTCATCTGCTCTCTGAGTCTTGTAAATGTCCCTCCTCTTACCCAGCGAGAAATATTTCAATCCAAAAGAAATAGGTACAGTATACCCATCATTGTTTATTGTTGTGCAAATCAGACTCTTGAACTGTCAGTGGTGTGCTTCTGTCACCATGACAACTGAAAATGTTCTCCACATTCCCAGGTAACTCCTATAAGGAGTACCATTTCTGGTAGAAAACATAAAGATGACAGGTAACAGCCGTTGCTCTGTTGAGTGATGCAGGCTGCTCACTCAAACACTGTGGCCTCTGCACCTAAAAGACCCTTGCTCTTACCCTCACAGGTAAAAAAAATAACCATACATTGCTCTGTGTTTCTCAATGCTCAGCTCATGCCTCAATAACAGCAATGGTGACATTCATTGACATTGAAGGTGTGTCTGTGTTTGTGTACCCATGTATGTGTATGTGTGTTCATGTATGTGTTGTGTGTATGCACATGTGCTTTATGTGTGTGTACATGTGTAGGTGTACACGTGTTTTCCCTGTTGAATAAAGAGCTCCTGATAATACAACCTACATTTTATTCATGTTACATCTTTTTCAAATTGTATTGTGTTGACATATTCAAGTACTAATATCTGGACATACTTGGCCTACACAAATTATAATTTTATAAGGTTCAAGAGAGCAGATGGCTATCAAACATAAACATACTTGTTGTTACACAATGTATGTATTCCTGGAAAACATTATATTCTACAAGAAGTGTTAGCTAGACTTTTCTGTACAAAGCCCCACAGTCAGTGCTTCAGACTTAATGTACCATAGGGTCTTTGATCATTATAGTCACTGAAAGAAATGATACAAATTTATAAACAAACAATATATAGACACAAATCTTCAAATGCAAAAACTACAAAACAATCCAGCAATATATGAAAAGATCAGGAGGAAATGAAAATTATTCCAAAAAATACTAGGTTGGTTTAGTACATCAAGGTCAAAAATCAAATATGCCACATTAGTAAAACAGGAATAAAACACAGCCAGCTCAATAGACCATGGAGAAAATTTCAGCACCCTCATAATAAAACACTCAATAAGCTTGAAGTGGAAGGGAACTTCCTCAAGTTCATCAAGGTCATTGAAGCTAAATTCATTGTTAATAGAGAAAGACTGAATATTCCCCCCAAAGATCATAATCAAGACAAGAATGTCTGATCTCAACTCTTCTATTCAGCATTGTGCTGGAGGATCTACGTGGGGTAATTAGATAAGAAATAAAGTCATCTTCATTTTTAAAAGGCAGGGAGCTGGGCACAGCAACACCTAACTGTAATCTCTACACTCAGAAACACCTGAACATAAGAGCCCAAACTTTGAAACTGTTAAAGGAAAAGGCAGGAGTACATGTCAAGATACAGGCCCAGGAGTCCCTTGAATAGGACTTCCATCAGTCAGAAAATAAGGCTGACAATTATAATGGCATCTTGTGAAGTTAAAAGGCGCTTGCACAGAAAAGGAAACTGGCAATCAAATGAAGAGAAAGAGACCCACAGAATGGGAGAGAAATATCCACCAACCACTTATCTGACAGAAGGTTAAAATCTAGGATATACAAAAAACTCAAGACATCAAGAAAATAAATATTTCCCCTCATGTCCTTTAATTCCAATTCCTGACCAGTTTCTTATCCCCAGCCTTGTAGCAGATCACCTGTTGAGAGTTTTCTTTCCCTCTATGCCCCCATTCCCAGAAGGTCATGTAGATCTCCTATAACCATCCCTTTGTCTCAGGTGCCAACACTCAGAGGCACTCCCTGATAACTTACTACCCATGATGGTCAGGGTATCAGATAGGAGTTCTTCATTTCTCCATCACCTCTGCATCAGATCCTGCCTTCAGATTCCTTCCTTCTTTGAGTTTCTGTACTGAATTCCTTAAATAATAAACAGAGATGTAGAATGTAATCCAAATAAACCCTTTCTCTCCAAGTTGCTTTTGATCATGATGTTTTATTGAAGCACCAGAAGCCTTTCCCAGGACCCCAGGAGCCACACCTGGGAGAGTCTCAGAAACATTTTCTACTAGGTAACATATAGCCACACTACGTTTTCTGAAGAACCAGAGAAAGCAACAGAAACCTTGGAAGAATACCACCCAACAAAGACAAGGCCAGATGCCAGCACCTAGAACTACAATCATCCCAAACCCAGATACCTAGATGTCAGCATAAAAACACAATCAATAGCATCCAAAACACAATGTATTCTCTATGGCCTAGCAACCTGACTGCAGGAGACCCTGAGAAACTCAATATAGCTGAAGCACAAGACAAGGGTTTCAAATTAGCTATGATTATGCTCAAAATCATTAAAGAGAATAGGAATAAATCTCTTATTGACATAAAAACATAAACATGCTGGACGTGGTGGCACATGCCTTTAATCCCAGCACTCGGGAGGCAGAGGCAGGTGGATCAATGTAAGTTTGAGGCCAGACTGGTCTACAAAACAAGTCCAGGATAGTCAAGACTACACAGAGAAACTCTGTCTCAGAAAACCAAAAAACAAACAAAGCAAAAAAACCAAAACAACAACAACAACAACAAAAAACCCCAAGCAAAACCATAAACAGTGCAATGAATGAAAAAAAATCATTCAACACATGAAAGTAAACAGTATTTATAAAGTAAAAGAGAAAACAAGAAATGAAAAATTTAGACACTCAAACAGGAACATTAGAGGTAAGTCATACCAACACAATATAAGAGGTGAAAAAGAGAATCTTGGGCATTTGAAGACAACATAGAAGAAAGGGATACCTTGCCCAAAGAAAATGTTAAATCTAAATAATTCCTGGTACAAAACATACAAGAAATATGGGACACTATGCACAGACAAAATCTGAGAATAATAGGAGTAGAGAAAGGAAAAAAAAACCAGGTCAAAAGCACAGAAAATACTTTAGACAGAATCATAAAAGAAAATTTCCGTAACCTAAACAAGGAGGTGCCTATGAAGGTACAAGAAACATAATACAAGTATAATAATCAAAAAACTAAAATTTCAAAACAAAGAAAAATTACTAAAAGATGCAAGTGAAAAAATCAAGTAACATATAAAGGTAGAACAATTAGAATAACACCTGCATTTCAGTGGAGATTCTAAAAGCCAGACTGGCCTGCCCAGCGATTCCTAAAAACGCTAAAGATCACAGATGCCAGCCTAGGACACTATACCCAGCAAAACATTCTATCACAATATGGAGAAAGAAAGACATTCTATGATAAAAACCAAATTTAAGCAGTTATCTATATATAAATCCAAAAGATACTATAAGGAAAACTTCAGTCTGAACATGTCAATCACATCCAAGAAAACACAAAGAGTAAATAAACTCCGACCAGCAAATCAAAAGTGAGAAAACACACACACACACACACACACACACACACACACACACACACACAGATAGTTTAAATTACAATTAAGCATAGTTGTTTAGGGGTTAAGATGTTTTTATGTCTAGATAGATGTTTTATGTTAATAATGATAGATATTGATTTACATTCAGAATTTTAGACTCACCAAGATATTAAAGATGTTTTCTTCAAGGCTGTCAAATACAAATATCCAAAACACTAAGGATGTAACATTTATATAATTTCTGATTGTTTCATGTTCTTCTTGCTGTAGATAGTTTATTGTATATATATATATATGTATATATATATATAAGAATATAAATGTATATGTAAAAAAATAAAAATATTTAACAAAAAATTAAACAAAGTAATTGCAAACAGAATTCAAGAAAACATAAAAAAGATTACCAACCATAACCAAGTATGCTTCATCCCAAAGAGGCACAGATGGTTAAACATATGTAAATTGAAAAATATAATTCACCTTACAAAAAGACTAAAAGACAAAAACAAAAACAAAACACCAACCACCACATGATAATTTTGTTAGATGGAGAAAAGTCCTTTGACAAAATTCCACATCTCTTCATGATTAAACTCCTACAGAGAGTAGGGATACAAGTGACATAATTCAAAATAATAGAAGCAATTTAAAGCAAGCTCATATCAAGTATCAACCTAAATAGAGGCAAATATAAAACCTTTCCACTAAAATCAGGACTAAGACAACATTGCCCACTCTCTTCACACTTACTCAATATGGTACTTGACATCTTATCTGGAGCAATAAGACAAGGGATAAGAGCAAGGGTATATAAATAGGAAAGAAAAAGTCAAAGTATTTATTAGTAGATTGTATGATATGAGTATATACATAAGTTACTCTAAAAATTCCATGAGGTAATTCCTACAGCTGATAAACACGTTCAGCAAAGTAGCAGGATACAAAATTAGCAGACAAAAATCAGAATTCTTCCTATATACAATTGACAAATGGATCAAGAAAGAAATCAGGGAAACAACATGTTTCACAATAGCCTCAAAATTTTCTTGGGGTAATTCTAAGTACACAAGTGAAAAACTTGTATGAAAAAAACCTTTAAGTCACTGAAAAAAGAAACCGAAGAAGATGTGAAATTCATAGATCATGAGGATTTGTGTAATAAAATGGCCATAAAGCAACCTACAGATTTCATATAATCCCCATCAAAATTTCAACACCATTTTTCATAGATCTTGAAAAGACAATTTTCAGCATCATATGGAAACATTAAAAAAAATCCCAGGATGACCGAAACAATTCTGAATAATCAGAGAACTGCTGGAGGGGCCATCCATCATCACAAGTTGTACTACACATCTACAGGAACAAAAACAGCACAGGATTGCCACAAAAGCAGACATGCTGATCAATAAAATGGAATTGAAAACTCAGACATAAATCCACACACCTATGAACACGTAGTTTTTGATAGAGAAGACAGAGATACAAACTGAACAAAAGACAGCATCTTCAGCAGGTGGTGCTGTCAAAGTGGATGTCTGTATGTAGAAGAATCAAAATAGATTCATACTTATCACCCTGCAGAAAATTCAACTCCAAATGGATCAAAGACCTCAACAAAAACAAACAAACAAACAAAAACCAGATACACCAAGCCTGATAGAAGAGAAAATGAGAAATAACCTTGAACTCATTGGCACAGAAAAAAATTCTTTCTGAACAGAACACCATTAGCATGGTCACTAAGATCAATAATTAATAAATAGAATGCCATGAAACTGGAAAGCTTCTGCACAGCAAAGGACACCATAATTTAGACAAAATGGCAGCCTACAGTATGAGAAACACATCTGATAGGAGACTAATATCCTATATTATATATAGGATATAATATCCTATAACATATCTATCTATGTACATACACATACACACACGTGTGTGTGTGTGTGTGTGTGTGTGTGTGTGTGTGTGTGTGTGTGTGTAACTAGATATCAAGGAAACAAGTAACCCAATTTTAAAAGCTTAGGGGTACAGATCTAAACAGAAAATTCTCAAAAGAGGAAACTCAAATGGCTGAGAAATAGCTAAAGAGATGTCAGGGAAATGCAAATCAAAACTGCTTTGAGATTTCATCTTACATCTATCAGAATGGCTAAAATCAATAAAACAAATGGCAACTCATGCTGGCGAGGATGTAGGTAAGGAAAACACTCATTCATTGCTGCTGGGAGTTCAAACTTATATAGTCTTTATGGAAATCAGTGTGGCATGACAGTTCCTCAAGAAGCTGGGAATAGATCTACCTCAAGATCCATCTCTGCCACTCTTGGGCATAGACAAAGGATGCTACATCTTACTACAAAGACACTGGCTCAAGCAAGTTCATAATAGGAAGAGATTGGAAACCACTTAGACGTCCATACAATTATGGTATGGTATTAGCTGTTAAGTCTTTAATAAAGAGGATATAATCCATATGACCACAGAGATTAGGGGGTGGGGATGGAATGGGAAGATCAAATGGGGAGGGGCAGGACAGAGGGGATGAGGGAGGGAATATTGGGTGGGCAGCTAAGATTAAGGGCTTTTTGAGGGGTTGTATTAAAACCTAATATACTAGAAACTTCCTAAATGATATACATATATGAAGGCAATCTAAATAAAACTCCCAAACAACAGTGGGTACAGAGCCCCAAGTAGATAAATTTCACCACCAAATAAAATTTCAGTACCAGGAATGAGTTACATCTAATTGAATTGTTGGCCAAAGGGCCCTGTAGGAGCCCTTAACAAACCAGGTATTGGTTGTTCTCCATAAATTGACAGCAAAGCCCTGTGACTGAAGACAATCACTATATAACTCATTGAACATGGATAAGTCAGACTGGTGCCTACTTTGAGCCTTTACCTTCTACTGACTAGTGCTCATGGAACCTGGAGGTACTTTGATTGCTACCAAAGGAGAAAAGTAAACACCGACCCAGTTATAAACCCTTCAGTCTACAATGACAGCCTGCCTGCAAGATGCATGGGTGCAATAGTGGCACAAAGCTTTTGAGAATAACAAATAATTATCTGATTGGATTTAAGGCCCATTCCATAAGACAGAAGCCATTCTTGACGCCACTCAGGCAGCCAAGAACCTAAGACTGCACAGGCCAGGGACCTAGGGGAAAACCAGATAGCACTGTTCTGTTAAAGGGATATGGCAATAAAATGACTCCTAATGACATTCTGCTATGCTCAGAGATCAGTGCCTTGCTTGTCCACCATCAGTGAAGCTTCCTCCTATAGCAGAAAAGAACAAATACAGAGACCCACATACAGGTAATGTGCAGAGAGTGACAGAACTTGGAAGATTCAGCTCTAAAATAAGATGTCTCCATCAAATCCCTCCCCTCAGTGCTCAGGAAACTCTTCGGAAGAAGAGGTAGAAAGAACATAAGAGGCACAGTGGGTGGAGTACATCAAGGAAACAAGGCCTTCTAAACACAGCATGGCTGATGCACTTATGAACTCAAAAAGACTGAGGCAGCATGCATGGGGCCTGCATAGGTCTGCATCAGATGGAGTCCCAGCACTAAGAGAGGAAGTTGGCATTAGCACCCCATCCCTAACCCGGATACCATATGTAACTTACAACTACTCAAAAATGAAAAATTAGTTTTGTCCAATGGAGTCTTATTAAGGATACAAACCACTCTTAAGAACAAGCCCATGCCCAAGTGACTAAATAGCTAAACAAACCAAACTCAATGGCATCTTTTGAGGTTCTTTTTCTCATAATATTTTTTCAGGGCATTTTTAAACCCTTACAGATCTTTTGTGTATATGCTGTGGCTCACAGTTTTGTGTTTTTATGGGATTCCTGTATGTGTGAACATGTTGCTCCTGTGCCTATATGTGTTTCTTGTGGCTTTTCTTTGGCTCTTTTTTTTTCTTTTCCAACTTGTTTGTTTTTGTTTTATCTTATCCTATTTTAATTATCCTTTAGATGTCGCTTTATTTTCTAAGAGAGACAGAAAATGTGTGGATGCTGAGGGAAAAGGAGGTGGGGGAAGATCTTAGAGGTATTGGGGGATATATAATTAGAATATATTGTATTAAAATCTTTTTCAATAAAACATTTAAAATAATTTTAAAAATCCAAAATCTTGCACTCCTGACTCATGGACTGACATTCCCACCACCTCTTAATATCAAACTCCAGTCAGTTTGTATACCCTTCCAGTGGTCCTGGAAGATTAAAGCTTAATTCTGTTTTTAAAAAAGAAAAGAAAAGATAGAAAAAAAACCAACCAAGTCACAAAATGGGCCATAGAATTGAACAGATTTCTAAAAAGAAATACAACCGAGTAATAAATATATTTGAAGTACTCAATGTCATTAGCCATCAGGGAAATTGCATTAACTCCTCTTTGAGTCCAGTCTGAATGACTACCATAAAGAAAAGGGATATTACAAGTGCTGGCAAGGAGGTGAGGAAAGGTGGAATTGTAAGTAGGTGCAGCCACTATGGAATCAATGTGGCGGTTTCTCACAAAGCTGAAAATAGACATACCAAACGATCCAGCTGTACCACCCTAGGGTGTTTACCCAAAGGACCCCAAATCCTACCACAGAGGTACTTGCATGTTCATGCTCAGTGCTACTATATTCACAATAGGAAATGAGTCCAGCTTAGGTGTTGATCAGCTAACATGTGGATAATGAAAATATGGCACATATACACAATGGAATTTTACTGAGAAAAATGAAATTGTGAAATCTGCAGGAAATGAATCTAACTAGAAAAGATGGCACTAATTGAGGTGATGCAGGCCCAGAAAGTCAAACACTTCAATTCTTCTTTTGTTTGGAGATGCTAGTGTTGAACCCTGTGATTTGTGTGGTTACTCTGAAATTTCTGCAGAGGTCAGTGAGCTAGAAAGGACCCATGCGAGAGGAGCAGATCAGAGACCTTGAGGGGCAAGAGAAGAATAAAACACATTCAGTATGAAAGTAGAGAGAAGGAGACTACTACAGATGAGCAATTTAAGTGGGGATGGGGACAGAGAGGGAAGAGGAGGAAGTGGGATGGTTTAGCCAAAGCTAAAGGTATATGGAAAATTCTTATGGAAACGAATGCTTTGTAAGCTAATTAGAAATATATACTTTAAAAAGAAGTTTTGACAATGATGTCCTCGTGAGTGAACAATGCTTCTTCCAAAAGACATGGGCCATTAAATGAAAACCCCAGTGCTGGGCATGGGACGCCTCCCTATGCCTGTTGCCAGAGAGACCTCTAAGACAACACGGGGCCTTGCCATTGCTCATGGTTGCCTATCATAGTAAGATAGTGCTGAAGACACAATACACATTGGTTGTGGGACGCTGAGAAATCAAGCTGCAACTGACCTGAAAACTTCCTCCTGCTAGCTAGCTTTTATACGGCTGGGATGTGCTACTCAGGTTATGGTTTTTCCCAGCAGTAAAACCTTCAGAGCTCCAACACTGACCTGCCAAGAAAGATGTACCCACTGGTGCGAGAGTGGCATGAAGATTTTGTGGGTAACTGAATAGCCTTGAGTCATCAAGAGAGAACTCATGCCTGGTACTGAAAACCTAGTCTGGAAATCAGGAGGTCATAGACACTAGGAGGGAAATCTACTACTGTTACTTTGGTAAATTGAGATGCTGTCAAACTGACTTCTAAATATTTGGACACTGCTCTGAACCTGGAGGAGAGAAGCTTCCCATTCAGTAGGCAAGTAGTCAATACCAAGATTCACACCTGGCCAAGACGCTGAGAATAAGTGACTGTTGGGTGTCCAACCCTAAATGGGCATCAACGTTCCTAAGGCTCACTGAACACTAGGGAAGAAGGGGCAGAAAGGATATATGAGCTGGAGAATGGGGAGGAGAGTTGTGAACTGCTGCCTTCTGGACATGTCTTAGCCACTGAATTCATGAACTTTTTGCAGCTTGGCTACTTGTCCAAGATCATGTCATCCAGATCAGTTAATATTCAGCACTATTTGGACTCAGTGGATTACAAGAATGGGGAAGAATATTAAGACAAGAAGGATATATGCTGAGCTTGAGAAGTGAGTGAGGATGCTGGGAACGCGTAGGATAAGATAGAGTATTTGCATGTATGAAGTCATCAAAGAATGGATAAAAACAAATACAACTCTGATAGCGTCTTTTATTTTCCATGAGTGACTTTTCCAATTATATATGTCTATTTATTCATGTGCTTGACTGTCTCCTTTCAAATACAAACTATGGAGGGAGAGAAACTGTATGGGATTTGTTCATGGCTATGTCTGAAACAAAGCAGACTCTCAGTATGTATCACTGAACAAATGAACCAAAGAAAGAAAATTTCAAACATAAGGAGATCAAAATATGCTAGGAGTCCAACACTTCATCAAATACTCACTACCGGAGCATATGGGGACAGCACAGGATCAAACACAGCCTGGAGACTCAGACAGAGCTCCCTAGAGGAACCAGTGTTAGGAGCTGGACCATCAACAGACTCATATTAGATAAATGGCGATTAGGAGAGCAAGAAATATTTCATTTTATGGTTCCTTCTTATAGTCCTTCAAATTATGCTTCTGTGTCTTTTCTGTGTAGATCAGTGCCGCTTATGCATCAACCACCAAAGGCCAACATTCAGAAACCCTGAAGTGTGTAGTCTGGGGGTTGAACTGGAAATGCTCTCCAATAAGTTCATGTTTTATTTTATGAGTATGTTTTGCCTGTGTGTATGTCTGGGCTCAGTGTACATGCCCAGTGCCTATGGAGGACAGGGGAAGGCATCAGATCTCCTGGAACTGAAGTTACAGGTGGTTATGTCACCATGTGGTGCTGGGAGCCAAACCCTAGTCCTCTAGAAGAGCACCAATGCTCTTGTCTGCTGAGTCATCTCTGTAACCCCCAGGTTCATGTTTTAAATGTTTGCTCCCTACTTTGTGGTGCCGTTTTGAAGACTTTAGTGAGTTCGGCCTGTCTGGTAGCAGATGGCCCTTTAAAGAATCTTTGACTCCTTTGTTCTAGCCCTGAGCTCTCTGCTTCCAGGCTCAGATAATGTGAATAGCCACTGCTGTGTACTCCTCCTTCCTGGGCTGCTGGAACTCACCATCATGGATTGTGACCCTCTGAAACCATAAGCCAAGTTTATTCTGTCAGATATTTTATCATAGCAACAAGAAAAATTAGCCAATATGAGTAGCAAGACAATGCAGACCAGTATGAAGAATATGATGTTATAGAAAAGTCATAGGGACAAACACATAGCAATACTCTGACTAATATATGCCACTCAAAATAAGATTTCATAGAAGCACAGAATAGAAAAGTGGTTACTTGAGAGAGATAGGCTAAATCAGTTCATAAACGCCACTGAATAGGAGTGATAGTGCAAGGCACAGTAAGATGACTCTAACAATAATTTATTGTCTGTTTCAAAACAGCTAAAAGAGTTTTAAATGTTACTAACAGAAAAAATTAATAGACATCTGATATGATGGATAAGCTAATTATCGTAATTTGACCATTATATATTGTATTTTTGCATCAAAATACGCTGTCCCCAGAAAGATATATCAATGTAATGTGTCAAAAATTGTTTGAAATTTTCTGAGACAGAGTTTCCCTATGTCACCAAGACGTACGTGTGTGTGTGTGTGTGTGTGTGTGTGTGTGTGTGTGTGTGTGCTGGTGTACTTGTATGCACCTGCATGTGAAGTCCAGAAGTCGACACTACTTGCATTCTTCAATTGTTTTCCACCTTATTTTTTTTTTTTGAGCCAGAGCTTCTTGCTGAGCATGGAACTCACTGTTGGGCTGCAAACACCAGGGGTCCTGTTTCTACCTCTCCAGGACTGGAAAAGCAGGCAAGCTGTACTGTGCTCTACTTTTTTTTTTTTTTTTTTTTTTTTTTTGCAGGTGAGTTGGGGATCAAATTCAGGTCTTCCTTCTTGTGTGACAAGGAATTTATGGGCTAAACCAATTCTTAGTCCCTTAGGTTGATATTAGACTTGCAATCCTCCTGCCTCAGCTTCTCAAGTAATGGATATGTCTCTCCATACTTGGTCTTTTGTAGGCTTTTAAGATGGACAAGATTCAGAACTTAGAAGTAGATAGAATCTGACCAGTTTTGCCCCAAGAGGTACACACAAACAGTATCCTTGTGGACTACAATGGAAGCTTTCTAGAAAGACACAGATCCCAAAAGAAGAAGGAAAGGGAGAAGGGAGGGAGGGAAGGAGGAGTGAAGGAAGGCAGTGAGGGAGGAGGAGGAAGAGCTGCCCCCTGAACATTAGCTTGGAGACTAGTAATCAGAGCAGAAGAGAATGACTAGAGACCAGGCTATACAGCAAATGAGTTTTCCATTGGCATAAAGGTGCTTGTTTTGTTACCTGGATAGCTTTGCATTTAAATGATTAGGTTGCCACAGAAGTTTCCATAATTCATTAAAATTCACAGGTCATAGAAAGTCAAGAAAAAAAGAGTAGGTGGCAAGATTATTATTTGAAGTTCAATTCAATAAACATTATTTTTCTGAAAAGTCCTTTAAATGAAATATTGCCAGTGGCTTTATAGTCTAACAAGACCAACTTTGAATTATTAAAGTTATTTGTTTTCAGGCCAAATGGACATTTGTGAACATTTAAACTGCCCCCCTGTACTAAATGATGTGATAAACAGCAATTCTTGACATAATTTCTGTCACTCCACTATCTTTCGTTGCTTCTGCTTCCTTGCTGAGCTCCAGAATGGCATGAAGTGGTAATTGCTGCCAGGTAGTCTTCATGGGGGAGGAGCACACATCACCCTTTTCAGCCAATCACCCCAGAAAGGCCTCTTGTAGAGTGCTAGGCAGGGGTCTCCGGAAAGAAGAAAGCTAGTGAAGATGCCACCATCTGGGCAGCACCTTGGACTACACCTGCCTCTCTGTGCAACTGACTCAGGCACAACCATAGGCCAAGCAGGGCTCTAAGCCCTGGGGATGCAAATGTGACCCAAATACAGCCTTGTCACCTTGCCTTACCACACCTCCTTCTGACACTTGAATAAACAGTCACGAGGAAGGCAATTTACATACTTGCTGCACTTTCTGCAGAAAATGACAAGCAGGAAAGCCCTGTGTACTGCACGGCAAAACCCAAAACTCCTTTCTCCAGCCTCCTTCTCTCCTCATCCCCATGCTCCCTAAAACTTGCTCATGAACCAAGCCTTCATGAACCTCCTGAGTCTCCCCTCTTCCTGCTTGGATTAAGCTCTTCCATCTTCCTTCACCGTCACCCCTGATATCATGTGAGAACAGGGAGCAAACAAGGTGGGTTTGGGGTAGGGGGACCCTGCAGGGATGTCTAATAGTGTATTTTCCTTTTTCCAGGAATACCTATTCTGGGCACACCTAAGCTATCAAATACTATTATCACCAGCATTTCCTGTTGCTTTAGAAATAAATCTTTGAATTAAACCAAAAATAGAGAATAGAAAGGAAAGGAAAGCAACTGTATATAATTTAACATGAGCAACAGCTATTTAATGACCTTTGGTGCGATGTGGGATTGCCACCTTCTGTAAGAATGGAGGAAGGCCCAGGGGGAACGGACATGAATGCCTTCTCTCATCCTCATAGCGGATGCCAGTTCTTTAGATTCGCCCTAGGAATCAAGCTGATATTTTAAAGAAATATGGTAAATTACAATAACATAACATTTGTCATTTCAGCCATTTTTAAGGGTACATTTTAAGTGTACATTTTCTACATTCACAGTGACTCAGCTTTCCCCACTATCCATCTCCAGAACTTTCCTGTCACCTCAAATGGAAGCTTTGTCCCCATTAAACACCCCCCCCCCCCACTTCCCTCTCCTCAGGCTCTAGAAACCTCCAGTTGACTCTGTAAGTTTGACAACTCACAGAATGGGAATCATACTCAGACAGCTGCTCTTTGGGGTGGGTGGCATAGTTCACATAATATCCAGGTGCCAGATTTGTCTCCCACTAAAGACTGAATTACATTGCTTTGCATGTGTGCACATGCCATCTTTTCTTTACGCATTCTTCAGTGGATGGACCTGAAATCAAGGCTACATTTTGATCACCGAATATGCTGATAGAACGAACACAGATGACTGAGATCACTTTTTCTCCAACAGAAAAGTCTAAAGTTCCTTCTGGACTTTTTATCAGGTAGAAAAAAAGCACCTGCGATCATTTAAATGTCCCATTCTTTTTCCTACTATCTCATGAAGTAGATGTTTGTGGGCCCTTTCCATTTTTCCAAGAACTTCCTTCCCATCATATCCTACAGACTACAGCTCCCTCCAATATAACTGGCTACACCAATATCTAGAGACATACAGTTGAATGAGAACTGACCCTGGCCAGGGACACCAAGGTTTTGGCTGGAATGAGCCAATTAAAGCCACCCCCTTAAAAGTTTGGAGTCAACACTTCAGAGGTTGTGTTGGTTAGTGTTGAGCCCTGGGCTTGCACAATACTTGAAGTCAGGAACAGTGGGAACTTGCTTAGACCAGTGCCTCTCCTCTGACGACAGAAAAGAGAAAAAAGACAATCAGAGGAAGGCAAGCCTTATATGGAAAAAATATAGGAAACTAAGCAAAAAAGAGAAATTTCCACACCCCTAAACAAGGCCCAAACACTAAAATAGTATTTCTTATCTTGGCTTTGCTACCCAAGTGGGGTACATTTTTCACCCTGTGGGTCACAAGAGATGCCTGTGTATCTTTCCAAGGAGTTTCCTAATTTGCTTAAACTATTTTGAGTTACTGCTCTTCTATGTAACCCAATGTGTCAATCTATTGATATAGTCATTTGTCTTGTTTCTTGGCCAAAGGAAATAAAAAACAGAAGGTAATCTTATCTTTGCTTCCAACTCCTAGAACCACAGCCACAATTTTATGCATGCATGTGCAGCTGTTCTTGTGAGGGGTGCATTTGAGTGTGTGTTCATGGCAACCTAGGATGTCACCCTCAGGAGTGTCATCTACCTTCTTTGAGACAAGGTCTCTCATTAGCCTGAAACTCACTGACCAAGCTAGACTACCTGGCTTCTAGGCACATGATCACCATGCCCAGCACTCTTAGGTAGATTCTGGGTATTAAACACGGGCTCTTGTGCTTACAAGCCAAGCAATTTACCAACTGAGCTATCTACCCAGTCACATTTTTTGTTTTCCCTTATCATTGTTGTATTCCACTGTCCAATATTGTAACTAGTACCCTGAGTGACTATCATGCTCTTGATGCATGGCTCGTCTGTGTAAAACACCTAATACACAGTAATCAGCACCAAAGTTGGATATGAAGAATCTCACTGATAACATTATCTAGGCTGCATGTTCAAGTGGTATGTTAGCTTACTTTCCTTCCAAATACTTAACAAAAGTATCTTAAGGGAGGAGAGGGTTATTTTGGCTCATAGTTTGAAGGTATAGTCCATCATGTGGGGGGTAAGCGTGAAGTGGTTCAAGGCAGCAGGAAGTTGCAGCTTGTTCTTTTTGTGGATGACAAGGAAATACAAAGCTGAGTTGTATTCAAACACATGAGTCTATGGGAGACACTTAAAATTCAAACTCTGACAAGCACTGCCACTTTGAATACATTCAATTAAATTTTAAAAAAATCTGGTAACAAATTTTATTTCATTGTTTTAATGTGTCTGTTAGAAAGTGTTAAACCACATAAACAGCCATGTTGCATCTCTCTTGTACAGTGTCAATGGATGGTCAGTGTCAGTCTTGGGTCACTTTGAATCGTAGACACAGGTGTTGTTGTTGTTTGTTTGTTTTGTTGTTTTTAATCTTAGAAACTCTCCGGAATGAAGCACTTACCCAGTCCTATAGGTGGCAGTGAGGCTGACCATGGACTCAACCGGGGGAGCCCAGGACTCACACCTAGGCTGGTGTGAAAGAGAGACTAGTGCTGCCAGGTGAGCGAACTAGTTTTTCAGATGGCAGTATGGAAAGGTAGGGTCTATAGCATAGGAGGCCTGTGGTTTTCTCCCCATAGTGCGGCAGAGGCAGCAAGTTCTCACTTGGTGATGCTTGAACACTAGGGGTGCACATCACAGACCATGATAATGGAGGATGAGGTCCTTGAATCTAAACCACGGCTTGGCTGTGTCACTTGAGGGAACATCCCCCAAAATAAACAGCTTAGAAGTAGCTCTCCTTCTGGCACCAAAATAAGTTCTGGGATTTGACACAATCCACGGAGTGGAGGAGGCAGCAGATCAGACAGAAACGCTATGCCTCGCTGGTCATGTAGGTCGGGGACTCACAGGCAGGCTTAATTTCATTTAGAAAACTAAATGTAAAGTTTTCTCCACATTCCAGTATGGAACAAACTAACGGCTGTTTCACAGACAGTCTTTGGCTGGGAACCCACGCACCTGCAAGTCTCTGGCCTCAAGTCTTGTCCCATATAGTTTTCATTCGAGCAGCAGGGTACCTGCTTTCCAGGTGCATGAGTTCCTCAGACTCTATGCAGAATAACACAGAGCGGCTAGGAGTCAAGAAACTTTGCACTAATGCAGAAGTGGCCATAATGAGGCTTCTGGGTCTGGAAGGATCTCAGGGACACTATAATGCAACACTCCCTTTCTGTTAGGAAGAAGCTCAAAGCTACACAAGAGGGTAAGTAAGGTTTTTCCCTCAAGGTCCACACCACCATGGTGGAAGATGACTTGGAACTCCTCATCCTCCACTTCCCAAGGGCTGAGATTATAGACGTGGACCACAACACCAGGCTTAAGTCTTCCTACTCTTCATTCTACTACCCGACATGTTCTTCTGGTGCACAAGGAAACTCAAAGCACGCCTCTGGCAGAAGGCCAATAGAGAGCATGAGGAGGAGGCCACCTGGAGGTTATGGATATGGATCTGCAGATCTCTGTAGGTCTGTTCTTCCACAACAGTGGTGGCCAGGCCTCTAGCGGGAAGACAACCCTTTTAAACTCAAGTAGCTCAAGTGACCCTATAGCTGAATTTTAACATGTCAAGCCCAGACCTTTACATCCCTAAAGAAACCACCCAATTGGTAAGATTCCTGGTACAGCCTTTCTACCCAGATGACACACGGGCACCTAATTTGAAACATCTCCTTTTTTCTAGAAAAAGAAAATTACCTTCACCAAAACTGTGCATATGCATATGTTGTATGTAATTAAAGTCCAACCCAGTCCAGTCATTATAACCCAAACCCAAAAGAAGGTGGCCAAGATAGGCATTCATTATTATGTCACGAAACAATCTGTAATAAGCAGTTAGAGGTCAGTAAAGAGGCCCTATGTGCCTGTGTTCTAGGTCATTCTGTCTTGTAGCTCTTCCACTCATAAGAGGTTACTCTTCACTCTGTGGCCCATGATGGCTTGTCTCCATGCCACAATCCAGCCAATGAGGGTGGAGATAAATGAGGAACATGAACAGTTTGACCTTGCCCTTTAAAGGGCAGTTACTCACATCACTTCTGCTCCCACACGTTGACCAGAATTTGAACATATGGCCATCCTTTATCACAAAGGTTATGGGGGAGGGGAGTCCTTATTCTGAGAAGTTATGAACTGAGCAAGGATTCTGTTACCATAGAAAAGCAGAACAGTGGATGCTGGAGACACCCGGTGGTACCTTGCTCATTCCTGTGGGTGCAGCTGTTCATGTACTCAAACAAATGAGCTCGAATGTAAGCACACATTCCAATCCACAAACATGGCATCCACACTAATACCCATCACTCAAACACATGCAAATACACACCCACTCCAATTCCATGCATGTTTGCATATCCATTCACGCATTGGCTTATGGGCAAATGAATGGAGCACACCGACAGTAATATAGTTACACCACTAATATATGAATAAACAGAGACATAAACCAGGTCTGTCCTACGCTCTGTGAGTGCAGTGACCATCATATCCCAGTCAGCTGATTCCTGACTCACTGAAGATGCTCCTTGATAAGCATACATTTTTTTTCTATATTCAGAAAGGCATGTAGAACAAGATCAAGGCAAAGCAGTACAACACCATGCAAAACAAAAAATAAATCATGAACGTCTGTCTACAAAGAAATCACATCCATAACCACTTGGGAAGCTGCCTCATCATTCTCTCCACTAGCCTCTGCTAAGCACATTCCGGAGATCTTCCTGTGTAACAGAAGAAGAAGGGATGAAGTGCAGGGATGAAGATCAAGGAGACTAAGCCAGTTGTGGCGGTATACACCTGTAATCCCAGCACTTGAGAAGTGGGGGGTGGGAAGACGCGGAGTATTCAGCTTGCACTGCAGAGTAAGTTCAAGGCAAGCTTGGACTAGCTAAGATTCTCTTTAAAGATTCTCTTTAAAATGACAAAAAACCCACTATAAGTTAAATTCTATGTGAAGGGAGACAGAGTTAGATGGAACCCCAGTATATTGTATAACCCTCAAATAGACCACACTGCCTGTCACTTAAGTGGATGGGTGGGCAAAAGAATAGATAGAAATATGGACAGATGGATAGATAAATGGGTGGGTAGGTAAATGTGTAGGTGCATGGGCAGTGTTGTCTGGCTCCTGCCTGCAGCCATAATAGACTGTAGACCACGTCCACCAAATGTAGTGGCCCAGGGAGCCTCGTTTATCACCTCCTGCTGCTTTGACTCAGGATCCCAGAGCTCTATGCACACTGTCATCCTCACTTCATCCTCAAAGACACCTCTGTGGGCCTCTACAGCTCCAAAGGGCATGACAAAAAATTATAACAAGGGGAAAAAAATCCTCCAATCGGCGTAATGCTCCTGGGTGTTTCCCAATCCTGTGCTAAGAGGCCTCTGTATTAGTTACAAAACACCTGACAGAAAAAGGTGAAGGAAGAAAGGGTCATTTAATTCATAGCCTTAGAAGACAGAGGCTAGGGCATAATGACTCCATGATGGACACAACTCACATGGCAGTGGCTCAAAAGGGAAAGAGCTCAAGATAAAACCAGAAGTGGGAATAACTTTTGAAGTTCAGCCGTAGTGACCTACTCCCAACACCCAGGTCCCATGTCTCAAAGCTTCCACAAACTTCCAGAACAATGAGGGACCAAGTACTAAAACACACAAATCTGTGAGGGAACACTTCAGATTCCAACCATAACAGGCTTTAGCCCATCACAGCCAGAGGTGGAACTCCATCTCCTGAAATCTCCCAGCTAACAGTGATTTAACTGTCTCGGCTTCCTACCAGAATCCAGACAGGCTTGGGCCCCATTCATTGGAGGCTTCAGTTTCCTCTGAGTTAAATGAGCTCAACACAGCCAACTTCACAGAAAGTAGGGTGAAATCATGAGTGCCCCATGCACAGTCCTTATAACAAATACGCCCTAAGAGCCAGTTGGTGATAGTAATGGGGTTGGGTGGGCATATGCCTCCAATTTTTCTAGTTTTCCAGAGCCAGCAGTAGCAAAATCTTATGTTCTTGGTAACTTTCAGCAGCATGAAATGGGTAAAAGTAAATAAAAAAAGAAAGAAAAGAAGAAATAAAATAAAAGGAGAGAGGATTGGATTTAGATTAAAATGCCCATCTTTGCTTTGTTAGCTGTGTGACTCCAGCTGAGTCAGTTAACTTCTCTGTGCTTCCATTTTCCCTGACTTAAATGTGGAGTATGTCCCCTAACTTTCATGGTGAGAATCAAATGAGGAGAAAATATGGTGCTGAGTTAGGGACTCGGAGTGGGAGCAGAACATCTCAGAAGCAGCCTACAGGTTTTTTCCTTGGGATGCGGATTTCCAGTCACTTCTCATCTATCATCTCATCAAAGATGCTGGCTTCAGCCCGGCTGCTGTGTGACAACTCCCTCCTTGTTATTTATCTCCAAGGCAGGGAGAAAGAGTGGGCTGGCTCTTGCCTTAGGCAGACAATGCTGAGAAATATAAATTGCTCCCATAGCCAGCCCTGACAAAGAAAGATTTGAAATCCTGTATGAATGAACTGCAAATTTCTGCCCCATACCTTTGGCCCAGGGGAGGAGGAGGAGACCGAAGCTTCATCATTGTCTGGCTTCGTGGAGAAATAGGAGATGAGTTGCTGGGATTCCTGGAAGATGACAGGTGGGAGGAGGCTTCTGGGACAAGCAAGACAATTTACTTACACGGTAGCATCTAAATAACAATGCCCAGTTGTCCTCAGGACACTTCCATGTCTCAGGAAGAGGAGCTCTGTGCAAGGGAGGCTGCTGCCAGGAGGTAATTAACTGCCCTGTCTGCTTCTGTCATTGCAGAAGGACAGATGCCACTTTATCTTTCTCTTTGGCTTGCATACTTGTTAGTCCATGTATGCATAGGGGTGGGAGATGGCGGAGCGTGTGAGGGTCTGAGCCTAACAGTTATTACTGGAAGGAGAGAAAATCATCCCTGGTGTAATATTTTCTGACTGTCCTCTCGAACGCCAAGTGTTCCTCCAATGATCTTTTGCAGGAGTTGACTCACTTAATTCTCTCAACAGCTCTTGTGATGTGGGGAGTCTCCCACCTGTTTCCAGTTGTGGAAACTGTGGTGTCATAGTTTCAAAGACTCCAGCCTATGGTTGCTTGGTCCTACTGCCTTTGGGCCTGTGGCAAAGTGTCGGCTCATGAGTGAGGACTGCTCACCTCTAGGTGACCAAGAAGCAAAGACATTATATATTGGGTCAGGGTTCCAATACCTTCTTCAAGGATATGCCCTGCATGACTTTACTTCCTTCCACTAGGCTCCATTTCTTAATGTTTCTCCATTTCCCACTTTGGGGGGTCACTCAAGCTCCAAATTACAGCAGAAAGCAAGGCCCAGGAATCTCTCTTCTCCTTATACGGCATTATAAGGCATGGGAGAGGCAGGAGCTGAACTTGAACTGGGGGTGGCTGACCCAGAAATCATGCTCTCAGTGAGTGTCTGAATGGTACCCAGGAGTCACTTATGGACCCTGGATGCCCTGCAGTACTAAGATGTTGTCTGATGAGCAAAACAACACACATGTCTTGGATACAAAGTACCAGTGCTGAGCTGGATGCACTGACAGTGTGGAGATGATCAGATCAAGATGCTGCAGAGAGAGCACTGCCAGGGCTAGACACGTGCACCAGCTGTCACATCACAGAGCCACTGTGCTGGGCACCATATGTTAACTCACTTGTTTTTCACTAGCACTTTTGCAGCAGGTGCAGCTACATCATCACCACTTCACAAAGGAGGCTAGTGAGATACACACCTTTTGTGAATTGTGATTTACCCAAGATTGCCATGGCAGGGGCAGAAACCAAAACCAGACAGTGCAGCCACCCAGCCTGGACTCCAGTCAGACCACCCCTTATCACACAGATCAAGATGTTGTAGGCTGTGAAACTATGCAGACAGAGTGCCACCAGCCTGCAAAGAGACCTGGAAAGGCTTCACAGACCTGATGCTGCTTGGGAAACCTTGAGGATGGAGCATTTCTAGACAGATGGAGAAGGGAGATGGAGAGCATTCAGGCAGATGATGTAGCATGAGCAAAATGGGCTGTGTGGGCTCTAAAAGTGGACAGCGTGCAGCCTGGCTTCGCTGACCAGTAGTGGGGGATTAAGAAGTTTGAAAATAGAAGACTCAAGCATCAAGCACCAAGCACCAAGCACCAAGCACCAAGCACCAGGGTGAGAGCCTTAGACTCTGAACCATGAGCAGATTTGGGGACCACTGTATCTATGTTTTGAGGTTGAGGTGTGTAATAGGGCCAAGGAGAAGCTGAGTCCCAAGATGAGGAATGAGGAAAGGGTACAAACATTTTAGGGGAGATTTTGTTGGGAAGACAAGGGAGAGAAATGGAGAGACAAAAGAAAGGGAGATAGAAGTTAAGGAAAAACAGGCATGGAGAAGAAGTAAGATGGGGAAAGAAAGGAACAGAAAGAGATGGGGAGGAAAGGGAAGGGGAGGAAAAGGGAGGGCAAAGGGTAAAGGGAGGAGAGGAAGAACACCCCCAGGATCATCAGGTCTACCTTTCTCTCAGTGTTGTTCACAATCTGGTGACAGGTATACACCATGGATGATACAAATGGACACCTAGCCATAACAGCCAGCATCTCCTTCATCCTAGAGGAGAAAGGATGGCCTCTAAGTATTCTGATTCTACTGGAGTTAACAAGCTCTCGATGTCCTTCCTTCCAGAGCTCTGGGCATCACACTCGCATGAGCCATGCGATTGGTGTGGTTTGGACTCTTATTATGGAACCATAGAGAGAAAATACCACAAAATTGTTGCCCAAATTACCAAACCATTGATTTTCCACATGCAGCCATGTTTAGACTCCCAAGCATTTAAAACCATTTCTATCTAGGCATATCAAAAAGAAATTCTGATGTGATGAGTATGGCATGCTGAGATGGGCCACAGTATCAGAACTTTTCTAGAGCTCCCTGGGTGATTCTAAAGAGCAGCTACAATTGAGAGCCAGTAGACCTGGTCTTACAAATATCACCTTTACTTGCTTCAGCCAGCACTGCGTCATTAATACTCTGGAGATGGAGGCAAGCCTCCCCACCACTTCACACCATTGCTAGTGGACGTCATTCACATTTGAAGCTCAGAGTAATCTCTTCTATGATAATGTATATCTCCATGCCCCAACCTAGTTTTCACTGTAATACCTGAGGGTTGGTACCAGACCACAAAGTCCTTCTGGGTCCTAAGCCACAGTTGCTTTCCAAGCACTCACTGAGCTTTGGTGACATTGCAATTCAACACCCTCCATGAAGAGCTAGGGAAATCCCTTGTCCTCTCCTCAACCCCGCCCAGTCCATCCACCCCCAGCGGAGCAAGCCACCATGTGGTGTTCTTTTAATTAAGTCCCACCGTGGTGCCAAGTGTTTCCAGAGATGCAATGTGGGAGTTGTCTCTGAAGTATGAGGCAGGTTGACAAGGTGGGGGTCATGATGGATCTTCCCACAATAGAGCCAATTTGCTTCTAATGACTTGACATCCAGCCAGCATCAATCCAGGCTCACAGGGGCCTCCGCAGTGCATTTGTTTTCTCTGCAAACCAGAACCAAGTTTTCACTCCAGGGACGTCAGTTCCTAAGGATGCCATTTCCTGAGATATATTAGTCTGGAAAGTGGAGAATACAATCTCAGATGCTCACAGGAGCTGTAGAAGAAAAATAAATATGTGGAGAACACCAGAGCAGTGAGTAGGAGGAGTCAGTTTGAAAGCTATCACCATAACTGCCCATTCTTTATCTAGACTGTAACATGAGTAAGAAATAAACTTTCATGGATTAAGGGGTGTGTGTGTGTGTGCACGCTCACACACACATGCGTGCACACATGTGTGTATACATGTACATGTGTGTGTTTTTTTCTGAAGGTATGACTGATGGTAGCCTCACTCACTGAACCACCATCTGTCAAATCAACTGTCCTTTCTATTTGACCCAAGCTAGACAAAATGAACTATGTCTCAGGATGGAGAAAGACTCAAAGCTATTGATTGTGATTTATCCATTACAAAGTTCCATTACAAAGACCCATCTGTCCATTCAGTCCTGCTCCTTGAAGCCTTCGAGGGTCTCTGAAATCTGTCCTTGAAAGCTTGGGACAAGATGACTAAATTCTTGACCCTACTGCTCCATAGCATTTATTCCCTGAACCTGGTGTTGGTGCTCACTTTCTGTTGCTATGAGAGAATACCACAGATTGGGTAACTTACAGGGAAACGTATTCCTCACAGTTCTAGGAGTTGAGGAGACAAGTAGAGTGCTACATCTGGCAACACCTTCCTTGCTGGTAGGATTCTCTGGTATGTCCTACTGCAGATCAGGGCCTCACAGCATCCCAGGGAAATTTTCTGACAAAGTTATTTCTTTCTTAAATCATTATTCTACTGACAGATTAAGACGTTGGCAGTTTGCCTTCACACAGGTTACCTTGGAAGACAACAGTGCTCTGGCTACATTGATAGAGCTATTGAGACTAACTACAGTGACTGATGAGATCCACCACCACTTGGGAGCAATGTCTTGGGTGCTAAATCTGTGGCTTGCATTGCCAAGCTGAAAAAGACAAAGGCCAAAGAATTTGGCACTAACCTGGGTTAACCGTACACTGCTAAATTTTCTGTATATAAATGTAAAATTTTACATATAAAATTTAAAAGAAGAAAATGCCCACACCTTTAATCCTAGCACTCAGGAGGCAGAAATAGGCAGAGCTCTGTGAGTTCAAGGCCAGCCTGGACTACAAGGAGAGTACAGGGCAGCCAGGACTACAAGAGAACCTCTGTCACTAAAACTCAGGGGGAAAAAGGAAAAAGAAAAAAAAGAAAGAAAGGAAGGAAGGAAGGGAGAGAGAGAGAGAGAGAGAGAGAGAGAGAGAGAGAGAGAGAGAGAGAGGGAATATCCCCATAATATCTAGCTGTAAGGCATTTTCTTTTTTATTTATTTGGTTTTTTTATTTAAGCAATTTATTCAGACTACATATAAATTGTTATCCCCTTGCTTGTATCTTCCAGTCCCCCCTCCCTCCCTCTTTCACCCTATTGCCCTCCCCTAGGTCTGTGACTGAAGGGGATCTCCTCCCCCACCATCTGGTCACAGATAAGGCATTTTCTTAATTGGCTATTGATGTGGGAGGGCACAGCCTATTATGAGTGGTGCTATCCCTGGGATGCTGGTCCTGGCTTCCATAAGAAAGCAGGTTGAGCAAGGCATTACCTAGTAATCTGGTAAGCATGGTCTCTGCATCTGTTTCTGTCTCCAGGTTCCTGTCCTGTTTCAGGTCCTGTCCTAACTTTCTTTGGTGATGGACTATGGATGTGAAAGTGAAAACCAAAAAAATCCTTTCCTCCCCAACCTGCTTTCAGTCGTGGTGTTTCATCATGGCAATAGTAACTCAAACTAAGACACTGACTCTGTCAAAGAATTTGTCAAGAATGTTGCTAAGACTCAAGGCCATGTTCTTTGGTCTAAGCTACTACTTTGCTTGAGAAAAGCAGTAAAATCGGTGTACAAGGGAAGGAAAGTTCATGATATGCCTGCCAGTGCTCTTGAACGCAGTTTCCATTATCCCCAGCAGCACTGTGAATGATGGAATAGCATCCCCAATTAGCCCAAGAAGAGACTGACTCTCAGAAAACTGAGAGAAATTGCTAAAGGTCTAATTAGAGTAATCAAGCTTTGAAGCCAGGTCCATTTGACTCTTTGCCGCGTCTCAGGGAAATGAAGCTCTCCTGGAGTTCCCATTGTTATTCTTAAGGTAGAGAAGAGGTAGCCAAGATTCTTCAACTGACCTGGCTACATCTATGTGGCCTGGGTTCAAGCTACAGAGCCTAAAGTCTTTGCTTAGTGACGCCCCTACCACCCCCATCTTACTGGTCACATCATAGCTCTGCCATAGCAGCTGACTAGTCCAGATGCTTTGACAGTGATTTAACATTCATGACACTCTTGCCAAACCTGGATGCTTCTGTCCATGCTATAAAGAAAGGATGGGCCTCGAAACTGAGGGGTGAAAATGGGACTAAACACGTGTTCTTTTAAAACGTCTGATGCCTCTGAAAAGTATACTGTTTGCAGGAACCATCTTCCAAGATAACGGAGAAAGACTTGAGGGGCCAGCTTTGGCAGCTGATTAATTGCCTGTCGGCTGGAGATGCCAGGAGCTGCTGAGTCTGGCCCTTTCTGCCCTGAAGATAAGAGATGCTGCCAATATCAAAGTTTCCTGCTCCCTTCCTTGGAAGAGAGGCCAAACTAAGTCTCTGCTAGCCTCTGTCTCCGCACCCTGGGGGAAGCCTGATCCTCTATCAGTCCAAACACAGTTCTTCAAGGACTTCCGGACCTCAGAACTTTCCCACATTGTCTATTACTGTACCCCTTTCTGCAAAAACTGTGCAAGGACAAATCACAGAAGGTTAAAGAAGCAAAAGCAAACACTGCTTGTGAGATGTGTCTTTGCCCTGTTCCTAATCCCTTGGCCTAGGAGGCTTTCAGACAGGGTGGAACCTGGTATAGAAAAGGAAGGCAGGCTTAGCTATAGGCCCAGGCTCCCTGTAGCCTTGCCCTTCCTGACAATGTCCCTGCCTCATAGAAGCCTTGATATCCCACACACTGGCATATGCAAGATCACAAAAGAGCCAAAGAAAAAGCTCCTGCTATTTCAGGAGCACATAAGGCAAGCCCCACTAAGCCAAGGAAGCCTTGATGTTTTGCTTTCTTAAGAGGGCCTCCTGTTTTCATTCCCTTAGCTTGTTAATTGCCCTTCTGCAGCTGGGTGCTGCTAATTACAAATGAAAGGTATTTATTCATTATAGGAGACCAGCAGGAGAGGCTCTCCTTAGCAACACTGTGTTAATTTGAGTTTGGCTTTAGAAGGTCATAAAGCTGCTTTGAATTAAAAGGCTTACAGAAAGAACCCTTTCTCCATCTCTCCTTCACCTTTCCCAAGGAGACCCTGGAAAGGGTTCCTCACAGTGCTATCTCAGAGAGTGTTCATTAAAGTTTGGGTTCGAAGCCAGCGCATGGTGGCACACGCCCTCAGTTCCAGCCACTCCGGAGACAGAAGCAGGCGTATTTCTCTGCGTTCGAGGCCAGCCATGGTCTGTGAAGAGAGTCCAGAACAGCCAGGGCTTGTTACACCAAGAAATCTTGTCTCAAAACCACCACCACAACCACAACCACCCCCCTCCCCCGCCAGCCAAAAAAAAAGAAAGAAAGAAAGAAAGAAAGAAAGAAAGAAAAAGAAAGGAAAAGAAAACAAAAGAAAAAAGCTTGGGTTTGATTTTTTTCCCCAGAGCTCAAAGCTCATGCTCCTGTCCAGTGATGGAATCTTTAGGAGGTGGGGCCTGCTGAGGGGAAGTGAGGTCATCCTCTTTTGTTTTGGTTTTGTTTGAGACTAAATCTCAGGTCCCATGAAGGCCTCAAATTCACAGATAGCTAGGATGACCTTGAACTCCTGACCCTTATGCCTTTGTTGGGAGGGTATACCCAGGGCGTGCTTTCGTGGGAGACTGTGGATTGCCGTGAGTGAGCAGTCTAGTTCCACCACAAGTTCCTTGCCATAATGTGCTGCCTCTCTCAGGCCAGCAGTGACACAGCCAAGCAAGATCAACTGAAACTGTAGCCAGTGTAATCCTTCCCTCTTGTAAGATTCCTCAGGGAACTTTGTCACAGCTGCAGAACTCTGAGTAACTCCACTTTACCAGGCCCACAGTCGGAACCTCTAATCCTGCCAACACAACCACGTCCTCTTTCTCTCCTGTTTGCTCCTTTAGAATCTGCACTGCAGTATTTTAAATCCCTCTGTATTCACCAAAATTTCTGTTTGTGTATACCGGAATGCTAAGTCTGGTCAACCGTTTTGATTGACAAGCTATGTGCCTGCAGGTGAGGGAAGATAGCTGACCAAGGACCCAGTCTGACCCTGACTTTGAGCTGTAATCTCATTCTAGTTTTTACCAGATAACCCGGATCTGAAGGCAGCAAGCTGCTTTCTATTCCCTTCCTGCATCATTTCTCATATTACCTAATAGTACCTGTGTTGTAGCGTGTCCACCTGGCGGAGCTGGGAGACCCAGCAGGAAGAAAGCACCTGCATCGTTACGGCAAACTCTTCTCAAACCTTCCTATCTATAGAAGTCACATTGTAATTCCAAACAGTCTCTCAGCTCAAGGCTGAGCATTTATTTCTCACATGGAATGCCATTTTCTATCTCTCAATAGTAACAGTAATAACAGACATCTATTTAGGCCTCAGCTATTGCTTTCTTTAATTTTAATGTGCATTGTCTCTTTCCTAAGAGTTCTAATGGGCAGCACTATTATTTTTCCCTTTTCCAGATAAGAAGGCTGACTCTCTGAGAGCTCAAACAGCTTCCTCAAAGGTGGATCACTACTAACATCTGGAAGTAAAAGTAGGTAGG
Source organism: Acomys minous (assembly GCF_964271855.1). NCBI lineage: Eukaryota > Metazoa > Chordata > Mammalia > Rodentia > Muridae > Acomys > Acomys minous. The sequence goes on along the minus strand of NC_140484.1, from coordinate 148,933,945 downwards.
GTCTGGTTCCAGATTGCCAGGTGTCTGGGACTAGCCAGGGCATTTAAATGGAAGGAAGAGGGCAGAACTGGGAAAAGGAAAGAGTCTAAACCAGAAACTAAACAGCCCAAAGACCAAGTGGCTACAAGCCAAAAGCCAGCAGTGCCCTCCAGAAGGCATTTTAGAAACCTTTTTTAAACCAATAAAGTGTAATCCATCAAAATATGGATGGATCAATTCATTTTGAGGATGAGATTGCAAACCTAAAAAACTGGAATCACTTTGAAGGGAAACCTCTGAAATGCAGAGAAGAAATATCCAAGATGGACAAGAGAAGCCCAGCACTGGCCATGTCCTTCAGGTCCCCAGGTCTAGCCACACCTGCAGGTTCACCTCTCCCTTAAAGTATGTTAACATAATAATTCAATTCTGCTACATCCCTGTCCCTGTAATTTAAAAAACTGGTACCACATAAGCTAACACATCCTTTTTACTTATTAAATGCCACAGTGGACTTTATGTGATTTGTATCTACAGTACAGCAGCTTTTTGCTTTTGCTCTCTTCTTGTTGTTGTTATGGAACACGGCTAGGTCACTAGGTGTGGAATAAGAGGGCTGCTCACCCACTCAAGCTCTACTCCCCAACACCAACAATAATTCCAGATCAGATCACAGACAGATCTTACTAAAAATCATAGTTTTTATTAAAAGACGTTTAAAAGCAGCTGACCTAGATACTCTGGAGCAAGATGCGCAGTCCATGGCATGACAGAATACTCAGCGTTTGCTCAGATCCTGTCTTGATGGCCCACCAGACATAAACTTCAGGCACATTAACAAACTTCCCCAGGCTTCAATCGTCACCTGTGCTAGCTGCACTTACTGTATAGGATTTATGAAAAGTTACAAAGCTAATAGTGTTGCATTGAATGGTGCTACCCCATCCCTTCCTGCCGTCTTAAGAATTTCTGTTAGCATAGAACTGAAGACTATCGTCCCACTTGAAAACATGATCTTTGTGGGTGTGGTTAATGATTGAGATAAGATCACTGGGTTAGAGTTGACTCTAAACCAAATGAGAATATTTGATAAAAAATAGAGAAGGATGCTCTAGACACAAAGGAGGGATTCTGACCATGCAGAAGCGGCACACACAACAACCAAGGACATCCAGGTTGCTGCCTGTCATGGCAGTGCTAGGATCCTAATGTGCACAGTCAGTACAATGCCCAGCAAGTGGGTTGTTTTGCTGGTAACCATTTATCCTTATTCCTAAAGAGCAATGACTGTGCTCAACATTCCCAAAGAGGCCATGAAGCATCCAGCTGATATCTGTTTGCTCAGACCCAATAGCAATGAGCATGTATGGCCAGGCCACTTAATAAGCACAGATAAATTCCCTTGCAGGACTGGTGACTGAAGTCCATATCCAAGGTGGGAGGCAGGGCAGTTTCCTCTGTGGCTTCTCTCCTTGGCAACGTTTATTACTCTTGCATGCCTGTGCTGGTTTCTCTTCTTATGAGGTTACCCATCACATTGTAGTTATGACCTCTTTTAACTTAATCTCTTTTCAGGTCCCCTTTTCAATGCAGATAGAGAAGTACTAAGGCTGGAGACTTTACTGTGATGTTTGAGAAGACACACTTCAGCCCTTACCAGAGCTGATAAATGCTTATTGTACAGAAGCATCAGAGCATAAAGTCTATAGCTTGCAAAGACAGTTCAATTACATTGAACAAGGATTTATGGGCCTAGCTGCATGGACCACAGGCATGTCCTGCTCAGATCCTGCTGCAGGGAGCAGGGCCAACTCAGAGCATCCAGCTGGCAAACCCTGGTACTTGTGGCAATGCTCATGTAGCCACCTTTGGCTGGGAAGTTCTAGCCAATCACCTGCTGAGAGAGGCAAGAGGGCAGAAAGAAAGAGCTCAGGAAGCCAGCCACTCCATCAGCTACAAATTCCTCTCCCAGAAGGCAGCACTGCATTGGTTTCCCCACCAGCCTGGTAGATACCCTTTTCCCGCAGCTACACTATGAGCTGAAGGTCTTCCCACCTAACCCATCACACCCTCTTTCCTTGCACAGATGCCACACCTGCATCATCCTTGAAATCTCTCTTCATTGACTACAGTTCCTTCTTTCATGTTTTGTCTTAGTCTGCTTTGGTTGCTAGAACAAGGTGGCAAAGAAACAGACTGGATATTTGAAACTACACATGGCTATGGCACACAGCTCTGGTGACTGGAAGGATGAGGTGAGGTGGCAGGCACAGTGGGACTTTGGTGAGGACAGCAGATGCTCAGTGATGCCCTCATTCCTGATGCCTTACCTCGGGCCGGGAACCATAGAGCCAGCCAGCCAAAGCCTGCAGAGTCTGACATCATCAGTATAACAGCCTTCCATCCTTCCTTCCTCCTTCCCTCCCTCCTCCCTCCCTCCCTCCCTCTCTCCCTACTTTCCTTCCTTTTAAATAATTTCTTAGCTATTTTACCACAGCAACCAAAGCAAACTGTTTAGCTAACAGTTTCTAAAACAAAATATCACAGGAAAGATAACTTTATAAAGAAGAAAAGGTTTCTTAGCTCACAGTTAAGGAGACAGAAGTCTTGCATTGAGCATCCCATTGGTTGGACCTCTAAGGAGAGCCTATGAGCATCGTGGCAGGAGCCAAAGAGCAACCTATGGGTCTCACAAGACAAGCCTTAATTTCTCTGATGGCAGCATCACAGCAACCTATGGGCCTCCCCCTAGGCTCCTCCCTTAAGTGCTCCATCACCTCATATCTCAGAACACTGAAGAACAAGCCTCCCCAGTCTGAAATTTTTGGGTACACCTCACGTCCAAGCCCCAATGCCTGTCCACTGCCATCCTGCCCTTCCCTCTGAGTCCCATCACATGTTCACACACCTCTCTTGCAGCCACTGATCATTTATTTGCCTGACAGCCTATCTGCCCCACAAGACGGCAGACTCCTGAGGACAGCCATGTTCTTCCATGTCCTCCTTGTCTTTGGAGATGGGAAGGTATTTGAGTACCTGCTGTGCATTTGATGTGCAGTCCATCTCCACAACTGCCACTAACGAAAAATCACCACTCCATCTTACAAAAGGATTCTGGTGTTCCATAAACACAAAGCTACTTGACCCAGGCCCCATAACTTTGACAAAATGTGGCACAGGCCAGAGTTCAAACTCCCCAGCCTCCTCTCCCATACCACAACCCCTTCCAAAGACAACCACAGTACCCTTGCCAACAGAAGGGGTGGGGTTGTCAGGGTAGCCCTGCCCTTTCTGCATACTGAGGGGGCTGAACGAACAGCTATTTAGCTTCTTGCCTGCACTGACATTTTATTCTAGGTTTCTTATCTTTCCTTTTGACACCACCTGTACTATTCAAGACAAGTCTCTGCTTTAAAAATAATGATAAAACTGCCTGTCAGAAGAAATAAGCTGCACACACTATCTTGCTAATAGAAAGAAGCAGGGGGATTTCTGAGACACCTCTGCAAGTTCGTTAGGCATGCAAGATTAAACTCAAATTCATCTCAGCCCAGCCAGCTGCATTCAGAAACTGAATTGCCAGGAATTGAATTTTCAGCCTTTCTAAGTTCACCATGAAGATGAGGTGGACCCAGACAAACAGGAAGCAAACTGACTATCAGAAGGCAGAGTCCATAGCCCAGTGAATCTTGACTAAGTTGGACTCAACATGTGAAAACCTTAGGGTGTACACAGTTCTACCACGTGCTGAGTGACCTGAAGTCATCTCTTAATTCCTCAGTTTCCTCGCCTGTAAATTGGAGCAAATGATAGCATACTTGCCATGGTTTAATGCGGAGTATAAATAAATAATTGCACATAGATAACATGGCTGGTGTGTGGGGAATGCTTGATAATGTAGGTTGTAATTACTCTATAGGGTTTTTCCAAATGTGTTCAAGAACCCGGGATTATGCTCTAACATCCTGCAACCCCTGGGCCTGACCACCTCCTGGAGCTTGCCTGTGGCTTCTGGATCCATCTCACTCTATTCCTCATCAATTGGTCTTCTCAGCCTCCCTGAGGCCTGGTACCAGGACCCCCCAAAGATACCAGCATCCAAAGGTGCTCAAATCCTGTGTATAAAGTGGTGTGGCATTTGCATCCTCTGTGGATGTCAGATCATCTCTAAAGGACTTGTTGTTATGATTTGGGTCGAAAATGCTCATGAAAGATCATTGCCAAGGGCTTGTGTCCCAGCCTGTGGTATCGTAGGGAGGTAGTGTGACCATTAGGAAGAGGAGGGAAAGTTTTAGAAAGTAGCATCTAACTGAAGGAAATAAGGTTTTCTTGCCCTTGGAGAAGATAATATTGGGATCACCCCTTTCCCCATTTATCCCCCATTTACCCCACCCCACCCCCATATATGAGATAAGCAGCAGGCTTTTACACATGCTTCTGCCATGATGCATGTCCACTCCATGGGCAAAAAGCAGTGGGGCCAAATAACCATAAACTAAGAGACTGAAACCATGAGTGAAAATGAACATTTTTCTTAGCACATAAGGGACCTTAACAAACATTTCCCAGTAGACACAGAAATGTCTATCTATAATCAGATAGACAGACAACCTCACTAGTCATGGGAAAATGTGCATTAAAACCATAATGAGATGCCATGTAATGCTCGGTAAGACAGCTTGTAGTAACAACAACAAAAAGTCTAAAAATAACAAGTTTTGTGGATGTGGGAAAATTAAAAGGAGCCCGTATGGGCTGCCAGTTGGTATATGAAACCCACCATTTTCCATGGAAAAGAGCATGGTGATTTCTAACAAAATTAAACAAAAAATAGCACATACATTAACACATCCATTTCTGAATACAAATCCAATTAAAAGCTAGGGCGGGGGATAGCTCAGTGGGTAAGGACTCCTGCTGCTTTCTTAGAGGATCCAAGGTTGCCTCCCAGCATTTGCATCAGGTGGCTCCAGCTAGGGGATCCAAAACACTCTCTAGGCCTTGTGAGCACCATATGTATATGCACACACATACACAGACATTTAAGTACAATTGTAACAAATAATTCACTTTTCACAAGCTTGAACTTAGCTTTTCTTAATGTTCATAATGTCATCATTCACAACTTCCAACATGCAGAAACATTTTATAGTGCCTGTCATAGAATGAATAGATAAATAAAATGTGCTGTGCATATGTACTCATGGAATGTGACATAGCTCTATAAAGAAAAGAAAGCGTGTCACATGCTACAACATGGATGAACCTTGAAAGACAGCCTAGGTGAAAGATGCCAATCACAAACAGGGAACTAACATAGAACTCCATTTGTATGAGGAGCCTAAAAGAGCTAAATTCACAGAGGCCGAATGTGGGGAAGAGGCAGAGCAGGGGCAGAAAAGAGGTGAAAATTAGACACTATTGCTTAATGGGTCCAAAGTTCATGTTTAAAATAGTGAAAAATGTTCTGAGTGGATAGCAATGACTGTGATAGTTCATTTTGTTTGTTTGTTGTCAACTTGACAAGCTAGGATGAAGTGGGAAGAGGGAAGCTCCACTGAGATCCTGCCCCATCAGATTGACCTGTAGGCAAATCTATGGGGCATCTTCTTGATTAATGAGTGATGTGGGAGGGTCCAACCTATTGTAGATAGTACCACAAGTGGTCCTGGGTTGAGTAAGAAAGCAGGCTGAACTAGTAGTTGGGACAAAGCCAGTAAGTAGCTTTCATCTACGGTTCTTCTACCCTGAGAGATCTGTTCTCACTTGAGTTCCTGACCTGACTCTCCTCAGTGATGGCTGTGATTGGGGCATGGAAGCCAAATAAACCCTTCCTTCCCCAAGCTGTTTTTTGTCACAGTGTTTTATCACAGCAGTAGAAAGCAAAGTAGGACATCAGCTACACACATTGTGAATGTGCTTATGCCACTGAATTGCACATGTTTGGAAATAATAATTTTGTTTATACACATACACACACACACAAAGATAGATAGATAGATAGATAGATAGATAGATAGATAGATAGATATTGTCCAATCATACAGAGAAAAATGGTAAGTATCAACAGAGAAAGCTAAGTCAGAAGGTTCAAAAGCTCAAGACTTAGTGACACCCTGTCTCAAAATGTAAATGAATAGGGCAGGAGAAGTGGCTCAGTGGTTAAGAGCACTAGCTGTTCTTCCCGATTACATTCCCATGTGGTGGCTACCAACTGTCTGTAACTTCAGTTCCTAGGTATCTAATGTCCTTCTTTAGCCCTTGAGGGCACTGTATGCACAGGGTGCACAGACATACAAGCAGGAAAATACCCATACTCATGAAAATAAAGTAAATAAATATTTTTAAAATGCAAATAAATAAAAAGCAAAAGGGCTAGGAACGGAGCTCAGTAGTAGAGCACTTGCCTAGCAAGCATGAGGATCATATTAGTTTCCTCATTGCTGTGACAAAATATTTGACCAAAGAATCTCAAGGATGGAAAGATTGGTTTGAGCTTGTAGTTTGAGAGATACTATCTATCATGGGAAGATATGGCTGGAGGAGCAGGAGGCAACAGGTCAAACTGTGTCCACAGTCAGGAACACAGAGTGATGCATGCCCATGCTCAGCAAATTTCCCTTTAGCTTAGTCAGGACATCTCTCTAGTCCACAGTCAGAACTCTCTAGAGCGCTTCTCCTCTTTCAGTTAACTTAATCTAGCTAATCCTTCATAGGCACTGTAGTTGAAAAAATGCCCTCATAGGCTCATATATTTCCTTGTTTAGCCCCCAGTTGATGAACTGTATGGAAAGGATTAGCAGGTATGACCTTGTTGGAGGTGTATCACTAGGAGTGGACTGCAAGATTTCAAAAGCCCACACCAAGTCCAATGGGCCTTCTCTCTCCATATCTCTCTCTCTCTCTCTCTCTCTCTCTCTCTCTCTCTCTCTCTCTCTCTCTCTCTCTCTCCCCCTCTCCCTCCCCCTCCCCTTCCCCCTCCTCCCCCTCCCTCTCCTTCCCCCCACTGCTCCCACCACCTGCCTTTCTGTGTACCACTATGTAAAGCTCTCAGCTACATCCCCAGGACTATGTTCACCTGTATGTCACCATGATGACAATGGACTAAGAACCCTCTGAAACTACAAGAAAGCCATTAGTTCAATTCTTTCTTTTATAAGAGTTACCTTCCGTACGGTGTCTCTTTACAGCAATAGAACAGTAACCAAGACAGACATGCCCAAAGGTTTAGTTACATGACATTTCTCAATCTATTGGTGTTAAGTCTTGAAATTAACCATCACTAGGCCCTACCTCTGATCTCCAGTGATGCTTAAAAGAAGGCTTGGTGGCAGGATAGAGTCTGAAGATGTAGTTCACTGATAAAGCCTTTGTTTGATAAGTATATGTATCTGTCTGGCTCCTCCATCGTGTGTGTGTGTGTGTGTGTGTGTGTGTGTGTGTGTGTGTGTGCGCGCGCGTGTGCACGTGTGCGTATGTGTGTGTGTGTGTGTGTGTGTGAGAGAGAGAGAGAGAGAGAGAGAGAGAGAGAGAGAGACAGACAGACAGACAGACAGACAGACAGACAGACAGAGACAGAGACAGAGACAGAGACAGAGACAGAGAGAGACAGAAAGATTTGTGTCTCTGTGTTGGTGTGCACACAGATGCATACACACATACTGGCTAATTTTACCTACGAACCTCTCTAATGGGACAAATTATTTCAAACTGAAAAATATCAGAAAGTTGTTGCCTGGAATGGAGAAAGAATGGGACACTTTGGTAACAATGAGACATTTTAGGGTGAAAATATATTAGATCTCTCTACTGGTGGCATATAAAATGATCCACATTCATTTGACCAACTGAAACTTTTATTATGTGTAATTACATCTGAAAGACAAAAAAATTCTACTGGTCACAATCTCTTGTGCTGAACAGTGCCTAGCTGAAGCTCTCAATAGCCCCTTGTCTTTCTGCTTTCTGTCTCCATGGCTACGCCATCTCCTGCCCATCTCTTGTTGAAGAGTACTTTCTTTCTTCAGCACTGTCAATATGTTCAGTCAGGTTCCATTATCATTTCGCAGGTCTGATACCTACTCAGTCTTCATATGGTGATTTGTCATGTCACTCTCCTGACTCTTACAAGGTTACACAACTTCCTTATATAATCATTCCAAATTCTCCTGTCTACAATGACTACATTTGAAGGGTTTTCTTTACTCTAGTCCAAATACTAGACTCTGGTATTGTTTCTATTATCTGAGCAGCAATAGTTTTATAGTCAGATAGAATGATTGACTTGGACCACATGGTGATTCCATATGGCTTAAAAGCAAAGTTTGAAAATTGAACAATTTCCAGCTTTCTAGGACAGATATTTGTTCTAAAAATATTAAAAATTGCAAGAATTTAATAAGCAAAACCAAATAATTAGGCAATTTAAAACTGAGTTAAATAAAAGAATCTAAACAATTAAGTTTAGTTAAATAACAGCAACTAGTTGGGCAATCTGTTGAAACAATGAAATGTAGATTTTAGTAGCTGATGGTCGTATGCACACTTGCTCATGGTGACACAGTATTTCCTAATGGTCAGATTGCAAGCCCAAGTGTCTTATGCTTGGCTTTATTCTCCATAGCCAGTAGGTGTGTTCAGGAAATATGCCCAAGGAGGGCAGAGCCAGGGGGATATCTTAGGCTTGCTCACTTCCACCCTAGCCAAGAAAATGTGAGTCCCTGGTCACAAATGTGACTCTGCCTCAAAGAAACAAAATATGATAGAGGAGGTCACACTATGCCCTCTCCTGGTGTTCCAGAGCACATTCAATGGCATATGCTCCCCCACACACTCATACATGTAGGCTTACAAATATACATAAATAAGTACTTAAATAAGTAAATCTTTCTTGAAATATTGAAAGGAGAGGACCTGACAATAACCAGAACTTCCCAAAAGACCCAGCAGATATAACTTCTGCTGTGGGTCCTTAATTTTCTGGGGGCAATATGGAGATCTCTTAGGAATGTGGAGCTTATGTATGTGACAGGCCTTTGTTCAAGCTCAGCTTTTCTCCTTCTGGGCACATAGGCTCTTTAACCACTCCCAACACCAATTGCTTCTCTGTTAAAGGGGGTGGTGGTCAAGTAGTCACATACTCACTCCCATGAACATTGGCTCTGGTCCTACAACAGTCAACAAAACCGACTAAAAGACCTGCCCTCCTGGAGCTGTATTTGAGAGAGAAGAAATGGTAAATTAAGTGCATAAATTATAGACTGTGTCTGAAAATAAGGTTTTGGAAGACAGAATTTTTGTGTGAACACATAATGAGCAAACCAAAAGGCTTCACGCAGTCACTGGTGATAGGATAAAGTCTCTTGTAATGTTGAGCAGTTTAAAGCAGCCATCTACACATTTGAAAACATGATCATTGCTAACTAGATGAGCAGACCAGAATGGTAGAATGGGTAGACTAACAGAGCAACATGTGGACAAGGAAGAAAATTGAACAGACAGACCTAAAAGACTGACATAAGCACATCTCCAGGAGCCTTACAGCAGCATTCACCAGAAGAATGAATTTCTCTTGTATTTGCAATTGTGGCTAGCTAGAGGGTGGGTGAGTGTGTAGGGCATTCATCGCTCTTCCTCATTGACCCACTGCATCCTGATAAAATCCTGTCCATGCTTCAAGGAGAAGTGGAAGGACTGGCCCTTGCTGAAGAGAGTACCACAAAAAGCCACACCAGGCATATTCTCCAACAGCTCTGAAAAAACTGGCTGGAAGTCAGCAGATGTGAGGTTTTATTTCAATGAAACCAAGGGTGCATCCTTCATCATTTTCTGTTCCAGAGTACTGAGTGTGGAGGAAGCACACAAAGCTACTGAAGAGCTATTGGTGGTCTTCTGGGTGTGATCATAGCATGGAAGCACTGTAGAGAAAGAAATATCTTTGTCTTTGATGTTTGCAATGATGTCTGGGACTCACTTGAGCAAACTTCAGCCAGGAAAGATTTTTTTTTCTCTTAAAACTCAGGGATTTTGTTAAAACAGGCTTGACAATATAATTATGGTTTGAGGAGCCTGAGTGTTGTGGCATAAACATTTACTTGGTCCATTCTTCGGCTGAGGGACATTTAGATTGTTTCCCAGCTCTGGCTGTTATTAATAAGGCTGCTATGAACATCGTTGAGCATATGTCCTTGTTGTGTGGTAGAACATCTTCTGGATATATTCCAAGGAGTGGAATAGCTGGGTCTTGAGGTAGCCCTATTACTAATTTTCTGAGAAAGTGTCAGATAGATTTCCAAGGTGGTTGTACAAGTTTGCATTCCCATCAGCAATGAAGGAGTGTTCTCCTTTCTTCACATCCTTGCCAGCATGTGCTGTCACTTGAGTTTTTTATCCTAGCCATTCTTATGGGTGTAAGATCGAATCTCAGAGTCATTTTGATTTGCATTTCTCTGATGACTAAGGATATTGAGTATTTCTTTAAGTGTTTCTCAGCCATTCAATATTCCTCTGTTGAGAATTCTCTGTTTAATTCTGAAACCCATTTCTTAATTGGGTTATCTGGTTTGGTGGTATTTAATTTCTTGAGTTCTTTATATATTTTGGATATTAGACTTTTGTCAGATGTAGGGTTGGTGAAGATCTTTTCCCAGTCTGTAGGCTGTCGCTTTGTTCTGTTGACAATGTTACACTATGGAATACTACTCAGCTATTAAAACCAAGGAAATCCCAAAATTTGTGGACAAATGGATGTAACTAGAAATGATTATACTGAGTGAGTTAAGCCAGAAGCAGAAAGACTCATATGGTATATACTCACTTATAATTGGGCACTAGCCCAAAAGGGATGTACCATGAAAGTCTTCACTTACCAGGAGATTGGGATAGATGTGAGGACATCCTATTGGGACTCTAGGTGATAGAAGTATGGAAGAATGGGGAAATAGAAGGATCCAGAGGGTCCTAGAAACCTACAAGAAGAACATTATGACAGGCAGATCTGGACCCAGGGGGGTCTGCTCAAACTACCAAGGACAATACATGCCGTAAACATTGAACCCCTACTCAGATCTAGCCAATGCACAGGACATTCTCCACAGTTGTGTGGAGAGTGGGGACTAACTCTGACATGAACTCTGGTGCCCCATATTTGACCACTTTCCCATGGTGGAGAGGCCTGGTGGCACTCAGAGAAAGGATAAGCAGGCTACCAAGATGAGACTTGATAGATAGCCTACGGCCATATAGTGGAGGAGGAGGTCCCCCTCAGACCTAGGGGAGGGGAATAGAGTGAAAACGTGAGGGAGGGAGGAATGGGTAGATACAAATGAGGAGAAAACAGTTGAGATGTAATCTAAATAAATTGATTAAAAAAAAAAAGAACAAAAGAGTTTACTTGGCTTCTTTCTACCAGGGGATGTGCTGGGAACTTTTCATCATGGAAAGTTAAAGGTGTAGCCGCTCCATTTATTATCAAAATGGAACACAGAAGTGCACGTGTAGACCTGTTCTTATAGCATTTTTCTAGCTTTTAGGGCTAATTCTGTTGGTCAGCCAAAAGACATCCCATTAAATGCTTTACAGTATTTAAGGAGCAGTTTGGCTCCCTTTAATAGCTGCCTTAAATTAACTGCTACCTAAGCCAGGAGAAATGAGTGTTAGGGTAAGACTGTAGGATGAGGTGACAGTGAGTGGCTCCAGTGTGGCCAGCAATTTATAAGGAATAAGAACAACCCACTTGCTGGGCATGGTGACACACGCCTGTAATCTCAGCACTCAGGAGGCAGAGGCAGGTGGATCGCTGTGAGTTCAGGGCCACCCTGGTCTACAAAGTGAATCCAAGACATCCAAGACTACACAGAGAAACCCTGTATCAAAAAACAAACAAACAAACAAACAAACAAAAGGATAACCCACTCTTTGAGAAGGATGCAGAACAGAGCTCTCGAAAACAGCCTGCCAGCCACTGTTTAGGGCAGCAACACTTCCCAGATGTTTCCAAACAATATGTTTTTATGATATAAAGAACATTTTAAATAATGAACTCTAAGCCTTATGTGCCTTCAGCATTCTCTCACTACAGTAACTCAGGGTCTTCTTTGCACCAGACATAAGGGATATACGCTGGTAAACAATGCAGTATCCTGACAGGCTACAGTCCAGCCAAGAGGACATTAACAGTAAAGTGACTGGTTACTGTCTGATATGTATGGACATCCACAGACCACAATGGGAATGTGATAAGCATTGTTTCACATTGTACTCCAGTCACAACTCATTTAGGCCCACAGACAATCTGCAGGACATTGTCAACTGCCTTCTCAGAGTAGCCTGATATTCACTGGTGAACCTATGAATCCAGCACCCTAGAACATCACTTGCTGACCTCTCTACTTCCCTGTCACTCAAAGCAGGGAACCAGTGGCATGATCAGAGAGGGCTCGCTGAGTGCTAAGCTCCACTCTTGACCCCAGAATAAAGCCCAGAGCAAAGCTAAGCCCCTGCTCTTCAGGACTGTCCTTGGGTGAGAGACCAGCATTTAAAGATACATCAGAAGGTTTGGGGAGATGAAAATCAGTGGAGGGGACAAGAAGTGACCAGAGGCTCCCAAATAAAGGAAGATCCAAGCAGAAACCAGAATGCAGTGTTGAGGGGGGCATGTGGGTGAATAATACCCCAGAAAGAGGCCACAGCATTGAGCCTTGAGGTAGTAAAGTAAAGGTCACTGCAAGAAGACTCTGAAGAGAGAGGATGAGAAGAGGTAGCAGGACCTGAGCTCAGAGGGTGACAGCAGTCAGGCGATGCCCAGCACAGCAGGGAAATGAAGAAGCTGTGAGTTCTACCTTGAGTGCACGAGGAGCACCAAGGGTTACAAGCAAAAGGCTTTGTAATTCTTTTCAAAAGTGCATTCTGGTTTGGAGAGCAAGAGAGGAAGCAGGACCAACTTTTGGCAAGATAAGACCTTCTAATGGTTTAGCTACTCACAATAGCAGCTTGGACCCAGCTATTACCCTGGCAGAGGATAACAAGTAGTCCTACTGATTGAATTCAGAAAGAAGACTGATAGACTCTGGAAAACTGGATGAGGATATGAGTGACAGAGAGCCCTAGGGTGATGCTCATCTGTACAGTACAGGCTTTAACTGATGGGGAGAAGGCTTCAGAGTTCTACCTCAGGACCCCTAACAAGGGGCCTGGCAGGATGCAGGAGATGAGATGAATGGGGCACATCATTCATCAGGTACACATCTAAGTGAGGGCTAAGTCTAAGGCAGGAAACAAGGAGCATGCCAGAGAATTAGGACTATGCAAAATACTCAAGAGTAAAGTGTGGGGTCCATATCCATGCTCGATGGGATTTCATGGCCTTTCAGATAGACTTGAAATGCCCGTCAGCTCTGAATGCAGCATCAGGGAATAAGCAAGTCACAGAGGCAGATATGTTCTGGCCACGTAGGGGGCATGGTGCAGAGAAAGGCACATCCTTCACTAGTGGACTACTGGAGTCCCTAATGACCATCAGATGAAGCTTCCTGGATCCCAGAGAGGAGCCTTCTTCCTGAGTCTCCCAGGCAGAACATTATGCCTGATGGGGAAAAGCAGATGGCGTAGCAGCCACATGAAGCTACCCCTTCATGGCTCAGCTGTTTGGGTTGTAGAAGTATTGATGGAGATGAGCAAGTAGAGTCTGGGAAGCAGCAACTCAGTTTAGTGATGTCTCAAGAACTCACTTAGGCATGATGGTTCTAAGAAGAGAATCTAGACAACCCCTTCCCCACAGCCTTCTACATCTTTGCTATTCAGCACAGACACCCAATCTGCTGTTCCAGGCATGACCATGGCTTCTGGAAGAGCTGGAGAAGGGCAATCAAGAATGATACTTAGGGAAGCCGTTCAGTCATTAGTGTGTAAGAAATAATCAATAAAAACCAGCTGTACTTAGTATTGTTCAGTTCTTCATCCACAGTTCTTCATCTCAGCACATAGGGGTGCCAAGAAACACTTGCTTTGTGTAATTTCATCCATTCATCATCACCATCTTCATTTCGCACTCAGTTCTTTGTGATGCAGCTAGCAGACATTTGAGTTTCTTGGCTTGGGTATAGTAAAAACTCAAATACTAAGGACCTATGTCAGGCACCAATTTTGGGCAGATACTCAAGGACCACTTTTGAAGTAGATTTTGATCTTGAAGTCACATCGCTAGAGTAGTAAAGGTGAAAGGCCAAATGGACTGGGGAGGGTGGCATTCCTAAGGACAAGAGTGAGAATTTGAAAGCTTTTAGGGAACTGGTCTGTCCAAACAAGGCCATTGTCTTTTAAGACTGGAGGTAGGCGTTGTCTAGGCTGTCAGTGTGCAGTGTGTCTTAGCTTCAATTCAAGACTGACATTTCCCCCCACCCTCCCATAGATCCATTCTCTCCTTCTGTCTTCTTTTTCTTCCTTCTTCTCTCCTACCTTTCTTCCTTCTTTCCTTCTTCTTTTCTTCCTGCGTTCCCCCTAAGGAAAAAAAAAAAGAAAACACAATGGTTACTGAGTTCTAAGAACCAGGCTAATACACAGACACCAGTGGACTCAAAGCAAATGCAGCCACTTATCCTTTGAAAGCCCACTTCCCAAATTTACCATTCAGAAAATGAAGTCCCATGGATGAACCTAAAATGTGAAAGCCAGGTGTCATGTTGCATCTGGCCTGGGCTTTGCTGGGTACTTTCCTGGGGAAGGAAAGCTCAGGCCCCAATGAGCATGAAACCAGAAGTATATCCTCCAGGGCAGAAAAGAGTGAAGGACAGGGTCAAAGAAGCTCAGGGCTCTGAAACCCAAGCCAGGCAGCAATGGGGGCCCAGTCTGACTTGGGCAGGTGGGGGGCTGCTTCATGAGCAGCCAGTAACAGAGGCTCCTGAAACCAAGAGAGGATGAGGCGGGGGCCAGGTTTTGTCTTAGGCAGACAAAAAGGCTGCTTCAAGAACACCCAGGAGTTAGCTCCTGCAGTTAGGCTCTGCTGTGGACAGAGCAGTGCTAGAAAGATGTCTGCAGTGATTCATGCTGGCGATTGGCTGAAGCTTGCAGCAGCCAGCTGCATGTGGCTGACTGACCAGCAGTCAAGCATTGGGCAGTCCAGAAGCCACAGGCAGGCAAGCTCAGGGTGTTCATAGGCAATTTGGGGGGGGGGGCTTTTCCTTCCCCAGAGTAAATGATGAGTCTCAAATGGTTGTGGTAGAGGAGTGAAGTTTATTTCATGAATCAGGGATTTATAACCCTTGGGCAGTGGGAAGAGTTCTGAGGGTGAATATATTTGATTCGCTGGGCCTAGGGATGCCAGGAATACTTGATTTAGATGTAACAAAACAGCCCTATCATAAGAGGGAAAAAAGAGTACTTAATTATCCTATGAGTGGGGGAAGAACTCCAGGTCCAGTTAAAGGTCTTTGGTTGAAGGAGTCCTCAGGTCCTTGCTGACTGGGTTTCTTATCAGGAAAGGGTTGGGTTTATAATCTGCCTGGGGACAACGTGATGCTTCTTAGAGGTTCCGATGTTCTCCAGATCAGGCAGAGAGGGAACCCTGCTGAGAAAGGAAAGTCCATCATTTTATACTGTGCTCAGAGGCTATCCAGAAACACCAGACATAGACCTTAATAGCAGGATCCCACAGCCAGACATGATAGAGTTTGTCTGTAATTGTGTGTTGGGGGTCAGAGAAGTGGATCCTTGGAACTTGTTGATCAGCCAGCCTAGATGAATCAGTGAGCTTGAGGTTCAGTTGGAGAGCCTGACTTTAAAAACCAGGAGGAAAGCAACTGAGGAAGATATCCAATGTTGATCTCTAGTCTCAACACTCACATGCATACATGTACACACACACACACACACACACACACACACACACACACACACACACACACACAATTTAAATTGGAAAGGGAAGCATCTGGAAGCTAGTCATCTTCCTGGAAAGAACCCAAATGCAGAACAAAGTCCAGCTGGAGTTGTGGGTCACTTAGCACAAGCCCCACATTGGGAGAGGAGAGTGTTAGTCCTGGCTTTCTCATTGGAAAGATTTGTGTTCCTCACAGTTTCAGGAGGTCTCAGTCTATCATGGCAGGGAAGGCATGGAAAAAACATGGTGCTGTCTATGGTGATGAGAGCTTGTAATGGTGACTTCTCACATAGTGTCACTGGGAAGCAGTTAGGCCAGAATGGAGGTAGGTATTACCTTCAAAGGGCCTCTCTTCAGTGACTTAGTTTGTCAGCAAGGCCCCACATTCTGAAGCCATCCATAGACTTCAAAATAGCACCATAAGCTGGGAGCAAGTACTCAAAATGTGGGAGACCTTCTAGTTTCAGAGTATACCTAGGGGTAGCTACACAACACAAGGAAAAAGGCTGCAGATGGTAGAAACCCAGGGGCAGATCTTCCCAGTCCTCAGTTCTGTAATTGCATAGGACCAGGGCAAAAAGACTCCCAGTCACAAGTCAGGTGATTGTCTCTGTCTTCCCTGTCTCCTATCTTCTGTATCCCCAAGCACACTCCTCACATGACACTGGTCTGCTAGTTGATCCTACAGACACATGGTGTGTAGCTGATTAAGAGACAGCGTATCTCAAGACCTTATGCAAAGCCCTTTAGCCTCTCTGCACCTCCGGTTTCTTCATCTGCAGGATGGCAGTGAAGGTAATAGAACCGCTAGCTCATGGGTTGGTTTGTGATGACAAAACAGATTAATGCTATAGAGTTCTTAAACTCCTTGTTTGGCATTCAGTGACCAACACAGCACAGCATTGCTTCTTCTGGGTTAGCAGCTAAGATTATTCCTGCACTTTTCTTTGTTACTGTTTGCCAGTTTCATATGTTTCACAGCCCCCTTCACACAATTGAAGAGAGCTACTCAGACTGAGACAAGGGAGAATGAAACATTAGGAAGCACCTCAGAGATTGAATTCTGTCATTGCTGACTCATAAGGAGGGGAGTTAACTGGAGAGGGGCATGTAGTTTTGGGTGAGGGGTAATCAATGCTTTCTAGGTTATACACTGTGGCTGAGTACTTAAGAGGAAACAGGGAGTGGACTTTCAGTAGTACAGGGAGCCTGTAGTTAATGATGAGTTGTCATGATCCACTTCGGAGAATTCTGGAGAGCAGGAACAGAACCACTGCACTACTGGTTCCAGGAAAGCACCTGAAGGATGCATTAGGGGGAAGTTCTCCTGAAAGGGAAATAGTGCTGCCTACTCCTGACTTTGCTCTGCCGTTAAAGCAGTAGCGCCCCATTTCAACTGCCCATTGGATTAGCCTTCCCAGTGATGGAGAGGATCAGAGCTACACTGTGTTTCAAGGGGGAGTCTGCCTGAGCCTTCCTCCAAATACGTTTTTGTGTTCTTCCTCAAGAAAGAAAAGAATTGCTGCCCTTCCATATCCCATGATCTCTGTGTCAGTTAATCCCAGGATGAGAAAGTTGCTTAACTGGTATTTGCCAGCTCCACCTTTCTGGAAGTCACTCCACTGCAAGGCAAACTCCTTCTACTTTAGTTAGACTCTTGAGGACTGCCCCAACAATATCTTCTTCCACTTTCTTCTACTACCTCTGTAAGATGAATGAAGAGTTTTACCATTTCCCTTTGTTCCTGGGACTGTGTGTGGCCAGCCTCACAGAAGAAGTAATGGCCACTTCTAAGCCCTTCGTGTATTCTGCCTGCATCCATGTGTCACCAGCCCAAATTTTTCTGTAGGCACAGCTGGGTGGCCGGGTCCTCTCCACCTCCCTAACTCCTTGCCACTATCTTGGGGCCCTTTCTTTCTCTACATAGGGGACATTGGTACAAAGCTACACTGGAAAGAGAGGTGGGGGTCTGGATACTCAGCTCCCTTCAACCTAACTACATACAATCCCCAAACAACAGAGCATGTCACTCACTTTATAGATGGGAAAACAGGGTCCCTGAAGACATAGAGCTGACACCAGGGATCATATGCAGTGTCAGGAGTCTGTGTCTAGTGTTCAAAATTTAAATTCCCTTACTATTTTAGCCACTGACTAACCCACAGTCATTACTCTCTACTTTGATAATTTAATCAACCAACAAATCTTTATATACTCATTGATAAATATATAAGCATATATATATATATAAAGATTTTTTTTAATTATGTGTGTTGGGGGTGGCATGAGCACAAGTGAATGCAGGTGTCCACAGAGTTCAGAAGATGGCGTTGGATTCCCTGAAGCCAGGGAAGAACCTGATGTTGGTGCTGAGAACCAAACTTGGGTCCTCTTAACTACTGAGCCAACTCTTTCACTGCTATATAGTTTGCACATGTGTTATATTTGTGTGTGGCAAAATAAAATGTATGATTGAAAAGGATAATTATACCATACATAACGTACAGTAAAATCACAGAATCTCCCATCCAGCTTGTACATATTCAAAGAAATACGGGCAGATCAATTGGTACTGCCCTCCATGTAGACGCACTAGGTTCAGAGTTGTTTCTCAGCTCCCTAATTTACACTGAACTCTCTCAAGACACCAGCTCTGCCTCCTCCCTGTATTTCAGTCTGGCAGGCAAGTTCTGAACTAAGTTCTCATAAGACTCACTTCCACATCCAGTGCAACACACAGCCTCTGGACACAGTCCCCATCACACAGTTACAGGTTCTGCCAGCCTTTGGGTCAGCGAGACATGATATGGAAGCCTGAAATACTCAGAGCATGCCCAAAAGACAAGGCTGTTGAACATGGACCTGACCAGACACAGATCATAGTGGTGGTCTGCACAAACTGAGGAACCAGAGCTTACTCCTCCCTCCTGGCTTTTGGGCAGGGACTTCGGAGGAAGCAGGCACTAAATGAGATGTTGAGTAATGGGTGCAATAATGGCAACTGGTCTACCAGGAGCTCCTGGGTCAGATTTTTCTCCATTAGTGAATGAATATTTGTATCACAAGAACGCCGTGTGCATTGTGGTGGCTGAATAAGCAGGGCAGAGCTCTGCCCCTGTTAATTCTTCAAAGAAAATTCTTATCTTCTCTATAGGGTGGCAGAGGCCAGAGGAGGGTACAGATGGAGGCAGTTACAGTGAGGAAAAGGAACAGGAGCTTTGGGGGGCAAAACCAGGAGTCTAATCCCAGCTGTATTTAATGCAAGCTGCGGGCCTGGGGGTAAATCATCTCTGGGCCACAGCATTCCCACCCTCACCTGTACATTGGCTATACAAGTTGTACCTATTATCCACAGGGGATGGCTTTCAGAACCTCTTGAATGTATACAACTCCTCACATGCTTAAATCTCTTATACAAAAATGACATAATGTGCATAACATTCTTACATGTTTCTATGTATTTAAATCAACTCTAGGTGACCTTTAATACCTAATACAACATAAATTCCATATAAATCACTGTTAGAATGTATTGTTTAGTGAATACCAAGAAGTCTATCTATACATATTCGGGATCAATGACATCTCTTCTAATATTTTGATCAGGATTTGGTTAAATGCAAGGTTCCAGAACTCTAGGACCTGAAGTAACTACTTTACATTGGACCAACTCACAACCTTCACATTTCATTTCTTGCTCACCTTCTACTGTCTGTTCCTGCACCTCTGCTTGCATCATGTTGCCAACCACCCCTGCCCTTCCTGCATTTCCTTGAAGAACTGCCTGATACCATCTGCTATCTTTTCAGTCTCTTCCCGCTACCTGAAATATTTTCTTCCTCCTTTCTCTGGTCAATGCTACTCATCTTCTACATCTCACCTGAAATATCACTTCTTCCAATAACTTACCTGGACCACTTCCTGTCCTACACTAAGATGCAGCTGAGCCACCTGGGGAACGAATAGCCAAGTGATTATAGAGTGCAGGTTTGGGAGTTATCTAGCCTGAACCCAAACAGGGCTCATGGGCTCTTGGGACAGTGTTGTTGGATAGCTTTGTCTCCTGGTCTGTAAAGCAATAACAGGTACACATCAGGGGACTGGTGTGAGAATAAGTGATGAGGTATATAGACAACACATGAGCTCTGTTTCCCCCAGCCAGTTAAGATTTTAGAAAAGCATACAATGTATCATTCATTTCATGTTTGCAGATCTGTGAGACAAGGAATATTATACCTGTTTCAGCCCAGTCCCTAAGTGTGCAGCAGATCAAGCACTCAATAAACTATGCGGCTTAGGCAAATGACTGAAATGAAGGTGGGAACCTCGCTTCCAGGAACAATGGGAGAACTAAGGAAATCACACACAGTCAAGTGCATTATAAGCCATTAAATGGCGTGAAAACAGGAAGGGTGGCTCCCAAGGGCAGTTGAAAATAGTAGCCCCAGAGAAGAGAACAGTGAGTGCCGAGGGAACAGCATGCTCCCTACTCATGGGCTGAGTCTCAGCTACCTCTGCATGGAGTGGAGATGTTGGAGCATCTTCTTCCTCTGAGGACTGATTTTTCCCAAGAAGCTTCTGGTCATCCCTTCAGTTCATTCACTTGTTGTTTATTAGTTTTTGACTAGTGGACTTTGCTGAACACTCACTGAGTACACTTCAAACTCTAAGGGTTTGATTAAAACAGACACAGATGCAGCTGTTGTGGAACTCTTGTAAGCCAATCTGCTCCTACAGATAGCCATGTCCAGGAGAACTGAAGGATGAGGAGGGATGATAGAAAGAGCTGCTTTGTGGAAGGGGTCAGAGGGGATCTCTGCAGGTGACCCATTTAAACAGAGGTAAAAGGTGTAAGCTATGAGGAAATCTGAGAGGCCAGGTGTCAGAGCACTTGTGTGGGAGCATGCATGCTATATTTAAGGGATGAAACCAAATGAGAAATCAGGAGGGGCCATGATGTGGCAGGTTATTGGTCATATGGGGCCGTGTCAGCCATGGTGAGGGAGAATAGAAAGAAGACAGGCATCTGATGTAGCTTTTAACAGGTCACCATATGCCTTATAGAGATGAGCATAAGGGGGAAGGGGGATGAATGAGGCAGAGGGGGACATTGCTCTGATCTGGACAGGCTTTGATGGTACCTGGGACCAGAGAGATAGAGGAGATAGACATCTCTTCAATGGGGCTATTTCTTCCCTCCACAAGGGCCCTAGATTTGTGTCAGGATCATAGTTGGAACATTAGGGACCTTACTGTTAGATGGAGGAAGCATGCTCATCTAGGCGGGGAGATTTCTCCCAAGCCCCCAGTTCACACCCTTCCACCTGGTGCCTTCTGAGTGCTTCTTGTCACTCTCCCTTAGGTCTTGGTGGCTTTGAAGAAACAGATCCACAGAGAGCTGCTGCACAGTGAGAGGTTGAGGGTAAAATTAAGAACAATTTGCTTTTCATTTATAATTCATGCATTAAACACCACCTACTTCCCCCAAAGGATTTGAGACAGCTTACAATAACTGTCATCTATAAGCCATCTGCACAGCCACTAACAAACATGTTTTCAGAGAATTGGTGATGGCACAGGAAATACTCAGAACATAACTTTCAATGAAAAGGGCAGGATACAATATTTTGTTTACTATAATATTGTTACATAATACAGAAATAGATAGGGAGAGGGAAAGAAAGGAGGGGGAAGGAAAATGTAGAGAAAGGATGAATAGGAAGGTAGTGAGAAGAAAGGAAGGAAACATCCATGGTGGTTATTTCCCTTAACATTAAATGTTAGACCTCCCTGCTTGCACAAGGGTTCCACAAAATAGCTTGTAAAAGATTTTTTCTTTTTCAAAATAAAAACACATACACATATATACATATAATGTTGCGTGTAGATTCTGTATATGAGAGAAATCCAGCACTTGTCTCTGAGTCTCGTTCATTTCACATTAAAAGAGATCAGGTTACATCCATTTTCCTGCAAATATCATAATTTCAGTTTTCTTTAAGGCTGCCTAAGATCTCACTGGGTGCACACCTGTGTTTTCTTTATTCTTTCATGTGTTGATGGGCAACTCAGCTGGTTCCATTCCCTGGCTGTTGTACAGGGTGCAGCAATAAAAACACTGGTGCACGGCTATCCCTGTTGTGTGCTGACTTACAGGCCTTTGTTTTATATGGAACAGCTGGGTCATAGAAATGAGAAATTTCCTTGGTGTTAATAGTTGCACATTTAAATGAGATGAGTATTTTTTAATTGGCTGACATATGCTGTGGAAATTTCCTCTGGCCACTTCTCCCTGCTCTGAACGCAGGAATCATCTTGGCTCTCTAGTTTTGCATTACTTTGCATCAATAGAGATTTCAGCTTTTTAAAAAATCAGAAGACAGTAAGGGGACTGTCACCCTCCTACTTTACCCCTCCCGCTTTGTGCAGCTCTGGAATGGCCCTGCTGCTGTTCTTGCCTGAAACCTGGATCCCAGAGCTGCAGTTGTCCCCCAGCCCCTTCAGTTGTTCTATTTTGCCTGCTAGCCCCGGTTTCTTGTCCCTTCTCCTTTCCTTTGCCCCACATTTGACACTTCAGCACAGCGGTTATCAACCTGTGGGTCGTGACCCCTTTGGGGTCAAATAACCATTTCACAGGGGGTCACACATCAGATGAAATGTGTATCAGATATTTACATTACAATTTGTAACAGTAGCAAAGTTACAGTTATGCGGTAGCAATGAAATAGTTTTATGGTTGGGGATCACAACATGAGGAACTGTATCGAAGGGTCACAGCACTGGGAAGGTCGAGGACCACTGCTTTAGCACACTGTCAGCTTCATTTGAAGTCATAATCACACGGGCAGAGGCTTGCTAAACCTTAGGTTTCTATACAGCCTTGCTGAACATAATCACACTACTGGCTAATGCAAACAGAAGCCCCAGACAGCCTTAAACTGTTGATCCTCCAGAGGTCTCCACATCCCAAGTTCTGGACTACAGGCATGTGATGGTTGGTCCCTGCTAATCCCATCTCCCCCGCCCCCTTTTTCCTCTGCTAATATCTCTTCTACATTCTAAGAACAACTGCTTTAGAATCTACAAATGAGTGAGGTCATGCAGTATTTGTCTCTCTATGTCTGGTCTATTTTACTAACAGTACTGCCCTCCACTTCCACCCATGTGGCCATAAATAACAAGATTGTGTCCTTTTTAATGCCTAGATATTATCCTATGGTACATGGATAAGCCATCTTCTCTATTTGCCTATTACAGAGTAAAGATACTGATGCTCTCCCCATAGTGAAGTGATGAATACTCACAGAAATGAGTATGCTGAGCGCTCTAGTTTGATCATTACATCATTATGCATGTGTTGGTCATTTGGGGCAATACTGGGAAGTTAGTTCAAGGCTGTGAACATGCTAGACAAGGCCTCTACCACCAAGCTACATCTCAAACTCTGTGTACGTGTACTGGGTTCTCACATTGTGTTTCACAAATATGTACAATTATTGAATGCCAATTAAAAATAAAATTTGCATTAAATACAGATTTTTTTTACCACTTATTGTATATTTATTTAAAAAGTGATTGACTTTGTAAAAATGTATATATATTCAGTTTACATCCTGACCATAGAGCCCTCCTTCCTCTCTTCCTTGTCCCTCCCTCCCACCACCTTCCCTTTATCCTCCATTCATTTCTCCTCCAAAAAGGGGATTACTCTGCCCCCCCCCCCCGTGAACCCATCCTAGCACATCAAGTTGCATCAGGACTGAGCTCATATTCATCCACTGAGGCCAGGCAAGGCAGCTTCCTTAGAGGGAAATGATCAAAAGCAGACAACAGAATTTGTGTTATAGCACCTGCTCATCTTCCTAGGGGACCCACATGAAGACAAACTGCCCATCAATTACATATGTTTAGGGGTCCTAGGTCTAGTCCATGCATGCTCTTTGGTTGGTGCTTCTGACTCTGTAAGCACCATGGGTCTATGTTAGTTGACTCTGTTGGTCTTCTTGCAGCATTCTTGCCCCCTCCAGGTCCTTCTATCCTTACACCCACTCCCACTCTTCCACAGGACTCCCTGAGCTCCATTTAATGTTTGGCTGTGAGTCTCAGCATCTGATTCCATCAGTGGCTGGGTGAGGCCTCTCAGAGGATGGTAAGTTAGGCTCCTGTCTTTAAACATAACAGAGTATCATTAATGGTGTCAGAAGCTGGCTCTCTCCCATGGGGTGGTTCTCAGGTTGGGCCAGGCATTGCTTGGATATTCCCTCAGTGTCTACTGTCTTTATCTCTGCACATCTTGTAGGCAGGGTAGGCAAGCACATCTTGAGTCAAAGGTTTTGCAGGTGGACTGGTGCTTCCCTCCCACCACTGTAAATCCTGCCTGGTTAGAAGGTCCCCCACTTCAAGGAGACTAAGCTTCAGACATCCCATAATACTCCCTGCAGCCTACCATGTTGCAGATCTCCAGCTTGTTTCAGTGATGCCACTGCCTTTGGTTTCCCTTTTTCTCTAAGCCCTTTCACCCTTTCTCCCCACTCTCCTCACATCTGATCCCCCCTCATTTCCCTCCCTACACCCTTTTCTACCCACTTCCCTCTCTACATTCATTTTGGCTGACTATTCTATTTTGCCATCTGAGTGAAACTCAAAAAGGGCCTCCCTTGGGCCCTCCCTGTTACTTGGCTTCTTTGGGTGTGTGAATTGTGGTATAGCTATCCTGGAATGTATGGCTAATATCCACTTATAAGTGAGTACATGTGTGCCTTTCTGGGTTACCTCACTCAGGGCAGTCCTTTTTAGTTCCATTCATTTGCCTGACATTTTCATAATTTCCTTGTTTTAAATAGCTGAGTAGTATTCCATTATGTAAATGTACCACGTTTTCTTTATCCATTCTTTGGTTGAGGGACATCTTGGTTGTTTCCAGTTTCCGGCTATTATTAATAAAGCTGCTATGAACATATTTGAGCAAATGTCCTTGTTGTGTGGTGGAGCATCTTTTGGGTGTATGCCCAGAAGTGGCATACCTGGGTCTTGAGGTAGTACTATTACCAGTTTTCTGAGAAAGCACCAGATTAATTTCCAAAGTGGTTGTACAAATTTTTACTCCCATCAACAATGGAGGAATATTCTCCTTAAATGCTGTTTTTATCTTTGGTGATTTCATCCTTGGAGTCTGCTGCAGTCCAGACTCAGAAGCTTCAACAAGTTTCCCAGTCATGCTTGTGCCACGGGCCTAGAGACCACATTCAGAGTAGCTGTGCTTTTTTTTTTTTCCAACTGTAACTGTTGAGTGTGTTATCTACTCTCTCAAAGCTCCCTGGATAATCTCTGATGAAGATGGCTCTACAGAAGCTCCTGAAGTAGTGAAGATACATTGCTCACATGGTAGCCATAGCTAGAAATGTGGCCTGTGCCATTAGGTGATTCATTCTTGCTGAATATTTTGGTTGCCTTGTTTTCTAAAAATCTGTGTTTAATTAAATTTGTCTTTGACAGTTTCACACGTGTATATAATATGTCCTGAACGCCCTCGCTGCCTACCTTCTCCACTTCTATAAATACCCCTTTTCACGCTCCTGTTTTGTCTTATGACTCACTTGGTTTAACCAAATTCATCTATGTGGCCATGGGGGTGGGGCTATCCATTAGAACTCAGCAGGCACCCAGTGGCTACACAACTGAAAACAATGATTCCCATCCCCCAGCTTCCACTAATTCCAGTAATTCTCCAGTGAGGCATAAGCCCCCAGAAGCCCCTACCTGACTGACAGTTGACATACCCAGTTCTGTGCAAGCCTAGTGCAGACAATTCAGGGGCTATGAGTTCATGATTGTAGTATCTAAATTGTACCCAGAATTCGGCAACCCTTCTTCCTGCCATCTAGCTCTCGCACTGTTTCCATGCCCTATGTTTCCATGATGTTCCCTGAGCCTTATAGGGATGATATAAAGGGTCAGTGTAGTATTGAATGCTCAGTGGTCACTTATCTTCATATCTTAAGTAACAATAAGACTCTTCACATTCACTGCCACTCACTTTATATAAATAGAAGCTCCTTTGATCAAGCTGAGAGTAGCATCATCTCTGGGTATAAACATAAATATTTATAAGATGGTTTGGTGACATATCAAAAGTTAGCAAAAAATTGGTAAGCTCCCTACTAGGTACTATGATCTCCACATCAATGAGTTTGGTTCGTTTTTTTCCCTATTTACAGTAAAGGCATGGATCCCCTCCTGTGGAGTAAGCCTGCAATCCAGAGAGCTGTTAGTTAGGCCCATAAAAACCATGCCACTATTATACCATTAGGCACATCTTCCCTGGCAAATTTGTACCTAAAACTCAGAGTCCAAATCCTGGTGAAAGCATTGGTGAGTTTCCCTCCCAGTAGCCTGCATAGCACCTTCTGCTATTATACACACTAACCATCAGGACAGGGTTTCCACTTGAGTTCCAGGTTGATTCCTACAACTAAGGTGTGTGGTATCTTCAGAAATAGTGTCCCACTAGTAGTGGGCAACCAAGAGCAATTGCAATGCTCTGTATAGCTTGAGGTTCCTCTTCAGCTTTCCTGACAACAACTCTTAGGGAAATATCACATATTCCGTGGATTCTAAGATTGGCGTTATCCATCACTTGTTCAAGTGTTGGTAAAAAAAATATGTTTTGCTTATACAGTAGCAGGTTTCTGTATGTCTTCTTATTACTTCTTTAGTTTTAGCTAACACTTTCTTCAAAGTCTTCCTCTTGCTCTCCCACCCCTCCCCTGTTTAGTCTTGACCACACCAATATTCACCCAGCCCTTCTATTTTATCTCACATAAATTCTGCTGTTTTTCTCCACTTCAAAATAATTAGATTTGAGCTAATCAAAGTCAGGTGGCTCTTTCCACATTCTGCCTGCACATCTCCTTAATCAACTGGCAGACTCATTATGTACTGCCTCTATCTCCATGTTCACGTCTGCTGCAGGGGATAGTTTTGTTCATTGTCCATTGAAGATGATCATTCATGACTCATTTCTCCTGCCTCCAATAGCACCACTTTTACTACTCCTAACCAGCCTTCATTAATGGTCTCCTGATGTCATCGAATCCTCTGCCCAGTTCTAGGGCCACTACCACATTTTTGTCTTATAGGTACCAACTTCTCTTCTCTGTTATCCAACTATTTACTTCCTCTCTGCTCTGGAGGTGCAGTAGTTAGGTGGACACCTTAGGTAGAACTTCCCCTGGTAGGCCAGGTGAATAAATCATCTTAGATGGCCACATTTCAGTCTACACACCATCTCTATGTACCCGGGATGAAATGCACATTGTTTTCGTAGATCCAGCTAGGTCCTAAGAAGCTTTAGTCCTAAAATTTGACACTGAGGAGGAATACTGAATGACTGAGAAACACTTAAAGAAATGCTCAACATCCCTAGTTATCAGGGAAATGCAACTCAAAATGACTCTGAGATTCCATCTACAACTATTCAAATAGCTAAGATCAAAAACTCAAGTGACAACACAGCTGGCAAGGATGTGGAGAAAAGGGAACACTCCTCCATTGCTGGTGGGAGTGCAAATTTGTACAATCACTTTGGAAATCAATCTGGCGCTTTCTCAGGAAATTGGGAATAATTCTACCTCAAGACCCAATCATACCACTCCTGGAAATATACCTGAAATATGCTACACCACACAACAAGGTCATTTGCTCAACTATGTTCATAGCAGCTTTATTTGTAATAGCCAGAATCTGGAAACAACCAAGATGTCCCTCAACTGAAGAATGGATAAAGAAACTGTGGTACATTTACATGATGGAATACTACTTAGCCATCAAAAATAAGGAAATCTTGAAATTTGCAGGCAAATGAATGGAGTTAGAAAAGATCATCTTGAGTGATGTAACATAGGCCCAGAAAGACATGCATGGTACATACTCACTCATAAGCAGATATTAGCTGTATAATATAGGTTAACTACAACTACACTATAACAGAGACTGATGCACCAACCAAGGGCCATATATGATGTGGACTTAGACCCTCTGCTCAGATAGGTAGATAGGCAGCACAGTCTCCTTGTGGGTCCCACAGATGGGGAGTAGGGACTACTTCTGACATGGACCCTGGCCCCCAACTGTGATCACTTCCCCCTGGCAGGGTGCACTTTCCAGGCTACAGAGGACAAGGATACAGGTAGTACAGATGAGACTTGATAGGTAGATGTCATATGTTAGGGGAGGAGTGCTCCCCTTTCTGAGGACTAGAGTGAGGGAGAAAGGGGATGATGGAGAAAGGGGGGATAGGGAGGGGATGAGGGAGGAGGATACAGTCAGGATGTGACGATTTCAAACTGCAGAACGAGCAGGTAGCTTATATTGCTAATCCCACTACATGGGAATAGCTCTAAGACTGTATGACACATGAATTTCTATGCATAGACAATGCTTCTTGTTGGCTACAGAATCCCTGTGAATTATTATTAGGTGCCATTCTTTGTATGGCCTGAATTAAAATTTACAGATTTTTTTCTGTGCATACAAAGAACAGTCAACAAGCCTTAATTGTTCTGTGCATCATGCACACCTTACACACACACACACACACACACATATATATATATATATATATATATATATATATATATATATGATGCTTGTGAGAAGAACCAGACACTGACGCTGGATCAGACCTGACAGGATTCATTCCTCTCAACATGCTGGACACTGAAATCCTGCATCCTTCATGTTCCAGCACCAAGTGCTTCAGTTGCTGTGCCTCATCAGAACAGGATAGCTCCCAGAAAAGCTTCAAAGAAAGCTTCCAGCCCCAATTGGCCTGGCATTTCAGATTGTCCTACACAGGATCTAATTAAATCTGGAATTTCTCAACATTTAGAAAATGGGCTACAAATGCTATTCCTAGCTTGTTTAGCCATTTTCCCCAATTTTATTTGGTCCCTTACAAAGATATTATTTGTCCCAAAACAGCCAGAAGAAACCTTAAAAAAAATGACACTCCATTCC
The DNA here is from genome assembly GCF_964271855.1 of Acomys minous. NCBI lineage: Eukaryota > Metazoa > Chordata > Mammalia > Rodentia > Muridae > Acomys > Acomys minous. Next base: position 148,905,075 of record NC_140484.1, on the reverse strand, counting down.
CCTTAAAGGGGATTTGGGTAGGTTTTTGGTTGCTTTCTTGGATGATAGATGTTTATTTTCATTGGGAGTTGATTATAAGTTATTTTTGGTCTTATTTAGAGAGAAAACAAGGTTGGACTCAGGGATGTCTCTCCTTTCCTTTGTCTTTCATTCTTAGGCTTGGAGATTGGGGTTGAAAAGAAAGAAGGAGGAATACAGAAACATATACAGATTATAGGACACAAAGTAAATTAATGAATCTACTCCTCAATTTAATACCTTAATTGTTACTCACAAGGTTATTTTTAATTCACTGGTATAGAATTTCATATGTAGATGCAAAATATGTTTAATTTTAGATACATTGATATAGAATTCAAATTTAAGATTATTCTTCACAAACATTATATATATTTCTACTCTATTATGTGGTATTATACGCATACAATTAACTTATAATACAAGGTTTTCTCCCAATACTTTGAAAGTGCTATTGCAGGCTGTTTAGGATAAGTAAGTTATACAAGTTAATTGTTAGTTGATCAAATAATAGTAATATCAATTACTAGTCTATTTTTTCATGAGAATATACATCCTAGGTGTAACAGATTGATGTGACTCTTTAGAAAGATAAGGTAAAATAGTTAAATAAGGTCTTCAAAAACATCAGAGACATACAAAATGTGGCATTTAAAGATGTTTTTACTATTTCAAAGATACATTCACAATGAGACAGGTTAACTCGTGGCAATACCCAGCCTACCTCAAAGAAGATGATGAACATCAAAGAACCTTCTTATGGAGATGGCTTCAAATATGGCAAACGAGCCGCTGGGCAAAATGTCCTTGTTTCAGCCACAGACAGAATTCTGTCTAAAAATGGGCAAGCTTGGATACAGGCAGAGGTGATGGTCAAACTCTGCCATGACAGGGTAAACAATTCCTCAATACTTTCTGCCTCACAAATATGTCTGTCAGATATATTGGGCCAGAAGGCTGAAGATGATACTTCAATGTTATAGAGTTTTGGGTGACTGTTTAGGCATCAAACTGTCCTTTCATCTTCTCATTTGGAAAGCTGTTAACATGCACTCCCTGTATATATACTTGGGTAATTAATTTTATTCCTTCTCAAGTCTCTGATGGGGTTGAAGACCAGATAGTTTAGTTTTACAATTAAGCTTAGTTGTTTAGTGGTTGAAATGTTTTTAGGACCAGATAGATGTTTTAAGTTGATAATGATGAGATATAACAGGTATTGATTTACATTCAGAATTTTAGACTCACCAAGATAGGAAAAATGTTTTCTTCAAGGCTGCCAAATACAAATAGCCAAAACACTATGAATGTAACATATATATAATTCCTGACTGCTTCATGATTCTTCTTGTATATATGTGCAATATGTATATAAATGTATATGTAAAAATATTTAATAAAAATTGTAAAAATAAATAAATTTTATAAAGAAAAAAATTGACACTGACACTGGGAATCCGATGACCATATTTTGAGTAGCAACAAAGCAGAATGTTTAGTTAAAGCAATCTAGGGTTTAGAACCACAAGCCTTAGAAACATATCTCTGGACCCTTTTGATTTGAATAATTGAATTAATTATCAAATATTCCCAGCTTCAGTGTCTGCATTTACTAAAGCACAACTGTAGAATAACTTGTTAGCATCAATAGGAAGGAATTCAATGTGCATCTTTGGCACTCACATTTTTCCCTCTGAGTTTAGTTTCTTACAATTAAAATGGGCATGGGGATGGTGGTACCTACCTTTCCGGATGACTATAATGAATGTATTATGAGCATGGGAGAGGAGGCTGCATATGTAGTAGCTCCTCTTCCCATTTGTCCCTTTCAGCCCCCATCACATATGTCCTAGCTGTCAGTGTTTGCACCCTTTCAGTTGAAGATCAGGGTGGAAAGAAGCAAGGATGGAGCTTTTGAGCTAAGTGAGGTTGGAAGCTAACCAATGGGTCACCTCTAACGATGACCTCATTACCACAGAACAGTGAGAGTTGGCTTTGCCTTCTCCCCCAGGAAGCTGAAACCAAAGATAATAACAGAGAAGGATGCTTCCCCGGGGCTTGTGGTATCAGCGGCAGGCGTGATTCACAGTCCCTGCTGGGAGATTCAGCTGTGGGCCGCTGACAGCTGCAGAGTCATGAGACACGATCTGCTAGGATGTTCCTGATCTGCTTCCATGTGAGCTATGATCCTGTGGAGACTCTTGGGCCACTCCGGAGATCTGGGTGATTCGGACCACTGAAAACAGTTCACACTTGTCGGATCCTCTAAGTGTCATGTGTTCCTGATTGATGGAGATATCTGGAGAACTGTGTCATTGCCATGCAGACATCATAAAGTACTTAGACAAACTAAGAAAGGTACTATGTCACCAGCTGGTAACGACTTAGGACACTACAGTTATCTATGTGATCTATGAATATGTATTTTTACTGTGTTGTATGTGCCAGTCACAGCTGTGTGTGCCAGTGCCAGAGGTCAGAATGGGATGTGAGATCGCCTGAAGATGGAGGAGTCACAGGAGGTTTCAAGCTGTCTGATGTGAATATTGGGACCTGAACCCAGGTCCTCTGGAGGAGCAGTTAAGTGCAGTTAACTGCCGAGTGATCTCTCCAGCCACTACTCGAGTCACCTTGATCAAAATACCATGGATGCATAGAAACAGACATTGTCTCCTCCCCACAACAACGCTAAGAGGAAGACAAGGTAAAAGTATTCATTTTTGCCTGACATGGTGGCTCATGCATGTAATCAAAGCATCTGAGACTCTGAGGCAGGAACTCATGTCATCTGAATTCCAGACTCTCCTGGGCTCCCTACAGAGTGAAATCCGACTTCAAAGGAGGTAAAGCATGCTCAGAGAGATGGCTCACTGGATAATCACCAAACCTGAAGACCTGGGTCTCATTTCTGAAGCCTACAGGGTAGAGGAAGAGAACCAATTCCCAGGTATTGTTCTCTGACCTTCATGTGAGTACTGTGGCACATAAGTGCGTATGTATGTGCACACACACATATAATAAATAAAGTAAAAAAATTTAAATATACACAAGGCTCACATTTTCAGATAAGGAAACTGAGGTGTATGAAGATGGCACAGCAAGACCAAGGTCACAGGGAAGCAGCAAGGCTCAGACTCAAGTTTGGGTCTGGTTAATATCAGACTTGCTGAGATGGCTTTTAAAGGCTTGTAGTGAGATTTTTGGTTTCTTTAAAAAAAAAAGCAGTTATGTTATGTGAATATGTTTTTGTCTTAATTCCAGGTGTGGGGTATGGGGCTGCTTCAGATTGTCTACAGCAGCTGACTGTGAGGGGCATAATTTTTGCCAACTGCAGATATTTAATTCTGGGGACTCTGGAGAGGGTATAATTTGGAGAACCACAAGAGGGCCTGTGGTGGCTGCTGCTCCTCCTGCTGTTGCCCCTCCCCCACGGCTGCTGGTCCCTGCTGTGTTTGCTATTGCTGGCTTGCTGAATGTTCTGACCATAAAGATTGGGCTTGCCCCTAGGGGCCCTAATCAGCAGGAAGCAGTCTAAAAAAGTCAATGTCCCCTTTCCCCTCCAACCATCTTTCTCTTCTACCTACCATTGGGGGTTGGAAGGGATTGGGGTGGAATAAAGGTAGATAGAAGAATTTAATAAAGTAGCCCCCAAAAGTACAACTACAAAGGCTGGTGGATTTGGCCTGGGATAAGAAGAGGGTAGAGATCCCCAGTTAAAGACAGTTTCTTCCTGGTTCAGTGATGATAGGGTTTCCTCCTTATGTGCATACACACACACACACACACACACACACACACACACACACACACACACACACACATTACTCAAGTAGACATATAGAAAAGGAACCCATCAGTTCTTCTGGCCAAAGCAGATCTGGAACAATCTATTGGCACAATATATATGCTCAGGCTCGTATTTATGGGGCTCTGTAGTGGGCCTTTTGGTATCCATAGGTCCAAGGCTGGAGATGCCATATCTACAAGGCAGGCACTATACTGTCTGGTAACCACAGTGCCTTCCTTCACAGGCAGCCCTCCTCTTCCCTACCAGCTATGTCTCTCCCTCTCTCCTCAACTCCCCGCCAGGACCCAATTCATAATGTGTTTTCCCAGCCTTTGTACTGCCTGCTACAGATGCTGGGGAAGACCCATCCTCTGGACATCCTGTCCCTAGGTGAGTCCCCACCCCCTCACCCCTGCCACCCTCGCTGCCAGCTCATCTTCTGGAATGATCTCTACAATGCAAATAAAATTATATTGCTCCTTGGCTTTGAAATTTCTGGCAGGCTCCCAGCACCTTTGGGGCCTAAGATTCATCCAAGTCCTTCCTTACTTCTTCTACCACCTCTCCCTTTCTCACTCCTGGGTCTCAAGCCCAGGTACCCAAAGTGTCATGAGTTGCTGTGGGCTGTCCCATTTTCGGTCTGGCACTTTCTTAGGCTTGGGATATTCTTTCCCTGACTCACTGTCCCAACAACGTAGTCTTCAGAGTAGCCCAGCTGCTCTAAGATACAGCTAAACCATTACTAACTACAGTGAACTCGATAACAATAGCCCCCTCACAGGTGTTTGGAGTACTAAGGAAAATAGGAAGTTTGTGTAAATGGACTCTGTCAGCCATTACTAACCTCACTAGAGAGTGATGAAGTGAGTCAAGTCTTTGTCCGGACTCTCCTTTGCCAAAATCACCTTGGTCCAGTTTATGCTTTGCCAAGGATGCTGTTCACAGTGTCCTGACCCCTAACACAAGGCTTATTTTCTCCCCAGAGACTATACGCTACATGACCAACAGGAGATAAAGAAAAGTTATAAGGAGAAGGAGGATGGGCTGGCTGTGGAAGCCATGCTTCTGAAGTGACTCTGAACATCAAAGACTCCATCTCTGACACAGGGGTAGGAGATAGTCACTTTACTTCCTTGTAGGAAAAGACGAGAAGGCAAGAGTCTCACTCAAGACCATCCCAACCCTTTCTCGGCAAAGTGCTGTAGGCCATTTGCTGCCCTTGGGGAAAATATTAGTGAAGTATTTTATCCTAAGAGCCCCACAGTCTGTGAAATGAATCGCCTGCCGCGCTGCAGCCACAGGGAAGTTTCACGCCGCTACTTGCCCAAGATCCTCATAAATCAGCCTTGATGATCGGATGCTTAACTGAACTTGAGGGACAAGGCAAAGAGACATAAACACTAAACACATCATCTTTCAAGTCTGTTCTTTCATATCCTGCCTGTTTCTTCTCCAAAGGGAATGGCTCGTTCTTTTTCTTTTGACTTCGCACTATGGAGTCAGGGATCATCCATTTGATGTCTGATTCACTGCACAGACAATGGTGCTCTGGAAAGCAGGGTCCTTTCAGGAGAAGACAGAATGTGAAGTCATGCAGTTCTGGTTGTTTGAGCCTGTGGAGATGTCAGCATTGCTGGAAATTAAGTCTCCTAGAGACAGTTTTAACATTGCATGCCTGTTTCCTCACCTATGAGGTGGGACATCTCGTCCCCCTCTTAGGTTTGTTGTGAAATCTACATGGGGACCATGAGGCCTCTGGTCTCATCAACTGACTGATCCATTGATGGGTGCACAGCTTCACAACTTCACAAGATATTTGAAAGTAGGAACTGTACTGGGTGAAGCATGAAACTTAGGGCCAAGGGTATGCCACGGAAAGAAGATATTTTTTTGTGCTCAGCTCCTCACCTCTGCCTCTCTCTAGTTTCTGGCCACCATAGGCCTCAAAGAGAATGCACCTAGCATGGATTGAGATCTCTAAATCCACAAGCCTTGCCACAACAGAAAACTGATGAAGATACCAGGCATGGTGGTGCACGCCTTTAATCCCAGCACTTAGGAGGCAGAGGCCAGCGGATCACTGTGAGTTCGAGGCCAGCCTGGTCTACAAAGTCCAAGACAACCAAGGCTACACAGAGAAATCCTGTCTCAAAACAAAAACAAAAACAAAAACACCAAAAACAAACAAACAAAATGAAAAAAAACTGATGAAGACAACTGTAAAAAACTTTATAAGTAAGGCACAATAAAAGATTAACAACAATAGCCAATGAAATAAAACAACTCAGTAATATATTATAATTAAAGTTATTTAGACTTAGAAATTGTTTATTTCTAGAATTTTCTGCCTAATATTTTTGGGCCATGATTGGATGTGCATAACTAAAACCTCAGAAAATGTAACCACAGATAAATAAACAGCAATATTTGTGTGTGTGTGTGTGTGTGTGTGTGTGTGTGTGTGTGTGTGTGTGTGTAAAAGTATTTGCTGTGCAGTGCAAGTGTTCAGCTCTTCTTTCAAATCCCCAGTACTGACATTAAAAATGAGGTATGGCCACCTGCACACTTCTGTAACTCTAGCACTGTCAGGGCAGAAACAGGAATTCTGGGGCTTTCTGGCCACCAGCCTACCTCAAGGTTCAGAGGGAGGCTCTTCCTTGGTGAAAGGACATTCATTGTACTTCTATGGCTTCCGCATGTGCACACAGGTACGGATGCTCACGCAAGTGCATGTATAACACACACACACAACTCTCAAAATCATTGCATTAAATTAATATTCAAATTTCCCTGATTGTCTCATGAATATCTGCTTTGCTTATTTGTTACATACCTTGCCATTGGCTGGTAAGTCTCTGAGCAGCAGACTCTCTCCTTCCCATTCTCTTTTCTCCACTTGAAATTGCAGGTGGCCAGGATGGGAAGGAAGAGAAAGGAAATAGTAAGATGTAGGTCAAGAGATAAAAAGCCACATAGAATCAGCATGAGTAAGCTTAGGGATCAAACCCACAGTGGATGACAATTTGTTCCATACTCCAGGGTATAACTTAAGTGTACTTATGATACTTATGTGTACCATACTTAAGAGTATGCATATGTGGCCAACCATGATAGTGGCATGTCTTTAATCCCAGAATTCAAAAGGCAGAGGAAGGCAGGTCTCTGTAAATTCAAGGCATGCCTGGCCTACATAGTGAATTCCAAGTCAGCCAGGGATAAATAGTAAAACCCTGGAGATATAGGGAGGGAGGGAGGAAGAGAGACAGACAGACAGAGACAGACTCTCTCTCTCTCTCTCTCTCCTCTAAGGAAAACAAGACATCTGGTCCCTTAGCACTCCTACCAGTCCACACTCTTGACTCTGAAGCACAGCTGGAGTTAACATTCTCCTCTGTCTCTGGGAGTTCTAGAAGCTGGAAGCTTAGACTCTGAAGCTTTGAGTGGTTCCAGTTACTCATGTGTTCTGCAGTTATGGGGTGCACTTCTGTTAGAAAGCCTTGGCACCCTAGTTGCTGAACATGGGCAGCCATTAGCAAGAACTTCTTAAAACCTGTATTTTGTGAGTTATGATAAAAATTCAGGCTGAGCATATAACTCAATAGTAGGGAACCCAGAACGTCCAGGTCCTGGGTTCAATCCCTGGTGCATCCCTCAAAGGAACATTCTATCAAACCATTTTCATGTATTAGCTAGAACCCCTGCAAAGACAAGCATGCCTTTATGTGCTCAGTTACCTTGACAAACAGTTTGAACAGAAGAGACAGCACAGATGCTTGACGGTGTCTTGTTTGCCAGCTTTCAAAATGCAGCATTAGACTGGTTCATCTAAAGGGGACCTGTGAGCCCTGAGACTGAGATTAGCATAATATTAAACTTCTGAATTTAAACATATTAGAAGTGCTTGCAGCTCACCACAGTATTCCTGTTGATGCTCATATTGTTCCATCTCTGGCCACTGATATCTCCTGAAAGTTGGCTCCTGGGTCCTTTTGACAGACTCCCGGGTCCTATAAAGCTTCCTGGCTTCCTGATATGATAAGACATTCCAGGTTCGTTATGGATGGTTCCTGCCTCAGACCAGGTATCAATCTGTTCTCCAAGGACTCCTACTTCCTTCTAATGTGTTCCTGCTTCTTTCCAGCTTGCTCCCCGACTCACTGAGCACAGTTGGCTGAGAATGCACCACTGAGCCCAGCAGTAGTGGCACTTAGGGCTGGAAATCCTGTGACCAATGGGCTTTGCTTCCACCAAGATAACAGCAGAGAAACTCTCAAAGCATAAATAGAATATAGTCAGATGGCGTTTGTCCCCCGATATGACAACAGTCCTGGTCTCTCTCCTTATAAAACACACTTAGCCAAACACAGTGGCCCCACAGTCACCTAACCGACACCCCACACCCACTCCTGGCTCAAATGCCAACAGAAAGCAAGGTCCCACCTCTAAACAATATGGCCTGATTGTTCCCATATAGATCAAGTATAATTAGCTTTAGCCTAAGAGCAGGGTCCTGCAGTGTAAGCACGTCCATGGGAGCTCTGCACTGGACAGAGAAAAGGGAACCTGTTTGAGCTGATACCTTCAAAATGCCCTACTCCTTTCCTTTGCCAAAGTGCAGGACAGTGGTTAGAACTGGGGAAGCTTTGGTGATGGCATTTGCTGGATCTTCTCTTCTGCAGTTGCTAATGTGTGGGACTCACAAGATGATCTCGCTGCAGCCTGGGTTGCTCTAAGCTGGAGTGGGCCAGACACCAATGACTGACCCTCCTTTCTGCTCAGCTCACACCCAATGTCCTCGCCATAGGCCAGTCTCCCAGGTCCTGCTTGTGACCTCCCTTGTGTCTCTAACTCTTTGAAGCCCCCCTCCCATGGACATTCTCTGTGGCCATTCCCACTTTTCTAATAGAGAAGTTAACATTTGGGGGTGTGAATGTATCATTAGCCCACCTGGTAGAGATGGAGCCGTGCTATGACCTCAGATGGTCAAAGAGCCTGAATTCTCCATCATATACCACTCTTTAGCATATCCAGCATCTGGGGACACTGAAGTCTTCCCTTACACTGTTACCAGACTGATGCAGGTGTGAGGAAAAGAGGTAAACCTAGGAGACTCCTTTGTCCTGAGCAAGTCTTCTAACAGTTTCGGCTTCCATGTGAGTCAGAATTGTGTCACTGAAGAGGCCAGAAAGGTGGATCCTTTGTAAACGTGCTCATTGTTCAAGCTTGAGGACTGAATTTGGTTCCCAGCACCCATGTAAAAGGCTGGGTGTGCTGGAATGTATTATAATTGCAGTCCTGAGGATACAGAGGCAGGAGGATCCCTGGGGCTCGTTGTCCAGCCAGTCTACCTGATTGGTGAGCTTTGGGTTCAGTGAGAGCACCCATCTCAAAAAATAATAATAACATGGCCATGACTGAGGAAGAAATGCAACGTTAACCGCTGGTCCACATATCTACACATACATACATATGCGTGTGTGCGCGTGCATATTTACATATACACACATGCACACACCACTCAGTTTCCTCCAAGCTGACTGTGGTGAGCAGCCTGAATATGCACTTCTCTTTCTCACCACATATTTTTTCTTTAACTATCCTCATGTAAAAACCAATTTGTTTATAACTTTAAAAGCTGGTGGGATTTTAGAGAGATGTGCCTCCTCTGTCAGAGATGTCCACTGTCATTTCAGACCCCAGGTTGCAGCAGCCTCTATTCACTGTTGCCCAGCCCGTGCCCCAGACATGCTCATGATTTTCCCAGGAGCCAAGTTCAAGTGAAAACATATTTTTCTGGCTGATCATCCCAGGCAAAATCCCAATATATTGCTTTGATATTGCCAGCCAATTAGACAAATGCATGTAAGTCACCCTGGTACTGAAGACCGGGGAGAGTTCATTGGATAAAGGGCTTGTTGTACAAGTTTAACAACCTGACTTCAGATCCCTACATATACAAAACAAAAACAAAAAAGTGACAATGACACATCTGTCAACCCAGGTCTTAGAGGCAAAACAGGACACTCTCTGGGCCTCAGTAGCCAACCAACTTAGCCGATTGGTGGTTCAATGAGAGACTCTATCTCAAAAAATAAAACTGATCTCAGTTTAAAAAAAAACACAATATTGACGTTTAGTCTCCATATATGCATATACAGGTACACACATGTGCACACACACATACACCATACAAACACAAGAAAGAAGAGAAAAAGGAAGGTAGGAAAGGGTGAGACAGAAGAAAGAAGGGAGGAAAAGACCTTTGAAAATCAGTTAAAAATTAATTTAAAAGGCAAATATATTTACACACACATATAAATTTGTCTCTGTGGAAACACCGTTAGACATTAACCACCACACTGCCATAGACTTCTGGCTTTAGATATCAGCTGTGCTGTTCTGTACTGTTTATCTTTGAAACAACAGCATTTGTAGACTTCTAACTTTAAGGATCAGCAGTGCTTTTTTCAGTATGCTGAGTTTATCTCTGAAACAAAAGCATTTTGAGGGTATGCCCTACACAGGAAGCAAATGACAGTTCCTAAGTCTAACTGAGCAAAAGATGGGAGTTTGCTGTGTGGCTTCTCACTGAGCATCTCCTGATCAATAAAAGGCAAACAGCTGGAAACCCAAAGCCCCAACCCTACGCCTGCCCTGTGGAACTCTCACACCTTTGACTTAGCTTTGCCAAGCTTCATTCTCCTCATCTGGAAAACAGAAGCAATTCTAGCATCCTCCCAGAAAGGCTGTGAAGGACAAATCATGGAGCACATGCCATTTAGCGAGGGAGGGAGGCCACAAAAAATGATGGTCAGGGCCATTTTGTTATCCACAAAAAGGCCACTAAGGTCCTGGTGGCTGGATGGGTACACAAGGTGTGTTGTGACACTGTATCATTGGGGTGTGAATATTTAATATAGAAGCTGGTTCCAACATCATGTCGCCTCTGTTGAGTGTAATTTCTTAAATGCTTCTGACAGATGTACTTGGCTTTCCCTGTTGAGTCATAGAAGAGGATTTGGGAGGTGGGTTTCCAAACATGTCAGGTACTGAGTTGTTTCATCATGGTGAGACACAGTCAAGCAGGTGAGCTGGTCAGGAATGGATAAGTATGTCTGACCTGATCGGATGGATCAGGAGCATCACATCTTGTGCTGCCTGTTCATGTAGAGATGCTCCATGACCAGCCACACTAAATAGCATGTGGAGGGGCTGGAGGCTGAAGTGACCATGAATAAAGTGAGTGGGCAAGGAGAAGGAGGCAAGAGGTGGCTGCCTGTTCTGCATAGTTCTCAATGGGATCCACAGATGGAACTATGCTTTATTCGCCTTACTTCTGTGTATGCATATTCATATGCAGATATGCATATTCATGCGCACATGTGTGTCCATGTGCACATATGTGTTCTTTGTGTGCACATGTGTGCATTCATGTGTCTTTGTGTGTATTCATGTGCACATATATATGTATTCATGTGTATGTGTTTTTGTGTTTATTCATTGGCATGTGTGTATGCAATCATGTACACATGTGTGCTTTTTGGTGCACATGTGTGTATTCATGTGCATGCAGATGTGTCTGCAAGTGTGTCCTGTCTATGCGTGTGCATGTGCATGTAGAAGACAGAGTTTAACCTTGGATGCTATTCTTCAGGAGACATCCATCTTGGTTTTCTAAGCTAAACTGGATAGGCATCAAGGCCCAGGGATTCTCCTGTCTCTGCCTCACCAGTGCTTAGATTACAAGCATACACGACACCAATTTATGTGAGCTTGCATACAAGTGTTGTACACACACACACACACACACACACACACACACACACACACACACACGAGAGAGAGAGAGAGAGAGAGAGAGAGAGAGAGGGGGGGGGGGGGCAGACAGACAGACAGACAGACAGGCAGACAGACAGACAGAGACAGAGAGGGAGAGAGAGAATTCAAAGAGTCTCCAGCAAAAAAAGCACTGCTCAGCCATGGCAGGCTGCCTCCTCTCCTGCCTGCTTCTTCCTTGTAGCCTTCTCGCCATTCACTCCAACTCATTCAACAGCTGTTCCTAGTGTGCTTAGTAGGGAAGGAGACAGGATGCAGTGAGCATCATGACCTTTAAGGCACAAACTCTGGGGTATATATACTGCAGGGCAAGTGGAGAAGGTTCAAAGCCCCACCCAATGCACTTAGACCACACACACACTGGTCTCATTTGAGATTTATTAATCTGATGATGCTTCCAGCACAGGCAGAGCCAGAGGAAAGCAGATAGGCACTGATGGCACTGAGAATTGTCCTGAAGATTGTATGAATGGTCACAGGAAGGACCTTCCTTATTGCTTCATTGGCAACTTTCTCCAACAAACAAATTGCAGGAGGAAAGGCGGGGATGTATGGATTAAAACAGACTTTAGAGATATCTAAGCAATGGTGACATATGGTCCTTGTTTGCATTCTGATTCAAACAGATTGTAGGAGAGAAAAAGGAGAGGGAAAGGCAGAGGGAGAGGGATGGAGGGATGGAGGGATGGAGGGAGAGAGAAGAGACAACAGAATGACAAGAGACAAGAGGGAAACGGAGAGTGTCAGCTGAGAGCTGGATGACCTGAAGGGATGATTTTGCAGAGCCCAGGTATAACGATGGCTTCCTGGTGCTGTGTTTGTCTTAAAGACTCCTTGTCTCCTGTTAAAAACATGCAGCGTTTAGAGATAAATTATAAACATGGCTGAGATTTGCTTTCCAACACCTGACGGGGGAGAGGAAAGAGCCTGGGGAAGGGAGGTCATGCATCCAGGTCACACAGGGTGCGAGAGGGGACACGTGCCACACTCCCGACTCCACTTTGCCCGGGATTGTTTAATGTCTGCATAAGTGAGAGGTGGACTGACATGTTTGTGAAATGACGTGATGATGAGGCTTTGCTTTAAAAGGTTCCAGTAACATGGTTAAAAACAGGCAGGGGAATGACAGACTGGAGGTCAAGGCTGTAAATGAGTGGTGTCTGGTGAGGGAAAAAAAAAGAAAGAAAACTGCAAATCCCATGCCTTTGATGCGGCAGAAATTTCACTCAGAGAAGGGAAAACAACTTGTACAGCACCTAAGCATGTGTGGCCTTTGTCAATTGCTGTAAGCAACATCTGTACTCACTGACTTGCTTTCTCCTCCATAAAATGGAGCAAGTCTGCCCCATAAAATAAAGCCTATCTATAGAAGCTTCCTTTGGAATAGATACAAATTGAAAGCAACCAGGGGCATCAACATGTAAACAGTGAATGACTGGGCGTACCCAATACTGCCTAAACAATAGAATGGACACAAATATACGCAACACAGCAGATAGACTTGGGAATGTTTGTGTAGTGTGAAATCAGCCAGACAAACAACACGTGTTGTGGTTCAATTTACACAAAGTTATTTTTTTAATTCAAATATATCTGCAGTCTTAGAGATCATGGTGGTAAGGAGGTAAGGAAATAGGGAGTTTACAGAAGCTCGCAGGGAGTGCCTGAGGTTCACAGACTTGTCTATTACCTTCATTATGGCTCTGCTTTTCAAAGAGGCATTTGTGTTAAATTTATCATCTGAGCTGAGTGTAGTGACCCGCTTTCTAAATCCCAGCACTTAGGATGTAGAGGCAAGTGAACCTCTGTGAGTTTGAGGCTAGCCTGCAGTTCCAGGACAGCCAAAGCTACATAAAGAGGCCTTGTCTCAAACATAAAAGCTGCTCCAGATACAAGAACAAGCAAAGTGATGGCCAGGAATGGTGCTGCATGGCTGGTAACCAGCAATTTGGAGAATCCTGAATTGGAGGCTAGCCTGGACTAATCAGTGAGACATTGTCAGAGAGAGAGAGAGAGAGAGAGAGAGAGAGAGAGAGAGAGAGAGAGAGAGAGAGAGAGCGCAAGCGAGCATGAAGCAGATGTTTCCTCATAGAAGAGACATCAGCTGAAGCCTGTGAGGTGAGGGCTGTTTGGGAAGACATCTAAGACATAGATGTGCCAGGTGCATAAAAAGTATGTGCAAAGTCCCGCCATTAGAGAAAGTGTGGCCCAATCTAGAAGTACAATGTTTTTCTAATTGACGGACTTCTGAAGGCACAGAGGTCTAGCTTAAGGAATGGCAGGGAAGAGTGATAAGGTGAGTTTTTAAAAATGAATGTATTGTCTACTGTGAGCTAGACTGTATTCATGAATTCATGTACCTGATAAGCCCAGGAGGCAGAATCTATCATTGTCCTCATTTTATATCTGAGAAACTGATACAGAGTGGGTAAGCTCTGTCCCAAGATCACTGTATCAGTGAGGGTCTCTATTACTACAGTGAGACACGATGGCCAAAAGCAACTTGAGGAGGAAAGAACTTATTTCATCTTTCAGATTCTAGTCTGTCATCTAGGGAAGTCAGGGCAGGAACTCAAGGCAGGAGCCTGGAGGCAGGGACTGATCCAGAGGGCATGAAGGGACACTGCTCAATGGCTTGCTCCTGATGGCTTGCTCAGCCTGCTCTCTTACATACTCCAGGACCACCTGCCCAGGAATGACACTGCCCACAGTGAGCTGGACTCTCCCATATAGGTTAGCAACCAAGAAAATGCCCTAAGATTTGCCTATAGAGGCATTTTCTCAATTAAGAGTCCCTCTCTTCCCAGATGATAAGGGATCAGTTGTCCTGGCTAGTGTTTTGTCAACTTGATATAAGCCAGAGTCACTTTGGAGCAGGGAACCTCTGTTGAGAAAATTACTCCACTAGGATGGCGTATGGGCAGGTCTTTGGTTCATTTTATTGACTGATAAATGATGTGGGAGGGCCCAGCTCACTGTTGGCAGTATCACCCCCTTAGCAGGTAGTCCTGGGAGCTATGAGAAATCAGGCTAAGCAGGCCAAGCGGAGCAAGCCAGTCATCAGTGTTTCTCTGAGGCCCCTGAATCAGATCCTGCCTCAAGGTTCCTGCCCTGTTTGAGCTCCTGCCCTGAATTCCTTTGCTGATAGACTGTGATGTGAAAGCATAAGCTAAAATAGTCTTTCTTTTCCAAGTTGTTTCTGGTCATGGTGTCTTATTCGCAGCAATAGGAACCCTAGCTACGACAATTACACAGCCAGGAAAGATGGCAAAGTGGATTCAAATGCAAGCCTGGCCAATTCCATCATGCAACAGTACCCTAATAGCCAACACTCACCAAAGGATCAAAAAGTCTGCGGCATCAAACAGTCTGGTACCAAACGGAGGCTTACTCCTCTGTGTAGCATGAAGAATCAAAGCAGATTGTTAAAAGGAAGGTTCTGTCTACAACTCCACCTGTGGTTAGCACTGCTGTGACAACCCTCTTTGGTAAATATTACTGTCCCCTACTTAATCAGTAAGGATGGGGATCCACACACCAAGGAAAGCCAAACAACTTGCCCAAAGTCACCCAGTCTGATTGCAAACCAGGGGCTTTCCCACCACCCTATCTTGAAATGAGGTTCCTCCACCAAGGCTCCCCTCATCTGAATCACTCAATCCCAGCCTCTCTTGCCACCCCCTTCTTCTCTACCACAGCATGCATGCAGCAAAGCTTTCTAGAAAAGGTGATTCAGACCATGGTGGACAGAGGAGGCATCAGACTGCCACCTCTCAAGAACAGATGCCAGAATCCTGTGACCCAGCACTCAGTTGGCCCTTCTTTCCTATTGAATTAGCACTGCTCCACACAATCCCTCTCTAGCCACTTTAATGGGATAAGTGGCTAATTTGATTGGGTTCAATGAGATGTAAATGATTGGATTCAATAAAGGAGCAGGGAGTGTTTCCCTCCACCAATGACCTCATTTCTCATTGGAGATACAGTTTTTGCCCAGCAGCGTGATGAGTAGAGATGGAAGACCCTGCCAGCATCATGTAGGCAAAGGAGACGTGAGGGTGCCTTCTGCTAGAATTTGGGTAGTCTGCAAGTGCCCTCCTGTGCTAAAGTTTAATCCTCCAGTGTAAGGGATTAAGAGGGTAGAGATGCAGTTTAGGAGTTAGTAAAGCACGAAACCCTGACTCTCACCCCTACAGTATGTGAAAGCAAGAATGGTAGCTCTTGCCTGGGAGGTGTAAGCAAGAAGATCTCGATTTCAAGGTTATCCTCAGCTGTGCATTTTATCAGAGATAACTCCCTCAGCTACCTAGGGAACGCAAGGCCAGCCTGAGATATATGAGGTTTTGCCCCCCACCCACACACACAAAAGGGTAGAGACATAATCTGACCAGTAAGAGTAGAGCCTTTGAGAGATAATTAAATTTGTATATGTTCCCAATTTGCCCTGGTGGCTTTATAACAAGACGAGACAGACACACAGATACATGCTTCTTGTCTCTTGCCTTGATGTCCTGGGCCAACCTCTAGACTCTGGCAGAATGAAGGCCATCACTGGATGTGGGCCCTCTACCTTGTACCTTCATCTTTCATGCACCAAAACATGCCTCTTTCCTCATGATCTGTGTTCATGATGCAAATGAAGAGAGAGATTGCTATTAAAACCCTGACTATCCTTTGAGCTAGGCTATGGGGTTAAGCCAGTCCCTCAGGATCTGTGCACCAACTCCAGTTGTATGACATTGGAGATGCTCCTTACAGTCTCTGAACCCCAGCCCTCTTTCTTCAAACTGGGGATAGTGTTAACATTTTATAGAGTCACAAAGATGAACAGGGCAATGATCAATGGGAGGTATGCACCATCTCACACCTCATAGTACAGAATAAACAGCAGATGTGTTAAAGCCACAATAAGAACCAGTAGAGCTAACAGTGCACAGTACTTCAAAAAACAAAAGCTAACACTCTATTGCCTGAAAGTATAATGTGTTTACACACAAAAGACAGACTTGAAATAAGGTTGTACCCTTGTGCTGATATAATGGCCCAAGACGAGTACAGACAAGAATTGATTACATAAGGCTTTAAGCCATTCCACGTGAAGCTTTGCATGCCCTCCCAACACTCAGACACCCTCCAGCACTAAGCCTAGATGCCAGCAGGTGGCTGACTTCCATGGACTGTGCATTTTATCAGAGATAACTCCCTGGGCCTTAAAAGAGGTGAGTCAATGGCTCAATAGCTGCCTGGCACATAGATGGGGCTGGATTCTAGGAGAGTGGATTGGACAGGAAGAGCTCTACTAGGGAAACCTCCATTCCCAGACCTCCCTGGCATTGGGGCTCATGGCTGCAGCAGAGCAGTCTTCACCTCTGGAAGGAGCCAACAGGAAGGGAAGGATCTGTGAGCCCAATCTTGTGTCTAGAGGAATCTCAACTTCCAACTTCTACTGAGGTTTTAAGCATCTGCCAAAATAGCATCAGCAACTGCAGGATCAAGCAAACAGCACTTGCAGCTGAGAGGGCAGTTCACATTCAACCCACACACAGAGCATCAGACACACCTGTCATGGTTCACAGGGAGATGAATCTCATTTCTTCTAGGAGTTTGCAGATGTTTCTTCCTGAAGAGTACTTGGCCTAGTCAGAAATAGTCTAGGGCAGTGGTTTTCAGCCTATGGGTCAAGACCCTTTGAGAGTCAAACAATCACTTCACTGGTCACCTAAGACCATTGGAAAACACAGATATTTACATTATGATCATAACAGTAGCAAAATTACAGTCATGAAGGAACAACAAAAATAGTTTTGTAGTGGGGGGGGGGTCACAGCATTAGGAAGGTTGAGAACCACTGTTCTATGGCACCTTGAGCAAATCCAGAAACTCTTGACATGGTCTCAACTGATTAGCTCCATGTGAAACCTGTTCCTTCTTCTTTGTGGGCACAGGAGTAGGACCACAGTTCTCAGCCTTCTTGCAGCTAGATGTGGCCATGTGACAAGCCAGTGCTGTATCTGTTACATCCAACCCAAAAGGACCTCCTTCCCCCACATCACCTCTGTGTTCCCTCTGCCATCCTCTGCATGCAGAAAGAGATATCATGGCTCCAGAGGAGGGACCAAAGCCACAGGGAAGGACCTGAATCTTGGAGCCATCCCATAAATCTTCCCCCAGGAAGATCTTCACTGAACTACCACTGAATGAATAATGCTCAAGCCTGTGAAATGTTAAACTGCTAGATTTAAAGACTGGTTTTATTTCAGGAGCTAGTGCCACAGCCAACATCTGGAGAATGCACTGCAAACATCATCACACACACCAAGTGAGGAAAGAGAACTGGACTTCTCCTGGGATTTGTGAGTCAGCTTTTCCACCTGCAAATGTGAGAACTTTTACGTCAAAACTGCCATCAGGGAGATCTCATGGGGAATTAACCTATGAAGTGCTACCACAATGACGTCTAATGCTGCTGTGTGGTCACTGGGTGCCACACTGTAATAAGAATTGTTTGTGCTTGGCCTCAGCTATTCCCTGTAATAATCGTGTGCAGTAGTAATATTAATCCCATTTTACCACTGGGGGACTGGGAGGCCAGTGACATTAGGTAGCATGTTCTCTCTTTTACAGCACAATCTGGTTCCATGGGATCAGATCCCAATCCTTTTCATTGTGGCAAGAGAGATCAGATGTCTCCAGAGTCTTCCAGAAGCCAATGGGAACTAGAAAGGTCACTCGGTTCCTGTGCATGGACAGGGCAATGTTGCCAACCCCAGATAGTAGAAAATAACTGGTGCGTGCACCAGTAAATGTTGACCCCGGGCCAGTCCTACTCCAGTTCACGCACTTGGTATAAGCATTTCATTTGTGTATTAGCAGCATCCACTAGAGACATATCCTCTTCTGTGGGTTTGGACACTTTCCCCTACCCTGTCAGGCCAGCCACTAAGTGGCTCTTCTCTGAGCTCTCAAGACACTTCATTTGTATCCTTCCTGTGTAAACTCTGGCAAGCTACTCAACCTCTCTGAGCATCAGCTCTATCATCTATGGGATAAAATGAATATCAATGCCAGCTCCTTTGGTTACCTATAAAAACACAGGTAGCATGCTTGGTGCTAAGTGGCATTTAGTGAGCATGCAATCAACTAAACACATAGATGCCTACAAAAATCTTTTATTTAATTTTTGGTGTCAGGATACGCAACTTAAAAAGCAAATTTCCAATCAGCATGGTATCATTTAAGAATTATTCAGCAATCTGTTCTTAAGATTTAACTTTTATTTATTTGTTTTTGTGTATGTGTTCATGTGAGTACAGTACCCTAGCAGGTCAGAAGAGGGAGTTACATCTTTGGAGGTTGAGGTACAAATGGTCGTGGGCCACCCACTGTGAGTGCTGGGAACTAAACTCAGGTGTTCTGCAAGAGCCACAGTGCTCTTAGACACGGAGGCATCACTCCAGCCCCAAAGATTTGCACATACATAAACAAAATAAAGAAGGTATCCAAAGAGGTAAAAAAAAAAAATGCAAGGAATCAGATTCCTCGGAGCTGGAGGTACAGGAGTTTCTAAGCTGCCAGACGTGGATGCTAGGACTCAAACACTGAAAAAGCAGTAAGCGCTCATAACTGCAGAGCCACCTCTCCCTCTCAATAGTCTTTGTTGCTGTTATTACTCAGATTTACTCAGCATCAACACTGAGCTAAAACCTAGACATCTGGATCCCCGATAAGGTTTTCTTGGCCGCGGAAGCTCAGCTGCCTATGTCTTGGTCTTTATGTCAACAATTAATATAAGAACAATCATACTGAAGTATAAAATACTGTCTGAAATATTCTGAAGGTAGCAACAGGCTATTGTAATACACACTTTATTGGCGTGCCCTTTTTACTTCTTAGTAGGAAAGCAGAGCATTTTCTTGTAGTACATCAGCATACAACACAGCACCCGGCACTCAGTAGGTGCTCAATAAATGATGGACACCTGGTTGAGCAAATGTGTGCATTGATGACTTGAATACCTGGGGCTGTCATAAGCTTCCAGAATTTGGGTCTTTTGTCTCTGAAGCAAATTTCTTTCGAAACAATTAGCTCTATAACCCACTAGCCCAAGGCTTCAGGCTTGACTTTCAAAACGATGAGGACTTTCCAACCTCTTTCTGAAAAATTTAACAATAATAGTAGTTGAATGTCTTATTCCTAAAATGCCACTGCATTCATCATTCCATTTTATTTCATCAGCACTCTTATAAAAGCAAGAATTATTTCCATTTTGCAAGTGAAAAACAAAACTGAGGTAGAAAAGGGAAACACAAAATTCTAACCTGGCTGGATGTAGTGGCATACGTTTGTAATCCCAGCACTCAGGGAAGCAGAGACAGGCAGTTCTCTGATCTGTCCACCCACCGAGTCTTTACATACATTAAGTGCCCACAAGACCTGTTCTCCAAGGCTTGATGGGTGTTACTGTTCACAGCCTCCAGTAAGCCTGGGTTCGTTTCTCTGTATTGGTTTGTATAGAGGGATGTGTATGCGATGTAGCTTCTGTGAACCTGTTGCCAGCCATGGAATGTAAAGAACATTGCATAGAGCATCAATACCAGTGACATCCTTTCCCCTCCAAAGTCCTCTCAATAACTCCAAAGCCCAAAAAGTGAAAGAAATCTTTGCAGTTCTCTCTCTCTCTCTCTCTCTCTCTCTCTCTCTCTCTCTCTGTCTCTCTCTCTCTCTCTCTCTCTCTCTCTCTCTCTCTCTCTCTCTCTCTCTCTCTCTCTCTCTCTCTCCAGTGTCCAGTAGAAAATTCCAGCCCTTCTTCAATGTTCTCACCCAAAAGAGTGCTCTTACCAACAAGAGAGAGGAATTGTCTGACTTTCCTACAATGTATAGATTTTCCCAGAGAAGCGTAAAGCACACATCCTTCTGGCATTTTGCTAGTGGTGTTGCCATGTCAGCATCGGTGTCAGTTCCTCTCTCTAACTTCCTCAAATGTTCTTACCAAGATATCTCACTTCCTAAACCAATATGGTAGCCACTGGCAACACATGGCTATTATTTGAAGTGTGACTGATCCAAATGTAGAATCACATTAAATGTAAAATGTGCACCTAATTTCAAAAACACAGTATGAAAAGGAAGGCAAATTGTCCATAAATATTGCTTATTGTATATATATTGAGGTCAATAAATGTCAAATTAATCCTACTTGCTTCTTGCTATTTTATGTGGCTACCATAATGGTTTTTATTTGGTATGAGGCTCACATTGTATTACTGTTTTGTGCCATTTGTCTACACCATTAAGCTCAATTAGGGTGGCTCCTTCTGCAGGAGAAATTCCAGTGGCAGTCTTTCAAGACAAAGTTCATCAGTTATCTCCCCATACACTGTAAGTTAAAAGCACCAGAGCGCAGAATTAAATCTTCTCTTAGCTTGTTTCCCTAGGGATAAAACAGGGCCAGTGTAGACTTGATGGGCACTTCCAGAGTCCTGTTGTGCAGCAGGCACTGGGATTACATGGGAGAACCTGTGAAAATATGGGCCAAAGCAGGGTTCCTGAGCCCTTCCCCTCAATCCAAATGCAGTAGCACAGCCTCCACGTTCTACTTCCACTGTGGTTAGAGCGTGAAGACATCATTGTCTTCAAACTAAAAGGTATTTTTCAGTCAGGCATGATAGCACATACCTGTAACCCCAGCCAACAGGAGAAGTTCCAACTGAGGGTCTACACAGAGGAAGTGCTAGCCAAGTTAGGCCAGAAGGAGAGGGTGGCTGAAACCAGAGCAGATTTCATTACTCTGAGGCAGAAGTGAGACAGAAGCTTTTCTTTGTTCATTTGGAAATTGATCCTTAGTATAAAAACTGTAAGGACCACTGAAGAGTTGGGTCTATACTATAGCTTACAATTTCTGAGACAGAGAAACCAACATAAACAAGATTTGTTTCTCCATACTGTCTTAGTTACATTTTTGTTGCTGTAAAGAGGCATCATGACCAAGACAACTTATAGATGAAAGCATTTAGGGGGCTTCCTTATAGTTTCAGAGGGTGAGTCCATGACCATCATGGTGGGGAGCCTGGCAACATGCAGGCAGGCATAGCACTGGAGCAGTAGCTGAGAGCTCACACCAGATCTACAAGCATGAGACAGAGAGACAGTTAAGTGGGAATGATGTGGGTCTTTTGAAACACCCAAGCCCATCACCAGTAGCACACCTCTTCCAATAAGGCGATAGATCCTGATCTTTCCCAAACAGTTCCACCAACTAGGGATCAAACATTCAAATATAGGCACCTGTGGGAGCCATTCTCATCCAAGCCACTGCCCTGTAATAAAATCAGGGTCACACTTTTTGACTCAGCCATTTCAACATTTAGGAATACTTGGGTGTGTTTAATGTATATCATCAGGAGATCTGCTATATGTCCATCTCCTCAGATTTAACCTCCTCCAGTGTGCCTATAAGCTCTCAAAACTACTCTTTATAGGGAGGCAGGATCCTCCTTCCTGGATAGCCGCAGAAGCTTAGCAAGTACTGAGTGATGTAAGGGTACCACCTGACCCACTATGAACCAATCACTGTGGTTGGGAAGACCAAGTGACCTGCTTGACCAAGCCTAAGCCATATGCCCACTCATAGACCTCAGGAATCCACTTCATGTCACCTGAACTTCCCAACTTGAGGTGACTGGTTCTCCAAGGGATATTTGCAATTACCAGGAGTCACTATAGAATGAATATTGACAGATAGAGCTCATAAATATCAACCGTAAGCCTAAGACCTAAAGTTTCACAGGTGAGTAACCTTCCAAGAGAGGGGAAAAGGCTCTTTGGGTGAAAGGAAAGATCCCACCACAGCTCGTCTCAGAATATCATCAGTGTTTCCAGATTATCAAAATACTTAATAGTGTGTTCTGATGAGGCAGTGTGCATCAACTTCAGTGAACCGGTTCATCTTTCAGAGGAGAGAGAACACTCGGAGTGAGAATATGTTTATGAAAAGATGAAGAGTTTTATCCCCTTTGCATTTTGGTTTTTATTAAGTGAATCTCTAAATGCCTTAAAATTCCAGGGCAGGAAACATATCTGTGCCTTTTCCTAGAGCTAAAGAGAAAACAATCCAGGAAGCAAGTGATCCTGGTGTGGCCAGCTCTGGTCACTGAGCTTCAATAGGAATCTCTCCCTCCCAGTTCCCAAAATCTCCCCCACAAAACTACATGTGGCCCAAACAAAAGTTTCTTTTTCTACCTTCAATTTCTTGTTTATGTTATTAACAAAACCAATTCAAGGAAAATTCTGCCTTCTGTGAACATCTGCTGCCACTGATTAGAAACCACTTAGAACCAAGCTATTTTCTATCTTACCCACGTTAACTGAGAACAGACCCTGTAGCCAAGTTCTTCTAAATGACTTGTAATAAACTGTGATGTTTCCTTAAGTGTTTTTGCAGATGGAGACAACCTATAAGATAGGGATGCCCAGAAGTGAGGTGCATACAGCAAGTAAGAAGGGAGCTGTGTTTGCCTGGGAATCTCTGAGAAATAGAGCCAAGGAAAAGCATAAGCACATAAAGAAGCTTCATTATGTAGCATTGGCTCACGTAATTATGAGGCTGAAGAGTTTAAGATCTGCAGTTGATAAGGCCGGGTATCTAAGAGAGCTGATAGCGTGGTTCCAGGCCAAGTTTGCAGACCTAAGAAGCAGGAAAGCCAAAATGCAAATTCAATTCTAAGTCCAAAAGCAAGAGAAGACCAAAATCACTATGCAAAGACAGTTAAACAGAATGGGACCCCTCAGTCATCTGTTTATTCTATTCACCCCTCCAAAGAATAGCTGGAACTCATCTCCATGAGGAAAATGATCTGCTTGACACAGTCTACCATCCCCAAGTTAACATCCAACCAAATGTCCTGGCACCCTGTGGACCAATAAAGTTAATATATAAAATTAAATCCCCTCAGAGTTCAAGTGCCCAACAAAAGTCTACTAATTTGATTTTATAATAGGATTTCAAGAAAAAAAACCTCTAATTTCAAAGTTCCTTGCTTTGGATCCCAATAAATGTAGGAGTCCTAGGCTATGCCACTTACAGCCAAACACTCAAGATGAGATGGATGCTTTAAGCTCAACAGGATCATGATGCTCATTGTGGTCCAGCCTTGATGGTTACCATAATACAATATAGTTAAGAGTTCAGCCTCTGGGGTCAGATGGACCTAGATTTTCAAACATGACTGCCTCTTTGCAGTTAATAGTCATGAGAATATGTCTTAACTCTTTGAAACCTAAAGTTCATAAGCTACACACTGAGAATAATAACAGCACAGATGGTCCTCAGCATTCAGTCTTTCAGCTTCATGACTGTACAAACGTGACACACCTTCAGTAGAAACTATGCTGAAAATTTGGATCTCATTCTTGTCTAGCAATGTGCAATGTAGTGCTCTCTGGCTATGCTGGGCAGCAGCCATGAAGCTACCAACCAGCCACGTGAGCATTGGGGTGGGAGCTGGAAGAGGGCACAGAACCAATCTACTATGTTGCCAAGCTGTGACATTTGATAGGTTAACTACATTATATGTACTTTTTGCTTAAGATATTTTCAACTTATGATAGTCTTATTGGGATGCACCCCTTCTCAAGTTAAGGAATAGCTGAAGCTAGCAATGGGCAGATATGCATCTACTACCTCATATGCATTTTCTGACTTGATAACTAAATGTGCAGAACGAATAATGCATTAGTAAAGGACAACTGGAATGGAAAATCTGAGTGACCATAATGGCTGGTATGTGTGGCGAGGCTTTCTGTGAAGAACTTTCTAAATCCCTAGGTAACCCTAAGAAAACTTATTTTACACCTATCTTACAGATGAGAAATACCAGGAGAGAAAGGTTCAAACATTTGTTCCTACTCATATACATAGAAAGCAACAAATGAAGGATTAAACATGAGGTGTCCGGCTCCACAGGGCAAGTTCTCAAGTAACTGTGGTACACAGAGAGGATAAAAGTGAAGAGAATGCCTTGGACATGGAGTAATGGCTCCTCGGTTTAATGACAGCATGAAGATTAAGACTGGGCTCTGGGGTGAGATAAACGTAACCTCCAATACCAACTCCAACATCCTTCAAATCTATGACCCTAGACAAGAAGCTTAGCACTTCTGAGTCCCAGCAAGATGGAGCTGGTGATAATTTGTGAAAATGATGAAATGAAGATGACTATTACTTCTATACTGCCACAATACATGGTAACAACTGGGATAGTAACAAAGATGGCATCCATAAAAATCATGCTGCATAAAGCTAAACAAAGCAGGAAGATGAACAAAAGAAGAAGAAAGGGAAGATAACTGCTTCCATAAAAAGATGAATTCTGCAATGGGTTCTGACATCATGGAAGAACATTTTTAGAGTTTAGAATATCACCTAACAAAAGTGGTTCTCAACCTTCCTAATACTGTGACTCTTTAATACCATTCTTCATGCTGTGGTAACTTCCAACCATAAATTATTTCTTTTTTTAAAATTTTTAATATTTTATTATTTTATTCAGATTACATCTAAATTGTTATCCCATCACGTGTATCCTCTCGTTCCTCCCTCCCTCTCTCTTTCTTTTTTTATTTTTATTTTTTTAAATTAATTTATTCATATTACATCTCAGTTGTTAGCCCATCCCATGTATCCTCCCATTCCTCCCTTCCTCCCACTTCCCCCCTACTCCCCTCCCCTCCCCTATGTCTGTGTCTGAGGAGACCTCCTCCCCCTGTATATGCTCATAGGGTATCAAGTCTCTCCTTGGTGACCTATTATCTTTCCTCTGAGTGCCACCAGGCATCTCCATCTGAGGGACATGTTCAAATATGGGGCACCAGAGTTTGTGTGAAAGTTAGATCTCCTTCTCCACTCAACAGTGGAGAATGTCCTGTCCATCGGCTAGTCTGGGTAGGGGTTCGAGGTTTACTGCCTATTTTTTCTTGGCTGTTGCCATAGTTTGTGGAGGATCCCAGGGCCCAGACTCGCCTGTAGTTTTCCAGGACCCGCTGGATCCTTCTATTTCCTCTTTCTCCCAGGCTTCTCACACCTAAAGTCTCAATAGGATGACCTCCCCTCTTACCCACTATCCTGGTAGGTACAGTTTTTCATGGGGACGTACACCTTGGACTAGTGTCTTGATATAAGTGAGTATATACCATTTAGCTCTTTTTGCTTCTGTGTGAACTCACTCATTATGACAATTTCTAGTTCAATCCATTTGTCCACAAATTTTGGAAATTCCTTGTTTTTAATAGCTGAGTAGTATTCCATAGTGTAAATGTACCACAGTTTCTTTATCCATTCTTCTATTGAGGGACACGTAGGTTGTTTCCAAGTTCTGGCTATTATGAATAAGGCAGCTATGAACATGGTTGAGCATATATCCCTGTTGTGTGGTAGTGCATCCTCTGGGTATATTCCAAGGAGTGGAATAGCTGGGTCTTGAGAAAGCCCTATTCCCATTTTTCTGAGAAAGCACCAGATAGCTTTCCAAAGTGGTTGTACTAGTTTGCATTCCCACCAGCAATGCAGGAGTGTTCCTCTTTCTCCACACCCTTGCCAGCATGAGGTGTCAGTTGAGTTATTGATCTTAGCCATTCTGATGGATGTAAGATGGAATCTCAGTGTCGTTTTGATTTGCATTTCTCTGATGACTAAGGAGGTCGAGCATTTCTTTAATTGTTTCTCAGCCATTTGATATTCCTCTGTTGAGAATTCTCTGTTTAGTTCTGCATCCCATTTCTCTATTGGGTTATTTGGTTTGGTGGTGTTTAATTTCTTGAGTTCTTTATATATTTTGGATATTAGACCTTTGTCAGATGAAGAGTTGGTGAAGATCTTTTCCCAGTCTGTAGGCTGTCGCTTTGTTCTCTTGACAGTGTCTCCTGCCTTACAGAAGCTTCTCAGCCTCATGAGGTCCCATTTATTAATTGTTGATGTTAAGGCCTGGGCTGTTGGTGTTCTGTTCAGGAAGTTGTCTCCTGTGCCTATGAGTTCCAGATTCTTCCCCACTTTTTCCTCTAACTGGGTTAATGTCTGTGGTTTTAGGTTGAGGTCTTTAATCTACTTGGACTTGAGTTTTGTGCATGGTGACAAATAGGGGTCTAATTGCATTTTTCTACATGTAGACATCCAGTTAGACCAGCATCATTTGTTGAAGATGCTGTCGTTTTTCCATTGAATGGATTTGGCTTCTTTGTCGAAAATCAAGTGAGCAAATGTGTGTGGATTCATCTCTGGGTCTTCAGTTCGATTCCGTTGATCCACTAGCCTATTGCTGTGCCAGTACCATGCTGTTTTAATTACTATTGCTCTATAGTACAACTTGAGATCAGGTATGGAGATTCCTCCAGAGGATCTTTTATTGTATAGGATTGTTTTTGCTATTCTGGGCTTTTTGTTTCTCCATATGAAGTTGAGAATTGTTCTTTCAATATCTTCAAAATATTTTGTAGGTATTCTGATAGGGATTGCATTGAATCTGTAAATTGCTTTTGGTAAGATGGCCATTTTTACTATGTTGATTATTCCGATCCATGAACAAGGTAGATCCCGCCATCTTCTGATGTCATTTTCAATCTCTTTCTTCAGAGGTTTAAAGTTTTTTTCAAATAAATCCTTCACTTGCTTGGTTAGGGTTATTCCTAGATATTTTATATTGCTTGTGGCTATCGTGAAGGGAGTAATTTTTCTAATTTCTTCCTCTGCCTGTTTGCCATTTGTATATAGGAAAGCTACTGACTTTTTTGAGTTTATTTTGTATCCTGCCAGTTGCTGAAGGTGTTTATCAGATGTAGGAGTTCTCTGGTGGAATTTTGGGGGTCACTTATATACACTATCATATCTGCAAATAGGGATAATTTTACTTCTTCCTTTCCCATTTGGATCCCGTTGATCTCCTTTTGATGTCTTATTGCTCTGGCTAGAACTTCAAGAACTATATTGAAGAGATATGGGGAAAGTGGGCAGCCTTGTCTGGTCCCCGATTTTAGAAGGATTTCCTTGAGTATCTCTCCATTTAATTTAATGTTGGCTATTGGTTTGCCGTATATAGCCTTTATTATGTTTAGAAAAATGCCTTGTATTCCCGATCTCTCCAGAACTTTAAACATAAATGGGTGTTGGATTTTGTCAAATGCTTTTTCTGCATCTAAAGAGATGATCATGTGGTTTTTCTCTTTCAGTTTGTTTATATGGTGGATTACATTGATGGATTTCCGTATGTTAAACCATCCCTGCATTCCTGGAATGAAGCCTACCTGGTCATGGTGAATGATGTCTTTGATATGCTATTGTATTCGCTTTGCGAGTATTTTGTTGAGTATTTTTGCATCAATGTTCATAAGAGAAATTGGTCTGAAATTCTCTTTTTTTGTTGGGTCTTTGTGGGATTTAGGTATCAATGTGACTGTGGCCTCATAGAAGGAGTTTGGTAATATTCCGTCCATTTCTATCTTTCGGAATAGCTTGAATAGTATCGGTATTAGCTCCTCTTTGAAGGACTGGTAGAATTCTGCGCTGAAACCATCTGGCCCTGGGCTTTTTTTCCAACCATAAATTATTTCATTGCTACTTCATAACTGTAATTCTTGCTACTGTTATGAATCAAAATGTAAATATCTTATATGCAGGATATCTCATATGTAACTCCTGTGAAAGGATTTTATCCCCCCCACCCCCCCACACACAAAGGGATTGTAGCCCACAGGTTGAGAAGCATTGCCCTAGACTATGCAGGGGGTCAGGGGGACCAGAACATCACAATGATGCCCTGAATTCAACTTTCTCCTTATCAAATTCTGGTCACTGAGAAATGGGGAGAAAGTCCCAGCAGGGTAGCAATAAGAGGGGCACCTGACATCAGGAGCCAGGGCCCTGGGAGCTGTGCTCTAGCAACCCTGAGCTTACAGCCAATGTGACATCACTTTAGAACATCAGAGGTCTTGCATCTCCCTCATATCCCATAAGACTGAACTTTCAGCTATGTCCTCCAGACACATTCATCTTAGCTAAAATGCTATTTTGAGGGACCGATTGGAACCTATATCTAAATGTAATTCCCCTCTCCAGAGTAACCTCCTCTCTGTGTTCCAGTTGCCTCTGCACTCCCAGACAGACACTGTTTGTGTTTGAGAGGTTAGACTTGCCTGAAGCAGCTGAGCAAAAACTCAATTTGCTACTCACACAAGGAGCCATCACTCAGAAGTATACTGGCTGGCCTCTAAGAGCAAGGCTATCATCCAGTGGCTCCTGTGGGAACTTGAGATGTGAAGGTTCTCAAGATTCAAAGCCTAAGGACAATTTCTGCTACTCAACAAGACTTATCTGGTATGGCTGGAATCCACAGAACCCTGAATACAATGCAAAAACCCATAAGGGAAGGCAAAGACACACTCTCCCACTCTCTTGCTAGATTTCTTTCTCCATCCTTCTTTCCCTCTCTATCTCCTGCCAATGACATGTCAATATGTTGTATTTCCTGTAGATTTTGTTACTCTAAGCAAAACCTTTATCACCAGGTACTTGCTCCATAGAACAGCATCACAGCATCACCAGGGACTTGCTATGTGGACCAACAACATCATCACCACCAGAGGACTGCTCCACAGACCACAGCACCACAGCATCACCAAGAATTCACTCTATAGCCCAGCAACATTAAACACCATGGAAGTTCATTATCAATGCAGACTCTCAGGCTCTATACTAGCCTTGCTAAATCAGAATCTGTATCTTCAGATTTATGGGAGATCTTGTTCACATTAAAGAATGAAAAGCATTATAGAAAGAGAGTTGAGGCTTCTGGACCCAGAGAGCTAGAAACTAATCATATTAAACTTAATAAAAGGTAAAGTAGCAAAATGTCCATAGACAAGTCAGGACAGCTACCAATTCCCAAGGGCTGATGACGATCTAAATGTTCCATTTGGCTTCTCATCTGTCCGTCTCTCCATTTACAGATGTCAGAAAGAGCTTCAGACAAACCCTTGCCCAAGGCCACACAGCCAGTGACATTTGAGCCAATTGTGACCTATTCCCCAAAATATTGGCCAATTCCCCTTTCCTGAGCATAGCTACACAGTTTTATTACCCAGGAAGAATTGGGGAGGTCTCTTGGCTAGATATTAGTTTGAAGGTGATTTGTGTGTCCCCAAGGGCCCTTTGTGATTAGAGGGTTGGTACTCAGGGTGATACTCTTGAAAGGCAGTGGAATTTTTGGGTCATCTCCTGTAGTGGGAGTTTTTGGTTTCTTTAAAAATTCAGATATGTTATGTAAACATGTTTTTGTTTTAACCCCAGGTATGAGATATGGGGCTGTTTCATATTGTGCATAGCAGTAGACTATTTGCCTGGTGTGGGCTCCTTGCCAGCTGCAGATAGTTTAAATCTGGGAACTTTGAGAGGGTATAAATGCCAGAACCCAGAGAGACAAAGGGGGTGCACTACAAGGAAGAAGAAGGCTGCTGCTGCTGCTGCAGCTCCCCCTGCGGCTTCTGGTTGTTGTTGCTGCAGTTTGACAAGAAGAAGTTGGAGATATCCTGACTATGAATATTGGATTTGCACCAAGGAGCCCGACGATCCTAATACAGCAAGAAGTTATCAGAAGAGAACTGTGCTCCCTCTCCCTACTAACCTTCTTTCCCTTCTACTTGATGATGGGGTATTGGAAGGGACTGGGGTGGAAAGGGGATGTAGTAACGTAAGAGCCCCATTAAAATGGATGTAAAAAATACACACCGACAACCTCCAGATGTCACAGATACACTCTTGACATCTAATCCTACATTCCTCTTCTAACATCATCATCTCTGCTTCAAGGGGAATCCTCCCTTAACACTTTACGCCATCCAAAGCAGAAGTGTTCAGTGCGAATACTGTCTGACATCGCCAATTCTCACCTAACAGTCTGATGGTTGCACTGATGGTTGCCCATAGACAGTGCAAAGAACTGTGTTATAAACTGAAGGTTTTCATACTTGCAAAGTCACTTCCCTGAAGGATGGTGTTGGGAGATGCAGCCTTTGGTAGGCAGTTAGGTTGCAAGGTACATCCCTCAGGGGTAGATTAGCACTGCTAGAAAGAGACCCAGAGGGCTCTCTCACACTGTTCTGGCAAGTGTTTTTACAAGAAGTTAGCCTTTAACAGTCAGGAATGGTAATCTCAGCAGAAATAAGCCTCTAGAACTGTAAGAAGTATGTTTTTGTTGTTATAAGTTGTTCAGCATGAGTTATGTTGTGACAGCACCACAAAGAGACCAAGACAAACCCCTATGTCTTTGAGGATGCCCAGAAACAGCTCTCTCTTAAGCATATAGGGTGCTCATCACACCTGACCTCTAGTCAAAAAAAAGTCCACAGTGAGTGTCAGCAGTTCTTCATGGGATAGGAACTCCAGGGAAAGCTGATGCAATCTCAGAAGCAAAGAATCCTGAAGAAGAAATACTGGGCTGAGGGTGTAGCCCTGTGGTAGAATGTTTGCCTATATGCAAGATCTTGGGTTCAATCCCCAGCATTTTAATTGTAATAACGACAAAAAATAGATTCCTTCATATCCAGTTATTACCTTGTTCAAATACCTCTTATAGAGCTTTAGATTAATGTTTTAAAAATCCAAATCTATTCTTGTCATTTTCCCCAAAATATTTCAAAGGCTTCTCACAACCTATTCAACCTTACACATGTGTGTGTGTGTGCGTGCGTGCATGTGTGTGTGTGCATGCGTGCATGTGTGTGTGTGTGTGTGTGTGTGTGCCTGTGTGTGTGTGTGTGTGTGTGTGCCTGTGTGTGTGTGTGTGTGTGTGTGTGTGTGTGTGTGTGTGTGCCTGTGTTGGTATCTCTGTCTATGTCTATCTGTGTGGGTATGGTTGGGAGTAATATGTGTCAACATCAGATGTCATCCTCAACTGTTCTCCACCTACAAGATTTCTCATAAAACCCAGAGCTCACGGATTCAGTTATATTGGTTGGCCAGCAAGCTCCAGGGATTCTCCTGTCTCTATCTCCTTAGTGAAGATACACACAGCTTTTTTGTTTTGTTTTGTTTTGGTTGGTTGGTTGGTTGGTTGGTTTTTTTTTTGTTTTGTTTTGTTTTGTTTTGTTTTTGGTTTTTTGAGGCAGAGTCACTCTGTGTACCCTTGACTGTCCTGGACTCGCTTTGTAGACCAGGCTGGCCTCAAACTCACAGAGATCCACCTGCCTCTGCCTCCCGAGTGCTGGGATTACAGGCATGCGCCACCACGCCCGGTTTACACACAGCTTTAACACACATGCTGGGGACCCAAATTCAGATTCTCATGGTTGCTAGCTGAGCCATCTCCTTAGCCATGGAGCCTACTCATTGTAAATTTTCCTAGGCTTCTTTCCTCCTTACTCCACAAGGTATTTCTACTCATACATCTGGGCCATCCCTAAGCACACTGGACTCTTCAGTTTCAACAGCAGCATGTATGGAAAACACAGACAAAAATAAAATTGAAAACTAGCAAGGCACGTTTTGAGATGTAGTATTCTATTCTAAAACCTAAATACCGTTCACCAACAACTAATGTCACCAGTACCTGCAAATGTTTCTCTTCATCCTTTGCTCTGTCTCTTTAAAGCAAAAAGCAAGTGCATTCAAATGCCATGGGGAGCTGTCTATAGTGCCTTTGCTGATCTCAGGAACAACACTGCTCTGGAAGCCAGAGGAAATTTCAGGATTGAAAACACTTAGGTAAGGAAAAATACAAATTAATTAACTTGTCACATCCTCACTCTCAGATAACACAAATGCAATACAGTTTTTGCTAAATGAAGCGTTGTTCTCTGCTGGTGCCAAGCAACCATGTTCTTGCTTGCTTTCATGTATCCGATGCAACTGATGAATTAGCACAGTGCTTGCAATTGTTGGACACAGCAGCTGAGAAACATTTTGCAAAATGAAATGATTTATATTATCTGAAGTTTTTACTTGTGTGGGTCTAGATTCCATTAATGACAAATATGAAATATGTTTTCTATTTTTTATATTGACAACTGGCTGAACTGTGAACACTAAAATTATTTAACAGGTTTGAATGGAAATTCTCAACACAGATGAATTTCGGTTTTGGTTAAAATAACGTAGCACGGGCTGTAGTGGCCATTAGTACATTTTGCTTTTTAAATTTATATTTAAAAGTTTAAAAGCTTTAAGACTAGGGGTTACTCTTAGCTCCCTCGGACCAGCAAATACTCTCATGGATGTTTTACAAGTCCAATACCACTGGAATTTCTGGAGTTTTCAAATGCAGAGACTTCTTTCTTACCCATGACCTTTGCACATGCTCACTCACATGGAACCTCAGCACTCCACCATACTCCTCCTCCTATCCTGTAGCTTACGTTAAAGTTTTTGCCCTCTGGGAGCCTTCTTTATGTCCTCTCGTCAGGTTTTATTCATTTAACACACACACACTCCTGCACCTACTCTCCTCTGTTGTATTTATTGGTTCAACATCTGCCTTCCCCAGTGGACTATGACCTTCTTGAGAGTAGAGAACATGTCTTATTCATGCTTTTGTCTCTTACTAGCTTTATAGTAGCTGCCCAGTAACTACCAGGAGCTAATGGATGGCAGAGTACAGTGTGCCAGTGAACACACTGTGCTGTAACTACTTGTTAGCACCTTTCTGGCAGAACTATAACCCACAGGTCAAAAGCTGGTACCAGTGAGCCACATTTGGCCTGCAGGTTGTTTCGTTTGGCACACAGAAACTTGTCTACATTTCAATTTTGTAATTAACTGTTAGCATTTAAGAAGTGGAAAACGGCACTTAAAAAATCCACAGTTTCAGTTTCTCCTGAAAAAAGCCAAGCAGCAGGCAATATGTCCTATGTGATAATTGTGCCCCTGGTTGAGCCACAAATGTCCCAACCTTCATGATCCTGACCGACCCCAATGATAATGAGGCTTCAGTGTCCCTAAGAAGATCAAGTATTGAAAACTGAATCCTCAATGCAACAGGAATGGGAGGTGGGACATCCCAGTGACGATTAGATCATGAGGGCTGGGCCACCTTTGATGGACTACTCCTGCTATTGAGGGAGTTGTTCAGTTACCATGGAAGAGTTCCTGATAAAAGGTCTCACATGTGTTCCCTGTCTCTGTCTGTTTTTGTCTCTCTCTGTGTCTCTGTGTCTCTGTGTGTCTGTATCTCTCTCTCTCTCTTTCTCTCTCTCTCTCTCTCTCTCTCTCTCTCTCTCTCTCTTTCTTTCTCTTCTCTCTCTCTCTCTCTCTCTCTCTCTTTCTTTTCTTCTCTTCTCTCTCTCTCTCTCTCTCTCTCTCTCTCTCTCTCTCTCTCTCTCTCTCTCTCTCTCTCTCTCTCTCATGCCTTTGCTCACCATTATGCCTTCTACCAAGGGATGGTGTAGTAATGAGGCCATCACCAGAGCCCAGGGCCTTCATATTGAACTTCCAAGCCTTCAGAACCACAAGAAATAAACTTATTTTCTTTGTAAACTGCTTAATCTGTGGTTGCTATTGTTTGGTTCTTGAGTGTTCCCCCAAAAACCTGTATTAAAGTCTTGTCTCCAGGGTACTGGAGAGTGGTGGAACCTTTAAGATCTGGGGGCTAGTAGAAAGACTTCAGGTCATTAAATTTATTCCCTAGTAGGTGATCGTGAGACACCTTGCTTCCTGGTCATGAGGTACATTTTGTTCTCTCACACATACTCCTGACACAATATTTTTCCTTGACACGGGTCCAATCAGCAATAGGAATAACAGATCATGAACTGAAACCTCCAAAGATGGGAGCCAAAAATAAACCTCTTCTCTTCATAAATTGATTGCCTTGGGTGTTTTGTTATAGTTCTAGAAGGATAACCAACACAATGGGCTGTAGCAGCACTAAGCAGAGTGTAGTACCCTCTTCACTCACTCTCACAGAATTCCTAAAGCACAGATTAACATCTCAGAACCAAACCCTTTCCTTTTTCTTGAGCTCACAGCTCAATTTTACTCCTCAACCCACCTTGCAGTTTGTGTGATCACATGACTCTGTTTTGGCCAATGAGAACCATAATGGTACCTTCCAGTCCTGGACTACGAAAGCCAGGACTTTTGTTTGTTTGGTTGGTTTGTTGTTGTTGGAGAGCTAATGGCTATTCTCACTAGGGGTTATAGGTCTGTTTAGTTGCTCATCTGGTCTTGATTTAACTTCAGTGGGTGGTATGTATCGAGAAAAATTATCCATATCTTTTAGACTTTCCAATTTGGAATACAAGTTTTAAAAACATGTCCTTATGATTCTCTGGGTTTCCTTGATATCTGTTGTTATGATCACCTTTTCATATCTAATTTTCTTAATTTGAATCTTCTCTCTTACTTTTAGTTAACTTGGCTTAGGATTTGCTGGTCTTATTATTTTCTCAAAGAACCAGTTCCTTGTTCCATTGATTCTTTGTATTGTTTTTGTTTCTATTTTATTGATTTCAGCCCTGCTTTTGATTATTTCTTACAACTACTCCTTTTGGGTGTGATTTCTTCTTTTGTTCTAGAGCTTTTAGGTGTGCTGTTAAGTTTCTAGGATGAGATCTCACTGTTTTTTGTTTGTTTGTTTGTTAAATGAAAGCACTTAATGATATGAACTTTCCTCAGAACAGTCTTCATCGTCTTCCATGAGTTTGGGTATGTTGTGTTTTCATTTTCATACTATTCTAGAAAGTTTTTAATTTCTTTCTTAATGTCTATCTTGACTTATTTTTCATTCAGTAGTGAGTTGTTCAGTTTCCATGAGTTTGTAAACTCTCTGATGTTGATATCCAGCTTTAATCCATGGAGGTGTGATAGGATGCAAAGAATTCTTTCAATTTTCTTGTATCTGTTGAGACTTGCTTTGGCAGAGGTGGGCAGGGCCGGGAGGTGATCAGTTTTGGAGAAAGTTCTATGAACTACTAAGAAAGTATATCCTTTCATGTTTTGATGAAATGTTCTATAAATATCTGTTATGTCCATTTGGTTTATAACATCAATTAGTTTCCAGTATTTTTCTGTTTATCTTTTGTCTAAATGATTCATTTATTGCAAGAATAAGATATTAAAGTCAGTCACTTATCAGTATGTGAGAGTCAATAAGTGATTTTAGCTGTAATAGTGTTTCTTTTATGAACTTTGGTCCTCTTGTGTTTGGTGATAGATGTTAAGAATTGCGATGACCTCTTAATAGATGTTTTTCCCCTTTGATGAATATGTAGTGTCTTTCCCTATCTCTCCTGATTTGTTTTGATGCTTGTTTTGTCAGATAGTAAAACGGCTATACCAGCTTGCTTCTTAGATCCATTTGTTTGGAATATCTGTTTCCACCCTTTTACTCTTAGGTAATGTTTATCTTTCATGTTAAGGTATGATTCTTGGATGCAGCAGAAAAATGGATCCTGTTTTCACATTCATGCTCCTAGCTTGTGCCTTTTTATTGGGTAATTGAGACAATTGATGTTAAGAGCTGTCAGTGGGCAGTGTTTGTTGATTCCTGTTGTTTTACTCTTGTGGGGTGTGTGAGTGTGTGTGTGTCTGTGTATCTGTGTGTATGTGTGTGTGTGTGTGTGTGTGTGTGTGTGTGTGTGTGTCTATCTGTGTGTGTGTTTCTTCCTCTCTTGATTTGCTGACCTGGGATTATCTATCCCTTGTGTTTTCTTGAGTGTGGTTAACATCTTCAGACTGAAGTCGTCCTCCTAGCACCTTGTGTGGGGCTAAATTTGTATGTAGATTCTGCTTAAATTTGATTTTATCTTATGATGTTTTTCTTTCTCCATTATTGTGATAGTAAGTTTTTTAAAATATGGTAGTCTGGCCTGACATCTGTGGTCTCCATGAGTCTATCCAGCCTCTTCTGGCTTTTAGAGTCTCCATTGAGAAGTCAGGTGTTATTCTAACGAGTCTACCTTTATATGTTAATTGGCCTTTTCTCCTTGCATCTTTTAGTATTTTTTCTTTGTTCTGTATGTTTAGTTTTTTTTATTATTATTTTGTGCTGCTTTATCTCATATTCTTTTGGTGAAGCTTGACTCTGAGGTTCCTGTTTGATTTTCTAAATTTTCCACTTCCATATTTCCCTCAATTTGGATTTCCTTTATTAATTCTATTTCTACTTTCAGGTCTTGAAATGTTTTATTCATTTCTTCCCACTATTTGTTGTGTTTTCATATATTTCCTTAATGAGTTTATTTACTTCCTATTTAAGGACCTTTATCATATTCATAAAAGCTATGTTAAGGTCCTTGTCTTGTGCTTCAGCTAGGTTGTATTCTCAGGGCCTATTGTAATAGGGTTGTAGGGCTCTGGCGGGGGCCATATTGATTGTGTTTTTACACTGGTGTCTAAACAGCTACCTTTGGGATGATTGTAATCCTAGGTGCTGATACATGGTCTGGCCTTTGTTGTGTGGGTGTTTTATCCCTTCATTTCATTGCCCTCTTTTGTTCTTAGGAGAGTTTTATAGTTGTGTGTTGACTGGTAGAGAATGCTTCTGGGTTCCTGCCAGGTGTGGCCACTGGGGGTCCTGGGTACAAAATATATTTCTATATATTCAGAAATGATACTTAGGAATGTGGAACGCAGATTAGCTAGAAGTGGGGGGGGGGGGTGTGCTGAGGGCATACATAGGAGAGAGGAAAGCAGAATATGTCACCAGAACCTACTTAGTCCTCTGGGACTAGGAGCAGAGGGGCAGAGGGGGCAGAGAGGACACAGCAGATGAGATCTGTTATAGAGGGAGGAGGTGGGGGGGGTGCAGAGGGGGGGATGGGCGGGTGAGATTTAGGAATTGGATTTGGAGGAGAGGAGTAGGAGGTGAAGATCTGAAGCTAGCTAACTCTTCTCTGGCTTGTGTATAAATAAAATTTTGTAAAAAGAAGACAGAAAGGCATTAATATCCTCACTATGTAGATGCAAATATTTCTCAAACTTTTATGCGTGCCAGGCACCATGCTAATAACTTGACATGTCACAGCAGACACATTTTGTTTTCATCAATGCATTTTACCAATAGAATGGGGAGTCTGAATCTAAAAAGATTAAGTGATTTGCTTAGGCCCACCCATATGCTAAGAGGCAGAGGCTGAGTTACAAAAGCAGATTTATTACACTGCTTAGCTTTTCTCACCAGGGGCTGTATTGGCTACTCTCTTTTCCCCTATCTTACTTAGGCTCCCCAAAGCAAGGACTAAGACATATCCACAATACCCCCACCCAGCACATGGCCTGACACCTAATATAGGCACTGTGAATGAAGCCACAGAGGGAAAGACAAATGTAATGACCCACACAAGCCACGCAAGCAGATCCCTCCTTGGCTTGAGAAGCAAATGTAGTTATTCTGAATTCAAGATTTTCCAATAACAATAATATCAGCTACCACTTCTTAAGAATTCACAGAAAACCTTAATACACACACACACACACACACACACACACACACACACACACTTAACTGATAAAATAGACTTGTAAAATGGGTTCAAGAATACACTCACCTTGAAACAGAGTTTTCATGGCATGAGAATGTGCCTAAGATCATTCAACTAACGAATGGCACAGACTCAATTTGTCATATCTTGCTTACCATAATGCTTTCTAGATCCCTCCCTCATGAACTTGTCTTTGTCTGCAATTACTTCTGTCCTTTTAACTACAAGAACCACACTGTCCCAAGATTTCTGCAATGGAATCCACCTCTATATATTGCCCCTATGATATAGAGACATTCTCCAGAATTAAACCAGAGGGGCTTCTGAGCCAGGTAGACCAGCCTCAAGGACTCTGACACTCTCAAGTTGCATAAGTAGTTAGGGAGAGTAAGGAAAGGACTTCCAGAGACTATTTCTCTATTAAATGTGGCTTATTATATTAACACCTTATGTCCCTATTGCATGTTTCAAGGTGACCTCTCGCTCATCCATCTATCCATCTGTGCTTTTCTGTCTCTGTCTACCAGATTTATTCATTCTGCATTCTTTCTTTTATTTACATTTTCCAATAGACACTTCTATTATCTTTCTCCCTTTTGCCCTTCCTCCAACAAATATTGATTCACCATCTACTTTGTTCTCAACACTGTATTGGGTTTGGGTGTTACAAAGATAAAGAAAACACAGGACCAAATAAAGTAACGTGGTGGTCATAAACAAATGTCAGTACACGTGAACACAAAGATAATATCTGTACTCTGCCACATAGCAGCCCGAGATCCTTAGACAAACCCTAGCTTCCTAATTTGGTTTCTCTTCAAGAGCAGCAAATAGTCTTAACTGCTGACCCATCTCTCCAATCGTGTTTTTGAGACAAACACTTAAAACTCTGAAAACATGTGAACTTGGAGGGACAACAATAGAAATGTTCAGATTTGAACCACAGGTGGACACTATACAAGACGAAATTAGAAGGCATAGTCTCTGGGACTTGTGGAACCATAAGTGACCTAACGTCCCTGTCAGCAAAGTGTCAAAAGATGAGAAAGAATATGTGTGAGTACGGGACTTGGCCAATAGGAAGGATGGCAAGAGTACCACTGGCCTCTGGTTGTCCACATCTTAGCTTGTTTCTCCTGCCTCTTTCTGCAAATAATTTCATCATCTCTTATCTAGGCTTCCTTTGAATTCATGTTTTCGTAACCCCAGTTTCCATGCTAACAGCCCTGGGCCCAGAAAGAAATAGAATTTTCTTTCTACTGTTTCTATTTGAAAAAACAAAACACTGGAAGGCTTCGATTTTTAGTGTGTGTGTGTGTGTGTGTGTGTGTGTGTGTGTGTGTGTGTGTGTATGTGTGTATCCCACACATGTGTATATACCTTCAGGGGCCAGAAGAATGTGTCCTATCCTCTGGAGCCAGTGTTACAGGCAGTTCTGAGCTTCCTGGCAAGGGTACTGAGAACCAAACACACATACTCGGGAAGAGCATGTAGCTCTTAGATGCTGAGCCATCTCCCCAGCCCTCTGAAGGCGTCTAATGGTCATATGTGGGCCTTTTACTCCCCCTTGCCTAACTTCTGGAAGCAGATGTATAAATGAGATATCATCCACCTACTCCATGCCTAGAGGGTGAGATGTGTTAGCCAAGCATAGTCTCAGATTCTGAAAAAACAAAAGGAGTGGCCATGAAGCTACTTTCAAACCATGAAACTTGGACAGTTTCCTACTGTCCTTTCACTGACTTAATCTTCACAGCACAGTATCTTAAGGACCTGGTGGTAGGATTCCCTGACCTCGGCAGTACTGATGTTGTAGGCAGGATGATTCCTTGATGGGGTGCTGTCCTGTGCACTGTGGGGTGCTGTCCTATGCACTGCGGGGTGCTGTCCTGTGCACTGCGGGGTGCTGTCCTGTGCACTGCGGGGTGCTGTCCTGTGCACTGTGCGGTGCTGTCCTGTGCACTGCGGGGTGCTGTCCTGTGCACTGCGGGGTGCTGTCCTGTGCACTGCGGGGTGCTGTCCTGTGCACTGTGGGGTGCTGTCCTGTGCACTGTGGGGTGCTGTCCTGTGCACTGTGGGGTGCTGTCCTGTGCACTGTGGGGTGCTGTCCTGTGCACTGCGGGGTGCTGTCCTGTGCACTGCGGGGTGCTGTCCTGTGCACTGTGGGGTGCTGTCCTGTGCACTGTGGGGTACTGTCCTGTGCACTGTGGGGTGCTGTCCTGTGCACTGTGGGGTGCTGTCCTGTGCACTGCGGGGTGCTGTCCTGTGCACTGCTGGGTGCTGTCCTGTGCACTGCGGGGTGCTGTCCTGTGCACTGTGGGGTGCTGTCCTGTGCACTGTGGGGTGCTGTCCTGTGCACTGTGGGGTACTGTCCTGTGCACTGTGGGGTGCTGTCCTGTGCACTGCGGGGTGCTGTCCTGTGCACTGCGGGGTGCTGTCCTGTGCACTGCGGGGTGCTGTCCTGTGCACTGCGGGGTGCTGTCCTGTGCACTGTGCGGTGCTGTCCTGTGCACTGCGGGGTGCTGTCCTGTGCACTGCGGGGTGCTGTCCTGTGCACTGCGGGGTGCTGTCCTGTGCACTGCGGGGTGCTGTCCTGTGCACTGTGGGGTGCTGTCCTGTGCACTGTGGGGTGCTGTCCTGTGCACTGTGGGGTGCTGTCCTGTGCACTGTGGGGTGCTGTCCTGTGCACTGCGGGGTGCTGTCCTGTGCACTGCGGGGTGCTGTCCTGTGCACTGTGGGGTGCTGTCCTGTGCACTGTGGGGTGCTGTCCTGTGCACTGTGGGGTGCTGTCCTGTGCACTGTGGGGTGCTGTCCTGTGCACTGCGGGGTGCTGTCCTGTGCACTGCTGGGTGCTGTCCTGTGCACTGCGGGGTGCTGTCCTGTGCACTGTGGGGTGCTGTCCTGTGCACTGTGGGGTGCTGTCCTGTGCACTGTGGGGTACTGTCCTGTGCACTGTGGGGTGCTGTCCTGTGCACTGCGGGGTGCTGTCCTGTGCACTGCGGGGTGCTGTCCTGTGCACTGCGGGGTGCTGTCCTGTGCACTGCGGGGTGCTGTCCTGTGCACTGTGGGGTGCTGTCCTGTGCACTGTGGGGTGCTGTCCTGTGCACTGTGCTGTGCTGTCCTGTGCACTGTGCGGTGCTGTCCTGTGCACTGTGGGGTGCTGTCCTGTGCACTGTGGGGTGCTGTCCTGTGCACTAAAGAGCTCTGAGTAGGTCTCAGTTTGCTCAGATTTTAGTACTTTTGTTCTATCTTCCAGTTTTTATGACTAAAAATACCTCCAGACAATGCTGAGTGTCCCCTACAGAGCAAAATCACTCCTAATCTGCTAACCCTGAAGTAGAAGATGGTGAGATAGGAGAACAGAGGAAATGTTTCCAGAAGGTGTTATCTTATCAAAGTGGACACTCTGACAGGTGGGACACTGAGAAAGCCATAAGGAAACTGATTAGGGTGGGATTTTAGTGCCTCCATCACCTCCAATTCCATTCTCCCAATACCCCTTGGCATTGATCAATCCATCATATGACCTAGTTGCTATGTGGGAGTAGCTAGAGCTCCAGAGCATATTACAGAGGGACATTCATTCCCAGAACTAAGAATATAGACTCTTTAAGGGAAGAGGAGAGTGAAGGGAACCTGGCCATGAGTGTCAGTGACCCAGGGTACCAGGCTCGGCTGTTTGTTACCTGAACAAAGAAGAATGTTATCTAATAATTTGGAGTTTGCCTTAGAAGTCCTCACACTAAGTATTGCTTGATTATCTTCTGATCCCTAAAAAGTGGGGTCTTCTGGTGCCCGCTCACAGATAGAGGGACTGAGGTGACTAGCAGGGAATGCTCTAGCATGTTTAGGTATTACAGAGTAGTTTTGCTACAGACAAACCAGGCTTTGAGAACTTGTTCCACTACTTCCTGGTTTCTTGATCCTGCCACATTACTTACTTCCAGCTGTGGAATGCAGCCAGTGCCTGGATGACACAGGTTAGCAAGGGAATTAAACTGGCCAATGCATGTGACATACCTATTGTGACACATGCCATACAAGTAGACAAAAAGGTAAGAACTATTGTTATCACAGTTATTACTACCATCGTCACTAATATTTTATTAATAAATAAGTAAAAATTAATCAATTTAGCCTCATTGATTCCTAGTCAATGAACTGTTAAGCAGGTACTTCAGGTCAACATTTGACTACCCGGTGCCTTTAGGATGTCCTGTGATGACCGAGGCTGAGTGACAGGATAAAGATCAGTTCCCTCGTAGAATGTCTGATACTGTACATTTTCGTATTTCATCTCTTGATTACATTGAGGATTAGTCAATAATAGCCCACCACACAGATTTAACAATAATTCTGGAGCTTCCACTCAAGTTGGGCATAATGATGAAACATTAGTTTTATGTTAGGAAGCCCTGTTACTCATTCTCTTGTGTAGGTTCAATTTTCTTAGCAAATATATTTTATTACAAACTTATTAACCGAGAGTACCTCATTTATAACCCGACTAACCTAAACAATAGGAAAAGAAGATTAAAGAATACAATAATAAAACCATAAGGATATCAGTTCCAAAGAACAATTCTCCTGGCGTAATCAGCAGGATTTCTTCTGCTGGAACCTGAAACAACCAGAACCTGGAACCTCAGCCGGAGCCCAGAGCCCCAAAGCCTTCCCTCGAACAGTTCTCTCTAGGAGCATCTCGAAGTGGAGCTATGAGCAGCCAAAACTATCCCAAGTCTCCAAAGGCCCCGCCTCTTCTTTTTGGCTCACATTTATACCTCCTCTCAGAATTTGTTCAAGGATGTTTTTCAGCTGGTTAACAACCAATCTCCCCCATGCAGTGGTTCAACTTCTAAGGGGATAAACATCACCTGCTCTCTCACAAGTCTTTTTCTCATCCCCCACTTGTAATCGAAACAAAAAAAAAATATGTTTATCTCCCTTCACTCTTGCATTTCTAGGGACAGGTTGATTCAGCACCCTGACACACCTATCCATGTCTCCATAAGAAGTCTTGTAGAGAGGAGCTTTTGTTTTTTTGAGGTTGGGTATTTCTGTGTCCCAGGCTGGCCTTGAACTCATGAATCCATCCGCCTAAGCTTCGTGAGTGCTGGTATTGCAGGTGTTCACTGTCATGCCAGACACAAGGGAGGTTCAGAGGACGCTTTTCCTCAGTGAAAATGTACTAGAGGAAAGTGCCTCTACTTTGTGTGATGTGCACAGAATGGTTGATGCCATTTGGAAGCTGCAAAGGAAAATGGAAACAATGGTAACTGCAGAAGCCAGGAAGGGCATGTGGACCCTGAATAGCATCATTCACACATTGATTCACCTGCCCTGGGAAGCTCTGTGTCAGTACTTCATGTTGGAAGATAAACCCCATCTTGGTGGCATCCGCTTGAACCAAGTTTTCTGTTAGCTGCAGCCAAATGTGTCATGGTAGGGTCAAGCACAGTAGTTCCACAGCTATTGCTATTGGTAGGATCATTATTGCACTAACAGCATTCCAAATATTGTGTTAAGCTCCTCTGCAAAGAGCAAAGAATTGACTATTTGGGTCAGGGACTGGGAGAAAGACATGGAAGGATGGATTAAGCCCACATTGTAAAGAGCTCATTGTGCCTTGCTGAAGAGAGAGAGGAACACATATCCTGAACTGCTGTCCCATCCCTGTAATAAGCCCTTAACACAGATGTCATGAATAACTCCATTTTGCAGCTATGTGATAGGGTTGGAGAAATAAGGTTAACATTTGGAGGGCTGACCACACAGCATGGTCTCCAAGCCAGCAGAAGAGAACAAGACTCTCAGTTGGAAGAACTGTAGCCAGGCTCTGATTTTTAGCTGTATAATTACTGATCTGGGTGTCATCATTAATTATTAGCTTTGTCCTACACATTTTGATCACATGAAAAAAAGATCTGTAGGATGTGACTCAGGGCAGGGTCTCTGTTCAATCACCTTTCTGTTGACCAAGCATGAAACAAACTAATCTCTGACCCTCAAAGTCAGGACGCTGAAGTCCAGCTCAGCACAGCATGACTTAGAAGCCTCAGTAAGAGTATTTGGGATTGTTTCTGACAAGGCCTGGATTGCTTAGTGTTTAAACACCCTTAAACATGCAACCTTTCCCTTGTGGCTTCAGTCTGGTGGCCCTAGAGTTAGGCTAGCAGGTTTATATCTTATGCCGGCCACTTACTAGTGGTTCAACCTAAGATAAGTCACTTGTAAGCACTCTGACTCTCTACTTCTTGTTCATAAAACAGAAAATGCTCAGACCTACCCATTAAGATGGAAATGAAATGATAACAGCCAGTCAATGACTCCTTGTCAGTGAGGACAATGTAGCCAGGCATTCTGTTGGTGCCATGATCTATGTTGGCACAGAGCTAACAACAAAGTAGGAAGGAATAAATAACAAAAGATAAGCAAACAGTAGATATAAAATGACATAATCCAAGCAGTAATTGAGGTATAGCTGCTTTGGACGCAGTTGGTAGAATTAGATCAGAACTGAAGGATGGCAGAGACGGAAGCAGGCACAACGGTCTTGGGGTTAGACACGGTTGGTTGTGTTCGTGAAAAGAAGGTAAGCAGCAGATGCTAGGCAGGCTAGCAGAAGCAGAGCGTAAGAGGCCGTGAGGCGCTGATCCTGGAAGGCTTCCCACACTTGTTAGTATTTAAATTTTTTTCTACTCAAAACTGAAAGGTGGCCAGGCATGGTGGCATAGGCCTGTAATCCCAGCACTCGGGGAGGCAGGGGCAGGT
Source organism: Acomys minous (assembly GCF_964271855.1). Lineage (NCBI taxonomy): Eukaryota > Metazoa > Chordata > Mammalia > Rodentia > Muridae > Acomys > Acomys minous. The sequence goes on along the minus strand of NC_140484.1, from coordinate 148,860,206 downwards.
GGATCTCTGTGAGTTCAAGGCCAGCCTAGTCTACAAACCAGGCCAGGCCAGGCCAGCCAAGGGCACACAGAAAAACCCTGTCTGAAAAACAAACAAAACAAAGCAAAATGGAAGGTGTTGGCAGATATTTTGAAGTACAATAATTCTTTTTTTCTATTTAACATTTATTTTTACTTGTAATTTTTAATGTAAACCTGTTATTTAATTCACTATATTAACATGATATTAGATATTTATTTTTTATTAATTAAACATTTTTTATTTTTTATATATACATTTACATTATTATGCATATATACAAAATAGACTACCTACAGCAAGAAGAATCATGACACAATCAGGAATTATATAAATGTTACATTCTTAGTGTTTTGGCTATTTGTATCTGACAGCCTTGAAGAAAACATTTTTCCTTTCTTGGTGAGTCTAAAATATTGAATGTGAATCAATCTCAATCACATATTGTCAATATCAACTTAAAACATCTATCTAGACCTAAAAACATCTTAACTCCTAAACAACTAAGCTTCATTGTAAAACAGCTACCTGGTCTTCAATTCCATCAGAGGCTTGAGAAGGAATAAACTTGATTAACTGAGTATTCCGGGAGTATTCTGGGAGTATTCCAGAAGATGACAGAGACAGTTTGCTATCTGAGTGGCCTATAATGTTGCAGAGTCTTCTTTAGCCTTCTGGCCCAATATGTCTGACAGACCTATTTGCGAGGCAGGAACTATTGAGGATTTGCTTACCCTGCCTAGGCAGAGTTTGGCCACCAACTCTGCCTGCATCCAAGCTTGCCCCTTTTTAGCCAGAATTCTGTCTGTGGTAAAAATGAGCACATTTTGCCCAGTAACTTGTTTGACACATTTGAGGCCATCTCCATGAGGAGGTTCTTTGATATTCATCATATTTTTTGTAATCTCTTTTGAAACTTTATTATACTTTTCATTTGTAGGAAAGAAGAAGTGTAATAACCTTATAGATAGTAATTATACAGATATCAAATGTTTGTGTTTAATGAAAATTAATTTAAAATATATATTGTGTTATTTTTAACATTTTTAATTACATATGTTTTGTTACTGTTTTATTTAAAATGTAATCACCACATTTGTCCCTCCTCTTTTCTTCCTCCAATCCCTCCCACACCTTCCTCATTCTATCTTAAATTTGTGGCCTCTTATTTTTAATGATATATTCTTAAATATATAAGTATATTAAATATATTAATATAATATGTATAAAATATATAATATATGTTGAATATATAAATATATTAAGTATATAGTTAATTATATTACTATATAAGTATAATATATTATATATTGTATATATAGATTATTAGATATATTATGTATAAAATATATTTATACTTATATGTATAAATTTATATCTAGATAAATATGTGTTTTTACATATAAATAAATAATTTTTATTTAGATAAATACATTACTTAAATTTATATAAATATATTTCTTATATTTATATGACTATATTATTTATATGAATATATTTATGTATTAATAACATATTAATTTATATTAGCATATGATTATATAAGTATACAATTATGTATATTTGTTATCATATTTATGTTGTATGTGATATATACCTATATTATGTAAGTATATAATTATATAACAAATATATAATTATATTAATTGCAATTTTACATAATATAATTAATCTATAAATATATAATTAAATATGTTACATATTTATCTACATTATAAATATATATAATATACTGCTAAGTCCTTTTAGTGTTGCTTGTCTGTATGTTTTTAGGGCTGGCCACCACTATTGGGTGACCATTTAGGAAGCTCATCTCTAGCAGAGGTGTGGTTTTTCCAGCTGCAGATAGTTTCCACAATTATGTGACATTTGGAATTCTGGGAACTTTTCAGAGGGTATATAAAGGCTAGAGCCCCAGTAGGCATGGTCAGTGGTTGTTGGTTGTTCATGGAGGGTTGGCTGTGGTTTGTTAGTAGTCATGCTTAAAGAAGAAACAAGAAAAAAATTAGATTCAGGAATCGCTCTCCCTTTCTCCTCCCTATCCTTCTTTCTCTCCTATCTAGTGATAGGAAGCAAGACTGGGGGGATAAAGGGTAGGGAAAAAACCCACAAAATAGCTAAATCCAGCTACAGGTTATTTTCCATGGGGATTTCCATCAAGGAGATGAAATTTTAGTTAAACCTCAAAAGGTCTCAGCAAAAATATGAGATGGAGAAATCTCTGTACTGTCTTCCTACATCACGCCCTGGCTCTTAAAATCTTCCTACCCCATCTTCCATGGCGTTCCTGAACCTTAGGTACAGGGGAATTGCGTTGTAGATGTATCAGTTAGGGCTGAGCACGCTAGTCAGTTGTTCTCTGAATTTTGAACAGCTGTGGATTTCTGTAATGTTCTCTGTTTGCTTAAAAAAAGAAGAAGCTTCTTTGATGAGAAGTGACAGCTACATTTACTTGTGGGTATAAGGAAAATAAGGATAAACACTTAGAATGCACTTGGAAATTACATTGGCTTAAGAAAGTAGTGTAATTTGTTTGCTTCTAAGATCCATACCATGACTAGCCACAGGTATCTGGTTAGATTTACAGTACCAGGAATAATTTCTCTTTCATTAAGCAGGCCTTTTAAGTCTAATTAGTCACCTGTTACTTACTGCAAATATTTCAGTACCACTACTGCACCTTTAGAGCCCTCTTGCTGCTCTTTGTGATGACTCACAGGCATTACAACTAGGTAGGACTGTTGATTGCTTTCCTCCCTTGGAAACATGCATAGAGCTTCTGGTACTACAAAAGTTAGTCCCTTGGGAAGAAGGCTTTCAAATTAGATCCAGATTGGGTCCTCTGAGCCATGTGTCCAAAGTATGTCGTGTCTTCTGCAATAGGACTTATCAACTTCTGGGAAACAAACAAGGGCAACAGTAATAGCTTAAATTGTTTTGGGAGACCCAACAACTCAAAAGGAAGCTTCTCAATCCTGGTACTAGAATCTTTATTAAATAGTCTACCACTCTGGGGACAGGCATTATTATCCTAAAGAGCATAACTTCATTTAAAATGCATATATATGCACGTTCACTTATGTGTATTATATGTAAATTAAAGTAGATGTAAAATAATGATTCCCAGTGGTTGTATCAAGCATCCTTATTACCATTTATTCTTCTTCCATCCCTGTCTTTCTGTACTGTCCTCCCTCCACCATCCCCAAATAAGTCCCCTACCCCATGTGTCCCATTTTCCCCTTCACATCACTGTAATCTCCTCATTTACTGTTGTTTGAAAAGCTTATACGTGAATGCAAAGTATTTTGATCAAACCACTCATGCTCTCCTCTCCAGTTTCTCCCCTATTCCCACAACCGTTTTTCTCTCCCCACTTCATGTGTCTTTGTTTTAAATCTACAAAGACCACTTTGTGTTGCATATAAATGTGCAAGGGTGTGGGTCATCTATTGGAGAATGACTAGGTGCTAAGAAACAGCATCCTTAAAGAAAAGCAGCCCTCCCCTCTCCCAGCAGCCACCAGTTGCCAGGATCTCCTCAGATAATGGTGAGACTTCATGAGTTCCTTGCCTGTCCTTGCTTGGATTTTGGCTGGCTTGGTCTTGTGCAGGTCTCATACATACAGACACAGGCTTTGGGAGTTCATGTGTGTAATGGCACTGCCATAGCCAGCAAATGCTGTTTCACTGTAGGCATCCACTTCCTGCAGCCTTTAGAGTCTTTTCCCTGCTCTCTGATGATGGTTCCTCAGCCTTGGGAGTAGGGGTGTCTTGTAGATGTCCCATTTAGAGTTGAACAGTCTTTTATTTGCTTCATGTTGACCGGTTGTGAGTATCTGTAGTAATCATCATCTGGTTCAAGAAGCTTCTCCTATATATTGATGCTCTCTTAGAAACATCATATATGTGAGTTTAAATTGGAGTATCCACAGAAGGTGGGAGACTAGTAAAGAGGAATACAGATAGAAGATAAGAACAGAATGCAGGTTCTATGCAAGGGAAGAGGAAGTGATGGGACATGAAGGGTTAAATGGGGTGGGAATAGGAGGACAGGAAAAGGGAGAATGAGAGGGGATCACAAACATTAAAGACCTTCGAAAATGCCCCATAGAGACTTTCTGTCATAGAAGCTTCCTAAAATACATATGTACACATAAATAAGTGGGGTTTAATGGAATGACGCATGCAACAGGCAATACATCCCCCAAATACCATATGCCCCAAGTAAAAAGGCCTGTGCTAGATGACATGGGTTACCTTTCTTTTCACTTGGTCAGTGAAGTCCAGTAGACCCCCAAACATTGCAGGTTATCTCCATTGCCCTTGGTTACCCTCCAGAATTTAATGGTAAGACCTTATTGCTGAAGATGCCACACACTTGAGTCACAGAACAGAGAGAAATCAAGCTAATACTAACCTGCAAGTTTCATGCCTACTGGCTAGCATCCACAATCCTAGAAGGTGCTATGCACACTACTGGAGGAGGTGGGTTATCATCAATCTTGTCCAGCTGTGAACCTCAAGCTACAATAAGAACCATCTTGTCAAGATGTATCTGCTGGAGCAATAGAGGCACAAATGCTATGGGGGTAACAAATCATATTCTAATTGGATTTAAAGTTCACTAGACGAGATGGGACTCCTCCCTGGTACCACTAACTGCTCCAAAAACCCACAGCTAGGCTCTAGGGGAGAGTCTAGCACCAGCCCTCTGCTAGACTGATACAGTAACAAACTGTCTCCTAATTTCTTATCATTATGCCCACAACAGAGAACATCTCTCAAACCTCATCAGGGAAGCTTCTTTTTCTTTTTTTAAACAATAGAATAGTTTTTGACAATAGACTTGTTCTCATTAGGGTGACTATCAAGACACAAGCTTTCCATAGTTGATGTCTGTGCTGGTGAGTTTTCTGTCAACTTGACACAAGCTAGGGTCATTAGGGAAGGAAGAACCTCAACAGAGAAAAATGTCTCCATTAGATAGTACCACAGGCAAGTCTTGGGGGGCATTTTCCTGATTAATGATTGATGTGAGAGGTCCCAGAACAGTGTGATTAGGTCCACCTCTGGGCAGGCAGTCCTGAGTTGTATACGAAAGCAGGCTGAGCAAGCTGTTCAGAGCAAGCCAGTGTGCAGCATTCTTTCATGGCCTGTGTTTCAATTCCTGCCTTCAGTTCCTGCTCTGCCTGAGTTCCTGCCTTTGCTTCCATCAGTGTTGGACTATGATTAGGACATACAGGGTAAACAAAACCTTTCCTCCTCAAGTCGCCATTGGTCATGGTCCTTATCACAGCAGTAAAAAGCAAATTAGGACCATGTCTATTAGTGCTACCTGTTATATCAGGGCAACATGTCCCATTTTGGAAAGTCATAAAAATAAATTATAAGCAAAGAACTAAGAAATATCACTTTCTCATGCCTGTTCACCTTTCACTTTGTGTTTGAACCATAAAGCATCCTGTCATAGATGAACTCTAATCTGTGCTTTGAACTGAGGACAAATTCCTCATTTGTTATTTACAAATGTTTAGTTTTTAAAGCCAGCCTCAGCAGCTGACTTTGGAACTGCTGTACAGTAATTCTCCCTTATCTACTAAGCATATACCCCAAGACTTTTCCACAGTGAATGCCTAGAGCTGCAGACTTCCATGTATATGCTCTACATGTGCAGTATTATGCTCGCCCTCGTGTTTCCTACAGCAATGCCACAGTACCAGAGCCAACCACCATTCTGGCTTTCACTGCCTAATGCCCCATAGCATCCTGACTTTTGCTCTTTGGGGCTGCTATTCAGTAAAACAATGGTAACTTAAGCATAAACCCCATGGTACTGCAACAGTCATTCTGAAAGCCAGGACGGCTGCTAACGGTGGGTAGTATATATTGCCTGGACACACTGAACAAAGATACCTCACATCCTAGGCAGGGTGGAGTGAGCCACCGCCTGACTTCACCATGCTACTTGGAAGAGTGTGAAATTTATATCTCAAAAATTGTACCCTCTGAATCGTCCCATTTAATACTCTGAGTCAGTGATTGGCCATAGACAGTTGAAATGCCAGAACTGTGGAAAAAGTAGGACTTTTATAATCACCAGTGGAGATATGGCTACCAAGTTTCAGCCTCCAATATTCCTTCTTAAGGCAACAATGAAAGGAGAAGGGAAGGAGAATAAATTCATAATGATCCCATTGAATGGATCAAGCACCAGGTGGGGCACAGACGCTACCACAATGTCATCCCTAATATTGTCAGGAGATACCAAGAGGGAAGTCACTTTAGGGCTTCTCAGACCCAGTGTGGAATAATATTGACTCACAGTGAGAGAGCTCATCCCTTTCACACACTGCATGCAAGGGAAGTCTCGAGAGGGTGCTAACATTCCTCTAACGCCCATCTAACATTTGCTAACTCCTGCTTTCAACAAAGAATGAACAGCTGACACTGGGAGCCTTGGCAGGCTAAGGTACTTGCTAGAATTTTAATGATTTTGTTTTTGCTCCTATGAGCTTTTTAATTGTTCCCTTCTTTATAAACCGAGAGAGACCAGTTTGCATATATATGGTAAAATTTAATTTTTAAGAAATTTTAACAGTTATTTTTTAATAGAGCTACTTTGCATGAGTCCATTTGAACAGAATGTCATGTAAGTGATATTACAAGTGACAAAATTCATGTATGTGACTCTGTGATGGCTAGATCCCAGGGACTGGTGAGTTTGCTCTTTTACCCTGATAGCATCCATCTTTGGTTCCATTTTTGTTTCAAGCTTACATATGGACAACTGTGACAGAGATATAAGAAGTGGCCTGGCTAAGGTCATACAGGTCTCTTAAACCCAAGTCCGTAGGAGTTAGGTATCTGAGTCCACCCCATCCCACAGGGACAAATGATGGTGCCCTCTTTTTCACCACACAGGCCCCTGCGACATACCGGCTTCAGACTCCTCATCTGCTGAGGCTTGGACGAAGTCCAAAAGGTACTTTCTCATGATCCCGCTGTTTCTCCTGCCTCTCTCCGACAGTGTCAGCTACAGAGAGAGGCACAGTAACCCTATAACCTACCTTGCATTATAAACTACCCTCAGATCTCTGGTGCAGCATCCTAGAGAAGACAGAGTTGTTAAAGAGAAACTTCCGGTGTGCTTTACTGAGCAGGACGGCTCATTGCTCAGCCCCTACCGGGGCTAGATTGCCTACCTGCTGGCCTCTCCCAGGGAGCTGCCTTTATCTTCCGCCTGCTTGGCAGACTGGCTTTATCTGAACATTGGTGAGTCACACTTTTTGTGCATTCCAATGTTTTATCCCTGCAGGGTGGATTCTGATAAGCACCACCACTCTTGGGCTCCTAATGCTCCATGTCTCCCTCTTAGGACTATTTCTGGGGCTCTTAAAGAAAATTGAACTTTTTGGCAGTTGGAATGGTGCAGTGATAGAGAAAGAGAAAAGAAAGAAAGGAAGAGAAAGGCCCCTGGGATTACAGAATATTCTTGTGATTATCTGATTGGAGCAAATATCCAGACTTTCTTTGACTACTTGAGTATCTAGAATGTTCTAAGAGTTAGATACAAGTTGTAAGACCCTTTGGCTTCTAGTGCCAAACAAATTAAGAAGAAATGGTGCAATGAAATTTATTGACATTTTGTCCACACTGCATGCAAACAGGATGCCAATAGTATGGTACTCATATTACCATTTTAGGAATACATTCTCAGTTATTCAATGAGTGGCCCAGACTTTACATTCAGGTTTATTATAAAAGTTAGATTTTCGAGGCCCAAGGAGAAGCTCTGTCAGTAAAGTTCTTTCTGTGCAAAGCGTGGGGACTCAAGTTTGCTCCCCAGAACCCATGTGAAAAACTCTGGGCATGGTGACACATATTTGTAATCCCAGTGTTTGGGAGTTAGAGACTGGCAGATCCCGTGGGCTTCCTGACCAGCCCAGCCTAGCCTAATCTTCAAGGTTCAAGCAATGAAAGACACTGTCTCAAAAAACAAGGTGATTGCTCATGAGAAGCAACAGTCAGAGGTTGCTATCTGGCTTCCACAAGCACACATGCATTGTGTACACAAACAGAAACACACACAGGGAATCCTTAGATAGATTGATGATGATGAAGATGAAAAGAAAAAAAAGATAGATAGATAGATAGATGATAGATAGATAGATAGATAGATAGATAGATAGATAGATAGATTGGCTTGTACTGCCACTCTGATATTGTGAGTCACCTTTGACGCCCTCACAGATCTTCTCTGGCCTCAGTTCCCTTCCTTCACCTGCCTTCTAATGGTAGGATTGGGTGGAAAAACTTCTGTGATTCTCCCAGTTCCAACACTAGGTGAGCCTTGACCCCTCCCTTGCTTTCTCTGGGCTTCAGATTTTCCCGTCTGTGAAATGAGCTGATGGTGTCAGTCCTGGCCATTTCTTGTGTGTAATAATAAGATTAAAATGTGAGGATACACACGGCCATCTTTTCTTCAGCGTGAAGCTCTGTCAGCTGTGAGGTGAGACTAATAAACCCAGGGTCACTCCCTGATGGGTGCACATCCTTGGGTTTCTGGCTCTATAAACTGGCTCTCAGTGACACAAACAAAAAGGATTTTGTAATTTATTTACTTTGAAGAAGTACCCTTTTATCTCTTCAGAGTCCTCTCTGGACAGTGGTGTGTGTGTGTGTGTGTGTGTGTGTGTGTGTGTGTGTGTGTGTGTGTGTGTGTTGTATTTGATTATATTATGGGTCACTGAGGATTGTATTAAGAACACTTTAGCACATTATCCACCCTTCTGTTTTCTAGTGCACAATGCATTGTTGCTCACTGCTGTTGGCAGATCTCTAGAGCTGTTCCTCTTGCTTAAAGGAAACTAGTTCTCCATTCTACAGTAGCTTTATTACCTAGCCCCAGCCTTGCTAACTACTATTTAATCATCTGTTTCTATGACTTTGCATCAGATAGTTCATACTACAGGAATCCTATTGAAAGAAGACCTGGCCTTTTGTACCTAGTTTATTTCAACTGGCATATTCCCCATGTTCACTGAGGTCCCTGCATATGACAAGATTTTTTCTTTTTTCACATTGAATAACATTGCATCGCATATGTGTGTCACATTTCCTTTGGGCATTTTTCCAGTGGTGAACATTAAGGTTATATCTGCCTATTGGCTATCATGAACAATGTCACATTAGACACAAGGATAAGGAGACATTAGGAACCCACAGAAGACCAGGAAGCCACATATGGAAAACAGCAAGAGCCAGGACAATGAGTCCCGGTGGGCAATCCCCACTCAGATGAACAAAGTAGTACAAACCGTGTTTTACTTGTTTTATGCCAAGATTTTATCCCCAGAAGACAGTCTCTAATTGGTCAGGGTTAGGGCATCTGTCTGTTGCCCCCGACTGTCTGAACTTAAGGATCTAGTGGCTTTGGGACATCAGGTGCCTGTATTTACTGTCCATTTGAGACCACACAAGGAAAAAAAAAGTCAGTCTCCAAAAGAAATGTTGGGCTTATGAAGGAGAATAAGGCACTGGGCAGCCTTACGCTGCTGTCCACAGGGTCACTGAGTAGCCACGATGTCCCGTTCTCTGCAGGTACCGTTCAGAGCCACACCTGCAGACACAGTTCTTCGGTGAAGCTCGCTGCTGCAGCTTGTGGAGGGGTTTCTCGTCTGTCTTCTGTTACCCTTCTCCCCTATTCTCCAGTTTCCTTCTACTACTCTTCCCTCATCTCAACTTCCATTCTCCCTTCTCATGCCCTTCTTTTCCCCTTTTCTCTGTCTCCCCACCCTACCCTGCCTGGTAGTTTCCAGAGCAAAGCGAGATGGGGCAGGGGCGGGGAGCACTTCAGGGTCTTAATCTCCCTGAGGAGAAAAGGATATTATATAATCTGGGTGAGGTATACCCTCCCACATAATACCACACATGCAGACACAAATCCGTACTTGCACATTTGCACATGTATGTATGCACTTGTTCATATACACAGGTACATACATATATATACTCATGCATATAGTAACATATATACATGCCTGCTCAAATACACATGTATAGTACTCAGGAATACAAATACACATGCCAATACATGTATACACTCATGCAATATACACATGCATACATATATTCACACAAACACAAGTGTTAATATATGTGCACATACATACATACATACATACATACATACATATATATTTCTCTTCCATCTTCTCCACTTCCTTATCCATTCTCCGCACATTCATACACACTTATGCATAAATACACACTCGTGCACTATATATACACGTCATACATAAAAACATGTGTATATTGTATACACTTCATGCATATATACACATTTGACCATATACACACATACATGTATATAGTTCTGCATTATATGTGCATTTGTACATATACAAATGAGTACATACACAGATTGATAAATGCACACATGTGGATGTGTACACACTCATAAAACCATGTACATACACTAGACACATACATGTGAGAATACACATTTACATATATATGTATGTATGAAATTGCACCCATGCATATGCACAGACCTATATATGTACTGAAATACACATATGCACATACATATCCACACACATACCTATGCACATAGGCATATGTGTGTGCACACTTATCCAAGTATATTTATATATAGACACACATATAGTACACACACCAATCTATTCATATATAGGCACATAGACAATGTGTATGCACATCTATCGATGCATATTTAACGTACATATATGCATACATGCACACACCTATCTATGCATATCTATATACGTAGACACATGCATGCATATACACATGCACACCCTTGGCCTTTGCCTTCCCCTTCTCTCAGGCAAAGACTTCATTTTCTTCACTTCATTGCAGTTGCTCTTTCTGTTCTGATGACATTTATCCAGGTGCAACACAGATTCTTTACCTTTCCCTGCGCTGGGATGTTAGAAGCCGGGAAACATGCAGCTGTGGAAGAATTCCCACAGTGCTCAGGGGCTGCTCCTGACCACTCAGACAGGTCGGTGACAGACAACAAAAGGCTCAATCTAAAGTCTCTGAGAATTGACAGCCATGGTGAGTGACTGTTACAAGGGCCACCAGAATAAATCTTTGGCAGCTCCCAAACACCTTCAACAGCAAGCTTTGCTTGAGGAGTAAAACAAGCAGAGGGAGAAGCACCGTGTTGTCGTCCTTACTGGAAAGCAAACAAGAGCCTGCTGACAAAGACAAACTGGGAAACACTCTGACAGAGCTGGCCAAGGTCAGGGGAGGACTGAAGCATCCAGGGAAATATCAGTAGCATTTTGACAGCCTAATAGCAGGGAAGGAATTGTCTTTGCAACAACTCCGAAGGTTAAATTCCTAAAGAATTGCGACACCGTGAGGAGATGTTGGTTTCAATTGCTTGTAATAACATCCTTGACCAAGACCCATTACACAGCATAGTCTTCCTATATTTTATGTTGAGAATTGTCAAGCACACGTAACAGCTGAAGATCTTTACATTGAAAGAGTGTCCACACGGAACCTGGAATCTGCTGCTCCTGTTCCGTTGCTGTGATGCACATCCAGCCCTCTGTCCATTGTTCTGTTTTGGATCTATTTCACTCTTCACCACAGAGACTCAGCTTGAACTAGAGTTGAAGATTAATGTTTGTCTATGCTGAATACAGAAGGCATCTGTGTGTATATGTGAACATGTATTGTTTTAGGGAGAGGTTACACATGTGTGCCTGCAGGCGTGCATGCACATGTATTTGTGGAGGCCAGAGGAAAATCTCTGGTCTCATCTCTCTATAGGTGATGTCAAGTTTTTTGACAGTCTTTTGAGACCTGGAGCTTCCTGACATGGCTGGGTGGACTAGCCATTAGGCCCCAGACTTCCTACTGCCTCTACCTCCCCAGCTCAACTGAAACTTTTTTATGTGGGTTCTGGAGGAGATACTTGTGGACATTTAAGGGGTAGGAACATATAAAAGGTACTTATGCTATTGAAGGTATCTCCTTAATGGAAATTGTGAAATATCTTCTTCTTTTTCTTCTTCCTCCTCCCCCTCCTTCTCTTTCTCCTCTTCTTCCTCTTCCCTGCTCATGAGAGGAGTGGTTTGCTCTGCCACATCCTCCCACCATGTTGTACCACTGTTCTTACAGAAGCCTAAATCAACTTGAACCAGAATTTCCAAAATCAACCTTGCCTGTTAACAAGTAAGTTGCTCCAGGTATTTTGTTATAGTAATACAAAGCTTACTAATGTACAAATGTACCACTATGTAGCAGGATGTTGATAATAAGGGAAGCTATGATTTGTGTTGGCAGAATATGTATAGAAACCCTATGCATTTTTCTCAGTTTTGCTATGAACTTAAAACTTAGCTAAAAACCTACGTTTATTTAAGACAGCTTTACATATAGCATACAAAGGAGATCTAATGGAGCACTGACAGACTAGCGTTCCAGTGGCCAAACACAGCTTGTAGCCATGTGTGTTTCCCACCCAGCACCCATACCAATCTTCCATTGCAGAATTCTCATTTTCTTTTGGATCAATGATCTACCTTCTCTCACATTTCACACACTTGGGGAAGAATTGATCCTTTGTTTTGATCCCATTGCTGGACATGAGAGCCATGCTTGTGACCTGTTGTCTTGATTCCATTGTTGGGCATGAGAGCTGTGCTTTTCCAGCCCACTTTTGTTGGCAACAGAAATTTATCTGAAAGCGGTGATTTGGGCTGTGATGAGCTCCCAACCAGGCTATAACACAGAGAGCTTTCCCTGGGATTTTTTTTTTTTTGCTGACTTTCAGTTCAGTTATTAAACCAGCAGGGAAGACACAGGGGTGCTAGCATCTACTCCTTCATTATGCTGTAAGCACCTGCTAAAAATGTGGGTGGCCCTGGGAAAGCAGAGTCTGCTGATGGGAAGAGACAAGGACCTTCCAGACTCCAATCAGGCAGGTTCCTGTACTTTCAGTATGAGACCCCAAGCCTCTCTTAAAAAATTGGACTAGCTGGAGCTGTTGGAGCTCTTCTCTAGCAATCCCATCAGGAGGGTCCTGAGGCATGCACAGTTATCTGGGACTTGTGCAGGGCTTCAAAGCTTTGTCTGATAACGACACAGGGCACACTGCAATTAGACCCTGCATTAAAGAGTCATAAGCAAAGCTGTACACCCTAGCCAGGTGGTGACCTGAATCTAGGAGATCAGGTGACAGACAACCTCCTTGTTGGTATGTGGTGAGAAATGCCATAGATGGTAGAGTGTCTGGGTCAGGAAGGATGGGGCTTCCAGATTGAGTGAGCCTTACAACAGGTTTCAAAAGTGAGGAGTCACACTATAGTGAAAGATAAGAAAGCAGGGTGAGCCACCCAAGTGGGCTTAGACAGCCTTCCACACAGGATGACCCCAGTCAACATATTCTCTCATCCACCCACCCACCCACCCATCCACCCACCCACCCACCCACCCACCCACCCATCCACCCACCCACCCACCCACCCACCCACCCATCCACCCACCCACCCACCCACCCATCCACCCACCCACCCATCCACCCACCCATCCACCCACCCATCCACCCACCCATCCACCTACCCATCCACCCACCCATCCACCCACCCACCCACCCATCCACCCATCCACCCATCCACCCACCCACCCATCCACCCACCCACCCACCCATCCACCCACCCATCCACCCACCCACCCACCCACCCATCCACCCATCCACCCATCCACCCACCCATCCACCCACCCACCCACCCATCCACCCATCCACCCATCCACCCACCCATCCACCCACCCATCCACCCACCCATCCACCCATCCACCCACCCATCTACCCACCCATCCACCCACCCATCCACCCATCCACCCACCCACCCATCCACCCATCCACCCACCCATCCACCCACCCATCCACCCATCCACCCACCCATCCACCCACCCATCCACCCACCCACCCATCCACCCACCCACCCATCCACCCATCCACCCACCCATCCACCCATCCACTCACCCACCCATCCACCCACCCACCCATCCACCCACCCATCCACTCACCCATCCACCCATCCACTCACCCACCCATCCACCCACCCATCCACTTGTCTGTTTGCCCATCCCCTCCTCTACTTTCCTGACAAAATGAGTGTTTAAAAATACAAGCCTAACCAAGATGAGACTTGATAGCCTATGACCATATAGTGGGGGAGGAGGTCCCCCTCGGTCATAGACCTAGGGGAGGGGAATAGGGTAAAAGCAGGAGGGAGGAAGGAACAGGAGGATACAAGTGATGGGACAACAATTGAGTTGTAATCTAAATAAATTAATTTTTTAAAAGAAAAATACAAGCCTAATAATAAAATCACTTGCCCTCCTTAAAAATAGGGGTAAAAATCCAACCACTCACCTGGTCAACAAAGCCCAGTCCATTTACCATTTGCAATAAGCTCCTTCTATCCCCCACAGCCTGGGCCTCAGCCTCCCCGGAGTCCTGCTTACTCTCACACCAGGACCTTTGCTCTCTTCTCTACCCTTCACTCCTAACCTCACACTCCTTAACCACAGTAGCCCTTAGTTATCCTTTACACTTAAGTGTCACTTCCTCAGAGAAGCCTTCCCTGAATGCCAGACCATATAATATCTTCCAGTACATTTTCTCATTAACTTGTTTTTCATAATCTTTACCCAAGGTTACCTATGTGTGTAGGGGGAGGGGAAATGTGTGTATGTATACATACATGTATGTGTATATATGTGTAGGTTTATGTGGTTATGTGTGTATGTAAGTGTGCATGTATTTGTGTATGTGGCGTACATGTGTATATTTGTATGCATATATGTGCATGTATGTATGTATATGTGTGTATATGTATGTTTATGTGGTATGTGTGTATGTATATGTGGGTATATATGTGTGTATGTGGTATGTGTATGTGTGTACTGATTCATGTTCATCTCTTGTGTTCGAGTTTAAGATCCAGCTAATCAGAGACCTTTTTCACTTTCTTAAACAGTTGAATGTTCAGAACCCATTACAGCGGCCAGCATTCATACTTCTGAGCTGCTACAATCCCCACCTCTCCCTGTTGTGCTCCCAACTCTAAGTAAAGTGTTGGTTGTAACTTGTGCTGCTGTTTCTGTTAGAGTTGTCCTTTAGATCCCTCTCTGCCTACCAAAAGGTAGAGAAATGAAGTTTGGACGGAGAAGGCCCAGGGCTCCCAGTAACATGAAGGGCACCACACTTCCTCCTGAATAAAGAGTGGTCACTATCCACCAGGCTTGCCTACATTTGGGTGCTCGGCTCCTACTCTGACAGGACACCAACATTTCTATTTCAGTCACCTATGGATTCACTCAGGGGTTACTACTGGACTCTTCTCTGATAAACAGACAAAGACACATGAGGACGCACAAGGGCTGCACACCAGTGAAGCACTTCTGCCATGTGCCTGCCCTTGCACCAGCCTGAGTCCCTCAATGGCCTCAGCACAGACTCACGTGTCAGCATGTCTTGGGCCAACTCCTAGTCAGGATGTCTCCACCAGCTGCAGGACTTCTCTGTGCCTCCGTTTTCGCGTCTGTGGAATGGAGTTCAACATTACCCTCTTGCACTGTGATTATCAGGCTAACTAACAGAAAGATGTCTATTAATAAACCCTCAGTACATAGGAAGTCTGACTAAAATGCTCATATTTGTGTGCCCTCAGCAAGACCTATGTGGCTTATCATCTGTGTGGTTACCCAGATCCCCACAGCAAGAAGAGTGCCACAGTCATTTTAAAGCTTTGCTGTTGACAATTGTAAGTACTTAATCATTTCTGCGCATGAGATGACACGTTTTCTTTAGCATCAGGCTCTGACCAACACACCAATGGGTGTCTCCAGCGTTTCGTATAGCTCACACATGCCACTGCTCTTCATAGCCAGCCAAAAGGATCAGCTTTGGAACAAAGTTCTACCTTTGGAGGTTTGGTTTTTCTTTGTGGGACAAGGTCTCACTACATAGCCCAGGCTGGCTTCCAACTCATAATTCTTCTGCCTCTGCCTGTTCAGTGCTAGGATTACAGGTGTAGTCAGTCCCCCACACCCAACTCAAGTAGGCTGTGCAAATTCACCAAACTCCTTTCCAAGGACCAAGAGCATCCTAAGCCAGACTCAAAACCTTAAACACACTCTCATGCAAACACACATTTCCCAAGGAACAAATGATAACTGACCAGCTGCCAAGCATCTCAGGGGGGCAGCGGGTGATAGGGAGCAACTCTCTGTCCATTGAGACTGCAGTCTACCCATCCTCCTTCCCTCACACCCCTGTTCTCTCTGCTCAGCACTTAGGAGACAACCGCATTCCTGCTTTCTTTCAATATCCCCCATGCAGTGCAGTTCCTCCTCCTAGCCAGGCTCTATAAAGGACCTCTATCAATGGGCCTTGGAATTTGAACCACTTTGGAAGTGTCTAATCAAATGTGATCACTGCATGCTAAATCTGAGGCTGAGTCTCCAAATCCAGCACTGACCCATCTGCATTGCAAAGATAGACTCACTCTGCAGCCTCAGCTAGTGGGTGTTGCAGATCTCACTCTTCCCGTGTGTACTGACTCTGCAATGTGCAGGTGCTGTGTAAAGATGCAGATGCATCCAGAACCTCACAGACAAAAGGCCTTGACCTCCCAAGGAGGGAGTGGACAATAAACAAGACAAAGTAGATTCTCTATGGTAGGATGATGGTACTAAGCCTTCGGGTAGGAAGAAGGCAAGGAGAGCACAAGATTTGGGGTGAAGAACAATTGCAATGTCTATCTTAAATAGGATTGTCAATGAGAAGAAGACATCTGAGCAGGGACATGAAGATGGAAATGCAGGCCATGCAGCTTGCCCATGCAAAAGCTCTGGGCCTTTTGCCACTCTTCACAATGTAGGCAGATCTCCGAAGAGACTGGAGGCTTTGCTAAGCCATGTGCCTCAGCTTCTCATCTTAGTGCAGTGCCACCTGCAGGCCAACCCGGGCTATAGGTTTAGAGCAATTATGTGTTGAGCTTTTCATCATGCGGATTTGTTTCTTAGATTTTTACAGCAAGGATGGTCGCATTAAAAATCATTTTAAGAGAGGGTCCTGTGTAGCCAAGGATGCCTGTATCCTCTTATCCTCACTTCCCAAGACCTGAGCCACTGGGCCAGGACTTATGTGCCACTTGGTGGTCCGAGTCAGAGCTTCAGGTTCACTAGTCAAGCACTTCACCAACTAAGATCCATTCCTGGACTCAAGAGAGAACTGTGAATGTATTTCCCTCAAAAGAAATGACACATGCTTAAGGTGACAAATATGCTAGTTAAACCAATTTGATCATTATGGATCAAATACAGGAATTGAAATATCACATTATACCTACAGAAATATGCCTGATGGTGTGTGTCAATCGAAAATAAAAATAAAATAAAAAATTAGAAAGCAAGAGATATCACAATAAAAATTTAATATCTAATGGAGCTTGAACTATCAGACTGGGCTACAGTGTACCCATGGGAGTCTGTAATAACCTGTCCTTTTAGGGGGCTGGGTGCCTGTTCACCACCAACTCAGCTGAGGTCAGCATACCCCTCAACAACTTTAGTTCTCCAGCCTTCCCATTCTCCATGCACTGCCTGGGCTCCTAACAGAGATGGGAACAAGACACTAGGCCCTTGCTGGAAACCCAGAAGAAGCTCAGCCTGTTTCTTCTTTCAGGAACAGATGTTGGGGGAGGAGTCTGAGGAGGTGGGCGCTCCAACATCTTAGAGCCAGGCACATGCCCCTCGCTTGCATCTTTGCATCTGCTTCAATTTGCTCCTGGAAAGGCTTGTCTCTGCTCCTGCAGCGCCTTTAACACACACACTTGACTTGAGCCCAGAGCAGACGTCTCTCCCTGGCAGATTCTTGGGTATCCTTGACAAGTGAAGCTCTTGGAGCGCTCTGCCTGCCTCTCCTACAAACGGGGCTCCCCTTCATTGCAGGGATCTCACCTGCGCTGCCCATATTCTCCTTCACACAACCTTCAAACACTCCAGACCACCCAGCCCCCTATGTGCGTTTGTGTACTTGTGTTAGGCTCCGCCTGAGCCTGATGCGCCCTCGTGCATATTGATGAGGGTGTCTGCGTGTTTTCACCAGTCTAGCTAGGTGTGGAAGATGAAAGCATCCGCGTGCGTGAGTGTGTGAATGCACCCGCATGGCTGGGCATTGTATGCCTTTGTGTGCATGTGAGTGAGTGTGTCTCAGTGTCTGCAACATCCTTATCCCGGGCTAAAAGCTGTATGTGGCTGGCTTCTCTTAGCCAGCCTGCATTCCTTCCAAGTTCAGGGACAGCACCATCGACCTGGTGGTACACACAAAGATGTTTGCACCCTTCCTTCAGACCCACAAGCTCAGCTCCATGATCCAGGAAAGCAAAAAAGCCTTTCAATATTCTCTGGGCTCCAACAGTTGCGACCCCATCCCCCATCCCCAGAATGTAGAATCCTCTGTGCAAACATGGACTGGAAGCATTGGTGGGGAGCAGGGAGAAGTAACAGGGAGAAGAGAGTCAGAAGAAAATCTGAGGAGTTGCTGGAGGAGGAATGGAGCCCCTAAGGGAGAAACAGGTCATATCCACACCACGCCCCTCCCACAGGGGTTGGAAACCCAGGGACAGCCTGTTTTCCGTCCTGGTCTTCCTGCGGGGTTCCCAAGTTAACCAGGTCTTTTACTCCACAAACTGGGGCCAGAAAACGCTACTGGGACCCGATTCGGTTAATGTCCCACACGATCCCCCAAGCCCGCAGCGCGTGTGCGCGCGCGCGTGGACACACACACACACACACACACACACACACACACACACACACACACACACCACACACACACACACACCATCCAGGCAGCTGCTGATTGGCTACGGGGAGCGGCGTCCCGACCCGGGTTCTGAGGCGGGAGCAGTGCTGTCCTAGGAGGGAGGTGCACACTCAGGATCTGGGAGCCCCTCCCTCGTCTCCTGCACCCTGCTGGAGAGCAGAGCTGCCGATCCAGGAAGGCAGGTGCGGAGCTGCCACGGAGGACATCGGCCAGGGATAGAAGAGGGTCCCGCGGTGCAGCGATCCAGCCCCAGTTGCTGCCTGGTTCCCAGTCGCTTGGCAGCGCGACAAGCCCAGCCCGGCTAGGGGCGCGCTCATGGAGCACATGCACGCCCACCTCGCCGCCAACAGCTCGGCTTGCGGCTTGGGCTTCGTGCCGGTGGTCTACTACAGCTTCTTGCTGTGCCTCGGGTTACCAGGTGAGGGGTGTGGGGGAGAGGGAGGGAAGCCAGGAGCCCCAAGTTGCAAGATGAGCCTGTCCAGAACCTCCGAGGTCCCAGGCACCTTCTTGGGAAGTACCCTGGAGCCCCCTTTGAAAAATAACAAAGTTGAAACCTTATGGCAACTGTGGAGGTTTCCAGATCATGATGAAGGGACGTTGCATGGCTTGGCGGTGACAGTGCTTGTGTAGCACTAGGGCGCTGGGGCATTGTGGCTTGTGGGTGTGCATCCACTCCAAAGCGCGCTCGTGTGTGTGTGTGTGTGTGTGTGTGTGTGTGTGTGTGTGTGTGTGTGTGTGTGTGTGTGTGTAGGGGGTCGTGTTTCTGAAGGGCTGCCTGAGACTTGACTGCAGCTTGCAGCTTCTGGGCAGAAAGCCTAGAGAAGGCTTCTCTCCTGCTTTTGCCCTACACTGTCACCTCAATGAGAACATTTCTGCTACCCTATCCCTCTGTACCACTACCCCCTACTTAACCTAATGCTACATAAGGCCAACTCAGGTTCAAGTGACAATGGGATGAGCCCTTGCTATCCCCTATATGACCAGAGGGAGTGAGGTGTCTCCCTATAGCTAACAAGAGTCAAGGGCTGCCTCTGGGTCTGGCATGTATGGGGCAACTGTGCAGAGATGTGCCCTGGTACTTCGGGGATGGCAACCTCCTTGAGCTTCTGTCTTCTTCCTCTGGCTTTGCCTGCAGGTCAACCCCAGTCCTCCTTATCAGCCAGCCCCAGCAGATGAGTGGCTGGCTGGTCCCACATCTTAAAGTCCTCTAGAAAGTGAAGCTGAGAGTTGTAGTGAATTCCTGAAGAGAGATAAGCTGGGGAGGGCGGAGGGACGTCTCCCTGGGCTATGAAGGAGAGAAACTGGGACCAGGAAGAACACCCCGGGGCGGGTGGGGGGAGCTTCAGTTTGGGGGCCTTTGGATAATCCTCTCATCCACACAATGTCATGGGCATTCCTGGGGTCACCTGCAGGCAGAAGAGAGAGCTAGACACAAACAGACTCAGAAAGAGAAACATTCCTGTCCAAGGTAGAATCTTAGCCTTTGCCATTTGTCATCGCTGCTCTGAAAACTTGAGCATCCTGGTACTCTGAGAAGCTGAGTTTCAGTCTTCCAAGATCTGAGAGCCCACCCTTCCTCAAACATTTAGGGTATCCAAAGCCCCTGGAAAAATTGGTTTCCAACCCCAAATTTGGCCAGCACAGGCCAGCGCAAGTTTCCTAACATGGGCTCCTCTGCCCCATATGGCTAGAAGCCCTCTCCTAGTCCTCTGGTGGAGAGGGGCGCCACCTCTATGCACCCTGCCAGGTAGGGCGCTCCTGTAATTACCTGGAGCTGAAATTGATTTTCATCCAGGTTGCACCTCCCCCTCCTGCCCTCCAAAGCCTGTCCCCAGAGCTCTCTATTGGGAAATCAGTTCTTGAGAGGCTGGTTATGTGTGATGCTTGCTGAACTGAAGAAGGACCAGACCTCTTCTCCTCTTCAGCACCCTTTCATCACAGCACAGCCAACCCCCATCCTGACCTCTCCATCTCCCCCACTGCTTTGCTGCCCATTCACTCTCTCGGGCATTTTCTCTACAAATTCTAAGGGGCAGAGCTGTAAAGACAAGGAAGAGGGTGACCTCCAAGAGTCCAAATCAGGACATGAGGTTAGAAGGACAGGGACTGCTCAGACTGTCGATAACCTCAAGTCAAGGTGTCTTGAACTATCATAGTCTAACTCCCCTGGACAGCTACGGTCTTTCCCACCCATAGCTTCAGCACCCACTGTATGCCAGGCACTGTGCTTAGCATAAGTTTAGTCCAGGGCTTTTGAACTTAAGGGGAAAGAGAGTTGACATTTGAACTTAGATGGTGTGGATGTATTTGTAGACTTAGCTAACAGTTTGACTACCTACTGTGTGCAAGTATTAAGGATGTGCAAAGGGCTCCAAAATGTCTTCCAGGGCAGTCCTTGGATTCAGGGAACCCTGATTTTAGAGGCAGCAGCTGGGTGGAGAAGAAGCAAGCTTCCTAGAGAAGACTGAAGGAGAGACTCTTACCAAAAACTACGGGCTGAACGCAATCTTATTAGCAACCTGAAAGGCTGGTTCAAAGGCAGAGTCCTTGTCAGTTTTTGAAAGCTGCAGTTCTCAACCTGTGGGTTCTCAACCTTTCTGGGTAGAATAGCCTTTTCACAAGGGTCACCTAGGACTATCAGAAAACACATTTATATTACAATTCATAACAGTAGCAAAAATTACAGTTATGAAGTAGCAATGAAAATAGTTTTATGATGGGGGTGGGGTGGTCACCACAACATTAGGAACTGCATTTAAGGGCATTAAGAAGGTTGAGAACTACTGCTTTAAAGCCATGCAAGGAAGCAAGCATATCCTAGCCAAATAGGAGTGCAGACTGGGGATTAACCCATCTTCCACCAGTGGTGTGGTGGCTCTGTGCCTCAGTTTCTATCTGTAAAGTGGACATTATGTGAATGGCTTTCCCTAGGATGGTAGCAACAAGTGACTACCCTGGTGAAGATGAAGAACTGGTTAAGCATGCAGTTCAGTGGTTGTCACATGCATTGATTGACACTGTGTGGCTGCTGTTATAATTGTCATCCCATGGGTTGTTAGGAAAGGGAGTTGCTCAGCGTGATTAGGGCACAAACAGAGGATCCAGGAAGTGCCTAGAGGAGAGCAGTTAGCCTGACACATTAGCCTTGCAAGCCCACCATGGTGGTCTCCTGCTCAATCCATAGTCACCAGTCACTGTCAATCAACAGCACTGTCACTGCTCATGGAGAGACACGGCTATGTGGGGTGTGATGTAACACGGACCACAGGCCTTGCTAATATCATTGAAAAGTGAGATTTTAATTGAATCACTATTCCCAGCAGTGAACTCATTCCAAGTTTTCCAAATCCCCCCAGTGCTGTTAGAGATGTGAGTGGAAATGGAGAGATGGATGGGGAGAGCCTGGACACTTGCCAAGTGGAATCCAGTAATTACAGGAAAGTGGCAGGTTTCGCTGGTCACATAGAAACCCTAAGTTGGCATAAAGAGCTTGAAAAAAGGGCATGTGGTCCAGCCCCCTACTTTAAGTAATTGCCTGTGTGGGCCAGTGATACAGGCCTGGCACAAGTCCAAGGAATTCCCATGTGAAGTATGGGCAGAGCTAGCCACTCAGGAATTCCTAGCTGGTCAGTTCCACAGTTTGCTCCATCAGTAAAATGGGTTAGAAGTCAAATGTAATTATCTCCCTAAGTAGCATGTATTAATTAAGATATACTCATATGAAAATAACTCAAGTCGTACCTCTGGTCTCAGCTACTCAGAAGACTAAGGCAGGAGGGTGTCTTGAGATGAGAAGTTGAAGGCCAGCTTAAGAAGTATAGCAAAAACTCACCCACAAAACACTCAGAATTGTGCCTGGTCCAAGACAAGCACATTTGACTCAGTGCCTTCTCTACACCAGATCTTTTTACCTTCTGACACTTTATATCCCTTACCCCACTCTGACCTACATATGCATCTGAACCCATTTTATGGCTGAGTAAACTGAGACACAGAAAAGTCTCCATACATCTGCCCTACAATCACAGCATGTAAACCAGAGATAAATGCACCTGTTCTTTCTGTTGCATCTCATTCCCTTCCTTCCTTCCATCAGAGAACTGTTTTAGCTAATCCTGGTCCCCCCAGTACTAAACACTTAGCGAAGAACATTGGTAACCCTGCCCTTCATAAAACCCCATCTGTTTCTCTCCCTCCTCCCTTTTAAGTGAGAAAGATGTTTCTTATTTTCTCAAGACACAGGAGCTAAGTAGGCAAACCTAGTGCTGATTGGCTTGGTGTGGACAAAGCAGTATAAAAGGAATGGCAGAAGAGGGAGGAAGCTATGAGTTTGAATGCCTGGAGGAAGACAGTAAGGGGGTGATGGGTGAGCTGCCAAGATAAGAAAGGAACAGTAAGAAAATTAAACGGAGATTTGAAAGACTTTTCTTTTTAATTTTTCTTTCTGAAAGGTGCCCCAGACATAAAGGAAAGTGAAGTGAGGAAGGAGATGATAGCTTGCAATGGCGCCCCACCACACAGGAAGGAATGCTTCCACACCTGCTGGGCGAGGGTGATGAGATCTTCCTCTGATGGCTGAGATGAGGTGAAGGGAGCCTGACACACAGTAGTAATGGTGGTTACTAGCCAAAGGTAAAGATGCTAGTAGCCTAGTAACTGGGCTGAACTCCACAGATATGTTCCCTTTCATCCACAAAGAGCTTTGATTAGAGAACACGTAGTAAACAGGCTAAGAGCAGACATGTGAAGGCTAAACCTCTAGAATTTTCTATCCTGGCTGTGATTCTCACACCCTGTGTAACCATGGGCAAGTGACATTAACTGCTCCATGCTTCCATCTCCTCACCTTTAAAAAGGAAGCTGTGATACTTGTCCGTACACTGTGAAACTGTTGTGAAGACTGACTTAGGCACTAAGCACAGCACTTTGAGCACAGTAAGCACTCTATAAGCTACGTTATCATCATTTGAAATGTGGGAAACTTTCTCAATTTGTTTGGTGACACCAGCTTTACCCTATCGTAGAAGCAAAACAGATACTATAAGAAAATAAAACTATAAAGCACTAAGCAGAAATGGCCAAGTTTCTCCATCCACACCTAAGAAGGATAACTCATCTAGAACTCGGGTTTATCTGGGGAAACCAAATTTATTAAGCATTTGAGAATAATAGTATCAAACTGAAAAGCAAAATCCAAGTGATAGGGAAAAAACTATTTGACAGTAGTTAACATCTACTTGTAGTCAAAACTCATCCAATGAGTGATAAAGGGAATTTCTTTAATATGGAAAATCCACAAATAACTTGAGCCTTATACCACACTTAGGGGCTGACGCCTAGGTGCATGCCCCCAAACTCCATGATCTGGAGCCTGGCAGAAAGAACTGCCCTCCTTGCTTTATTTCAACATGGTACTGGAAGTTTGGGCCAATGGAATAAGGCAAGAAAGAGAAGCAAAGAATAAATTCAATCATTTCTATTCATGGATGCTAAATAGCCCTCATAAAAACTTAAAAGATGTCACAGAAAAGCTCCTACGAACTAGCCAGTGGATCTAGTGTGTTTACACAATACATTGTTGTTATATCTATCTACCAGCAATGAATAATTTGAAATTAAAAACAAAACAAAACAAAATAACCTCAATAGAATTCCAAGTTCTCTCTTGCAGCATGTAAACGTTCATTCACAGGAGGTAGCCCCTTCCAGAAGCTGAAAAATAGTGGGTCCCCTTGAAACAGATTATGGCATCCATACAGCTTGAAACCCTCAAATCAGGGAACAGCACAGGCTGAAGTGCCTCACTTGGATCACTTTCTCCTGTTTATCAATCCTTAATTCATCATCCCGCAGGCAATCACTGCTACTGTGCCTTCATTTCTTCTCACCGCTTTAAATTGAGAAGTTCAACTCTTCATTCCAAATGCTGCCTGAGATGAGCACGGTATACAGTGACTTACCTTTTATTTTTTTTAATTTATTTACTGTGTCAATGCATGAACCTTGTCTTTCCTTTATACAGCTGTATAGCATTCCTTTGTATCCTTACATTCAAATTCATGTGAGCTGCTTCCTGCCAAAGTGCACACACATACACACACACACACACACACACACACACACACACACACACACTCTCTCTCTCTCTCTCTCTCTCTCTCTCTCTCTCTCTCTCTCTCTGATTCTACATAGCTCTGCATGCTACACCTAACTCACCCGCATCCTGTCTGTGTCATACTCAGGTATATTTGGCCATAAAACCCTTTATAAATATGAGCCAGACAAAGAGAACAAGATTTGGATTCTGGGTTCCAGGCTCTTCTGGCAGTAACTCACTGTATGGCCTTAGAGAGGTCATTTTTGATGGGGTCACCAAAGCCACAAGAAGAGAGGATTCTGCCTGACCTGTAGTTGGAGACATAACCCTTAGACGGACCATAGCAATACAAGTTTGTGGAATCACAAAGTCATGATCCAGCTCTACTAGAAGCTGCCTATCATGGCCTTGAGATGGAGTCCAGAACAACTTCTTTCTAGACCCTAACTCTAACCCTAACCCTAACCCTAACCCAATCCTCCTACAGTTCCTCTAACCATCACTTCAGTCCTACTTTTCAAGGTTGAATGAAAAATACATTGCATACAAACTGGATGTGGATTTGGATCCTGTTTCTATTGTAACCTCAAGTATAATACTTCCCCTCTCTAATCCTGAGTTCTGTCATCCTTGACAGGGGGATATCAAGGTCATCAGTTAAGCAATAGTTTTCTGGTATCTTCTTGCTTGAATTTGAATCCTGGCTCCTCTATTTACTCATCTGGTACTTCGCTGAGCCTCAGCGTCCTCAGCCATGAGAAGTATATTAATAGTGCCTGTTCCAAGGGGCTATTTTGAAGATAAATTAAATTGTGAAAATGCTTAGTTCCATTCTTGGCATGCCTGCTCGCATGTGGAGTAAGGTTTGATAATGTTATTAACCTCTGGGTCTTATATTGTTTATGATGATTAGAAATAAAACACACAAAGGTTTCTCACAGTCCCTCACACAAAGTAGGGGGATCCATAAATAACTGACATTGTTTTATTGTCTAATGTGCCCATGCGCGTTTAAGCCATGTCTATGTCTGATAGCCACACTTGGTACATGGGTCTTTCCCATAAACACAGGGTTCTACTCACGATGGTGATACAGATGTTCCATAGCAAGCCAGAGAGAAATAACCCCATGAGTTGGCAATAAATCCTTTCTTAAGCCTAAGCAGCGGGACTTCCTAAAAGACTTGCCTGGATTTCTGGGCAACTTTTAGAAATAGTACTGGAACAAGTACATTTGGTTGCCTGGAAAAAGTATCCAGGGTCATGTGCATCTGAAAGACATAGACAAAGCCTGGAGAGGATGTCAAGCAGTCAGAGGCTACAATCCTGGCTGAGGAATGGGCTGCCGGTGTCATGAACTCAAATACCTATAAGGGGATGTCACGTAATGTCTGTGAGCAGAGTGGTCCAGTTCTGTTTCGCTTATCCAAGGAATTGTGCTTCCCTGCTGTTGTGCTGAAACCACTCGATTGTCAGTCTCCCTCATTCACTCTCCGTGGCAGATAAATATACCCAAACCCCAAACCTTTATGTTTGCTCTTAATAACCACCTGCTCCCACATAGCACCTACTGCCAGATATTCATCAAGGCACGTCTTATGTGTGAACTTATTTAATTCTTATCACAAGTCTTTGGGCATCAATGATTCACACAGCTAGGAAATGACAGAGCAGCCCTGTGTGTCACTACTTAGCTTATCATGAAAAAGTGATCACACACATACACACACACACACACACACACACACACACACACACACACACACACACACCAAGATGGCAAGTGAGACTCAAGTGGAACTGACCATAAGAAAGGAAGGACTAGACTTCGGGTCAGAAAGTCCTCTGTCACTTCACTTTTTGGCCAACAACTCAGTGTTGGCAAATTGTTCCAAAACCTAGAGATCTAGGTTTATGTGGAACAGCCAATATTTTAATGTTGGCAACTAATTCTAAAAGAAAAAAAAATTCTGTGAGCCAACACTTCCTGAGCCCAAGCCAAACAGATCTACCTGCTGGCTTGCATTAGTCCACCAGCCTGCTGACTTACAACCTTAGGATGGGGAAGCTCCAAGAAGGATCAAGAAACCCCAGTGTGGATCCCAGTAGAAAACAAAACACTGAATCTAGACAGGAAAGGAGCAATAATTAGGGAGACCCAGAGAACTGTGGGCTGAACGAAGGCATACCGACTTCCCAACCCAGGTAATTAGCTAGAAGACACTTCTCCAAGAAATACTACAAACTGCATTTGAGAAAAACAGAATAACCCTTCAAACCTGCCAACACAGAGAATTGGGGTGTGGGCACAAAAGACCCTGGATCTAGATTCAAAGTACAGCCTCATGACTTCCTGTTAACAAGACTGGCAAGTGGCCTCCATGCCTCAGCCCATAATGTCTTTTACTCAGGGCTTATGGCATGGATGAAGTGAGACCATTCAGGGCTAGCATAGGGCATAGTATCTGTCAGTCCATGGCTTCTGGATGGTTTGGAATTAGTGTTTTGCTTTGTCTTCTTTGATGAACCCAAAGATCCTGACTTTACCAAAAGGTCAATGCTTCTCCTGAAGCCACAAGGCCAGGAGCAGAAGTGTCCTCAGTGGAACTCTTCTGATCTTGCCTTCCTTTTCTAAGTCAACTGCTTAGATGTCCAGGTGCAGGAAAGTGATCAGAGTAAAGACAGATAGACTGAGCCAGTGCGCAGTGACCACCTGGCATTGCATTTTGTCTGGTTTGTGTCTAGAATGGCTTTTAATAGTATCCGTGTGCAGCACCTGTTCCTTCTCTCAAACTTCCTGATTCCATCAAAGGAATATCTCAGCTTGGCGTAGCGTGTCTTTAACACCTTCTCAGTATGTCTTAAATCTCCTGGGCCCGGCACCTTGGCGGGCAGTAGTATCTGACTTGAATTTAATGTCTTGTTCTGTTATTACATATTTTCCCCAATGCTAGGAATCAAACCCAGGGCTTTGCACACACCAGGAAATCATCTTACCACTGAGCCACACCCAGGCCCTGCCTTTGTTTTTAAGACTGCCTTTTCATTACAGCCATGAGGCTAGTTTGTGAATCATGGTTCTGTGCAGTCTGCTACAGTGACACAAGCCATGTGAGGCTATGGAACACTTGACATTGGACGAGTGCAAGTGAGATGCTGAATGTTTCATTTCATTTCAATTAATTTGCAATTAAAATCTGATCATTCAGTTATTAGAAAATAACTGTCTGGTTGGGACAACTCTGGTATGAATTTATTCATCCAGCTCTCTTTTATGACCTCTAAATAGAGGTCACAAAAAATTCAGCACACACAAAGAGATATACTACAATTGTTAACTACACACTGGATTCTGAAGAAGCACAGGAAAAAATGGTAAATATCTCATAACTAATATGAATTACATACATTGGGTGTTTGTGTTTAGAATATAGTGTTTATATATTTTGAATATTAGCCCTTTGTCAGATGTAGGATTGGTGAAGATCTTTTCCCAATCTGCAGATTGCCTTTTCTTTCTATTGGCAGTGTCCTTTGCGTTACAGAAGCTTTTCAATTTCATGAGGTCCAATTTATTAATTGTTGATCTTAGAGCCTGAGCTGTTGGTGTTCTGTTCAGGGAGTTGTCTCCTGTGCCAATAAGTTCAAGGCTCTTCACCCACTTTCTTTCCTAATAGATTTAGTGTATCTGATTTTATGTTGAGTCTTTGATCCACTTGAATTTGAGTTTTGTACATGGTGATAAATATGGATCTATTTATATTTTCTACATGTAGACATCCAATTAGACCAGCACTATTTGTTGAAAACGCTGTCTTTTTTCCATTGTATGGCTTTGGCTCCTTTGTTAAAAGTCAGGTGTCCATAAATGTGTGGGTTTACTTCTGAGTCTTTGATTAGACTCCATTGACCCACCAGTCTGATCAATGCTAGTACCATGCAGCCTTTTATCACTATTGCTCTATAGTATAGCTTGAAGTCAGGAATACAGATGCCTGCAGAAATTTTATTATTGTATAGGATTGTTTTAGATATTCTGTTTTTTTCCATATGAAGTTTAGAATTGTTTTTTAAGGTTTATAAAATATTGTTCTGATATTTTGATGGGAATTTCATTGAATTGTAGATTGCTTTTGGTGGGGTCATTTTTACTATATTAATCCTACTAATCCATGAGCATGGGAGAAATTTCCATCTTCTGATATATTCTTTAATTTCTTTCTTCAGAGGCTTGAAGTTCTTGTCATACAGTCCTTTGACTTGCTTGGTCAGAGTTACACTGAGATGCTTTATGTTATTTGTGGCTATTGGGAAGGGTGTGGTTTCTCTGGTTTCTTTCTCAGCCCATATGTCATTTGTATACAGGAGGGCTTCTGATTTTTATAGTGTTAAACTTTTGTTTCTCTTTATTTTTTATTGTAGCTATTAAAATTTAACTGCACATATGATTTGTTACATTTACATTGGAGAGCATTGTTATAAAAAGTGTAAACCTAGGAGCTGGGCATGAAGGCTTACTGCTGTAATCTCAGCTCTGGGGAAGCCAAGGTGGGCAGAGTATCATGAGTTTGGGCCAGCGTGATCTGCATAGAGAGTTCCATATCATCCTGGACTAGAAAATAAGTCTCCCTTTTTCCCTCTTTTCCTCCCTTCCTCCCTCCCTCTCTTTCTCTCTTTCCCTTTCTCAAAACAACCCCATAAATCTAAGAAACAAAGACAACTCATTTTTAAACAAAATGCAAAGTAAACAATATAATAGGTGAAACAGAATTTTAAATGCAACAACAAAAAATCAAAAAGTTCATGGATATTTCAGCAAGTTGGGTTGCCATAACAAAACACCAATCTCATGGCTTATGGCACCAGAAGCTTATTTCTCACTATTCTGGAGGCTGAAAGTGCAAAGTCATGGAATAAGCAGGCTCAGGCTCTGACTTTGGTGAGGTCTCTGTGCACGCTGCAGACTGCCAACTTTTTGTCAGAGTCCACCATAGCAGGAAAACACAGAGTGCACTGTGGTCCTTTTGTAAAGACACTGATCCTTCCTCGCCTCTCAAGGGGCCTGCCCCTATCTAACACATCCCACTTGGATGAAGAGGCCAATGCATGGATGTAGGAGGACACAGACATTAATCCCCCACAATAGAACCATGGCTAAGCTCTACCAAATACTCTGAATGGGAAACCTGACACTAAAAGACCAAAACAGCCCCCCAGCCAGACATAATTGGACCTGAAATTCTAAATCCTGTGTGCTTTGGTCATTATAGACCAAGAAATTACTGCCCACCCACAGCACCTGTGCTACCCCCCAACACCTTCACACCCCTGCAAGAAATACAAAGACAGCGGATCCCAGTTTGCTTCATGCATGTTACTAAAGAACGGACACACCTCTATGTGGATGACCAAGTACCTTTGATTTCTGTAGTCTGGATGCAAAGTGCCTCGGCTTCTCTTGCATGAAGGTTACAATAAACTAAAATACGGTACAAAGAAGTTAAGGACTTTTCTCCCCCAAATGTGTGCCTTTTTGCCCCAGGAAAGGGGGATGACAGCTCAGAAAGCATTGTCATGCACATTATCTGCTTCACTGGTTTAGTTTCTATCTGCCCATCATCTCCCCAGGTCCCCAACTTTGCCAGGTATTCTGCACTGTGTTAGCTGCATGACAAGCCCCCCCAAAACTCATTCCTTTCTTTTGGTGACATTTACATACCACAAAGCACACCAAGCTAGTGTGCATGAGCATGCACACACACACACACACACACACACACACACACACACACACACACACACACCAAGATATCAGTAAACCACTCAAATGTAAACATTCAGCTGTGCAAATGCCAGGACACTTGTGAGACTTTAATCACTGGAGAATTTGACCCAGACCAAGAGGAGAAGGGACACTCCCTCCAGAAGAACCATTTCAAATTAGAGTACAGGGAAGGGGAAAAGGAGAAAGAAGGAGGAAAAGAAGGAAAGGGAAGCAGAAGGAAAGAAACGAAAAGGAGGGAAGGACAAGGGGGAAACGGGGTGGGGGTGGAGAACAGAGAGAATAGAGGAGGGAGGGGATGGAGGAAGAGGGGAAGGGAAGAGGACAAATGTAAAGAAGCTGGACCAGGTCCTTCGCAGGAAGGGACCGGGACTGGTGTAAATAAATCAAGACAGAAAGAAGGCCAGAGTGTCTGGAATGACAGAGGAATGGGTGCAAGAAAAGTGACACAGGAAGCCAGCCCCTTACAAAACCCAGGTGAATTGCTCTGAGCTAGGACAAGCCGTTTCTCAGTATATAAACCAATGCATCCAACAGTGACTCCTATCCCCCTTGTTTGCCAGAAAGCTTGGCAGTCAGCAGAGCTGGGGGAATTGCTTTTCTGCTACAGACATTTCTTATCATTTCAGCTAAGTGCAAAGCAAGCTATCAGCCCCATCATTTTAACCAAGGGACTGTAGCCAAACACATGCACACACAGATGCAACACACACACACACACAAACACACACACACACATACACATGCATATCGGCACACACCAGGCACGTGCATGCACACATGGATACATCATGCAGAGACACACAGGCACTCATGGAGACATGTGCACATGCATACATGCACACATGCCACTGCAAAGACACAGAATGGGCTGTGGCTATCCTAGCTGCAGCTCCCTACTTTTAATATTCACAGCCTCACCTCTACTGTTCAGCTACTCAGAGTGATCACCAGGCACACACCCTGCCACCTGCGCTTCTGTGAAGAAATACAGTGGCTTCCCTAAAATTTATGGATTGTTAAAGCACTTAGAATTTCCAGAGGGAACAGGGCCCTGAACAGGACAAGGCTGGCCACTCCCTAAAGCAGTTCTCAGCCTTCCTAATACTGTGACCCTTTAATAATTCCTCACGTTGTGGTGGCCCCCAACCATAAAATAATTTCCATTGCTAGTCCATAACTATTACTCCTGTTTGCTACTGTTATGAATCATAATGAAAATATCTGATATGTAGGATATCTGATGTGCGACCTCTGTGAAAGGGTCATTTGACCCCAAAAGGAGTTTCCTCAGGTTGAGAACCACTGCTAATGGAATCCAAGGTCCATACTCCTTCCCCTCACAGAAGATGCTCCCATATCATTAATTTCTTCCTTGTTCAGGACCCTTCATATACCGGGCATGCTCTATATATTAGGAATAACAAAATACCAAGAGGTCCCTACACTTCTCGATACTACTTGAGAGACAAATGACAAGCCAATAAGCAAATTAATAAACAAAACCACTTGAGGTACTGATAGGAACTTTGGCAATCACACCACAGGGAAAGGTGGCGGGAGTTGCACAATTAGGTGCCAGGAGAGGGTGATGCTTGAGTGACTGATGTTGCGACTGAATAGCAAGAAGGAGCTAGCTGAGGGGAAAACAGGAGAGGGCACAGGAGGCAGAAGAAATAGACAGGGTGGAAGTCCAGAGATGCGGCCAGTGCGGCTGGACCACACTGAGTGAGAAAGGTCATCAGAGATGAGAGGATATGCCATCCTATAAAGGTGCTTTGCATAAGGAGGAATCCAGATGCTACTGTAAGCATTGGTAGAAGACACAGAGTCTTTAGAAGAGTAGACATGGCCTAACTTGTCATCCAAAGCTCTCTGTAGCTACTAAGTATTGACGGACAGTGGTAGGAGAAAGACAGGAAAGAGGATGAAGACCATCGCAGTAAAAGGGACCTCAAGGGCACAGATGGATGAGAGGGACATGTGCACAGCATACAAAGTATAGCCACTGACACTCAGCAAAAGTGAGGGCCAGAGGTCATATCTTGTCCAGCCTCTCACATCCTAACTCTTCCCCACTCATCATCAGTTGCAGACTCCAGGGAAGACAGAGACTGCCAGGAGGGACGGGCATGTCCATAACGTCCTCAGCCTCCAAGGACATTGCTGTCTGGTTCTTGGGAGTTGTAGATAAGATCCCGTGGCACAAGGGAGAGGTGACATCTTGACTGTGACTGTGGATAAGTCCTGCTTATGATCAAACTGTGGGTGGCAAGAATTACAAGCAGAGAGAAAACCAAAGCCTGCTCTAAGCTGTCACATGACAGAGGTGAACAGGATGGAGAAGGTCACCTTCAACACCGTCATTTGACAAATGAATGGATGGAGTTCTGGCCAGCCATGCAGAGGGACATTGTCACCATGGTTGCATCCAGTTCTGATGATACAAAATCTGGCAAGAAATTTCTAACCCAAAACTGAGGTAGAAATTCCGAGAACATCTTGTATAAACAGATGCAGCTCAAGAAAGGGCAGGGCTGGCTGCTTACTGGGTCTTGTCAGCATAGACCTGGCCACATAAGGTTGTCCCTTGAGGTAAGGTGTGTTTATTGTTCTGAGCACTAGTGCCGCCCCCTCCCCAAGATGTTAGTCTGGTTCCCACTCTCCTCAGTCACTCTCACTTCCTTTCTTTTTTTTTCATTAATATATTTATTTATTCACTTTACAGCCTGATCATAGCTCCCCTCCCTCCACTCATCCTGGTCTCTCCCTCCTACCCCCTCACCCCATTCCCCACTCCCATTCTCCTGAGAAAAGAGGAGGCCCACCATAGGTATCAACCCACCCTGGCACATCAAGTCACATCAGAACTAAGGCATCCTCTCCCACTGAGGCCAGCCAAGGCAGCCCGGCCATGAGAAAGGGATCCAAAGGCGGACAATATAGTCAGGGATAGACCCGTCTCCAATTGTTAGGAGACCCACATGAAAAACAAGCTGCACACCTGCTGCATATGTGTAGGGGGCCTCACTCCTTTTTCTTGAAGATGTCTGAACCGGCCCCCGTTCTGGAATGTAGGAAGTGTCTGCTTAAACTTCCTGCCATAGCAGCATCTTCCTTTAAGCAACACTTGGAAATGGGTCACAACAATGCACAGTTCTAAAAGCAAGCATGGCAACATGTGGGAGATAGGTGAGAGAGTCATGAGCTCCAGGCCAGGGCAGCTGGACTATACAACAGGACACAGTCTCCAAAAATAATTGTATTTCTCCTGATGAGTCTTCCCAAACTGTCACCAAAAACCTAGAGCCAAGGCTGATAATCTCCTTGAGACCAGGCTTATGTGATGTACCTCACCATATCTTTCCTCATTGCCTCCCAACACTGTTTTTTTTTAAAAGTAGTGTCTGATGTTTTTCCCTCACTTTGCCTCTAAAGAAATTTAAGTTGGTCATTTTTATACCTGCCTCCCATTTGTCTTCATGTACTATGCACATCACATGTAAACATACACACACACACACACACACACACACACACACACACACACACACACACAGAGTTATGCCCCCACAATTTGACCTTATCCCACTTCTTCAGCCATTGTAACTGGGTTTCTTGTAAAAACCAAAGTTATAATATCTGGATTTGAGTTCCCACTGGACTTCCTGTCTATGTGTAATTAGCATCTATAAATTCCATGTCATTACCTATAAAATATAGAGGATGTCTGAGGGCAGCACAAGAGACAATGTGCACAACAGACACTTAACAAAGAGAAGACTTCCTTTCTTAAGCCACGCAAGGGTTTCCTATCAGCTCCCCAGCTGGCCTGTTCAGGATGCATAACGAAGAACTGAGTTAAGTTTTACGGGATCCAACTTTCATTCAGGAAGGTAAACACAGGAAGGAGAGGCAAAATGAGCATGCTTTGTTTCTTTGCCCTTAAAAACTCACATGCTAGTAAGACCAAAACACAGGTAAGGAATCATAACAAGGGCTGGTGAGATGGCTCAGGGTTTAAGAACACTAGCTGCTCTTCCAAAGGTAGTGAGTTCAATTCCCAGCAACCACGTGGTGGCTCATGACCATCTATAAAGGGATCTTATGCCCACTTCTGGCATGTACATATACATGCAGACAAAACACAACATTTTAAAAACATAAGTAAATATATATATATTTTTAAAGAATCATAGTAATAGGTGACTTGTTCCTTAGCAGGCATGAGGGTGCTGGGAAGCAAGGTGTTTAAATTCCTGTGGGGACTCAAAATAACAGGGGTTTGTCTTTGCCCAGGAATGTCAAAAAGATGCCAAATTAGACTGGGAGTCCTTGACAGTAGGCGAATCTTACATTTAAATTCCCTCTGCTGGTCCTTAGCTCACAGTTATGGGTTAGAAAATATATATTGGATGTATGTTTGTATGTTTGTATGTTTATATGAACTGATGGATGAATGGATGGATGGAAATGGGTGGTTTATGAGTGGACAGGTAGGTAAATAAATAGGTAGATAGATGGCAAGACAGATAAGTAATTGCCTTCCAAATTTTTAAAGTGTAATCTCCATACTAGCCTCTAAGAAACTTGAGACATTGCAAGTAAATCCTCATTATCTTCCTCCTCCTCCTCCTCCTCCTCCTCCTCCTCCTTCTTCTTCTTCTTCTTCTCCTTCTCCTCCTCCTCCTCCTCCTCCTCCTCCTTCTTCTTCTTCAGTAGCAGCACCAACAGCACCAGCAGCACCAGCACCATATACTGAGTACTTAATATCTGCTAGGCATTTTACTCTGCACTGCCTCACTTAATATTCACAGCTATACCTGGCACGTCCATTATGTCTACTTAGGAGATAGGGAAGCAGATTGTAAAAGAAGGTGACCTTCCTAAAGTCACCCAGCCAGCAGGCAGCAGAGCTGTGGTGAGTGTGCCATCACAGTTTATGTTCTGTGCTTGCCCATGGGCTGCTGCAGATGTTGGCATTCAGGGGATGGGACAAGACAAATGCTGTGTCTACTGACCTCTGTCCTGGTTCACCCTCCCATCCTGATCTTTACAGACATTCTAAGGAACTATGTCTTCCTTCTTGCCTGAGGACTATCCTAATGTTCCCTTTGCCCTCTCCCTAAGCAGATGGTTTAATTACTTGAAATCATTTTTTTAAAACCAAGGACACACAGGTGAATTTCCTCTCCAGTCCCTACTAAGTTAAAAAATGGAAATTGAGTTGCTTTTTTTCCCCATAAGCTAGCATATTGTGATCAAACAATTGTCAAGAAAAAAAATCTTTCTTCATCCAGATCCTTCCAAGGTTTCCCTTGTCACTCATGAAGGGGTTCAGTGTCATTCAGGACTCAGATTTCTAAATCCAGTTCATGTGGTGAATGTGCATCATTTACCTAGTCCATGCCAGATTGATTTTCCTAATGTTTACAGAGTCATCAATAAGAATCACTAATGTTAATATAGTGCTGACCAATATGCAAAGTGAATTAAAACTTACAAAGACCTCACCCATTATGAAACAGAAGCTAGGCACAGTGAAGTGGCTTCCCTAAGTTAAAACCGCAGCTATATGCCAGGACTTCAAAACCAGAGCTGCTGTACCTTCCATGACATGTGCAAGCCTTCGAAGGTATCAATGTGGAGCCCACCACGTGAATATTATGGGGGTTTTACCTTGTCCATTCCCTTGAGGATTATCTACCAGCACTGGTGCTACAGTGACAGATAGAGCCAGGGTTCTGTTGGGGAAAGCACAGTCTAGTTGAAAAGATAAAGCTCAGTATACTATGGGCCAAGGATGTGCCTTGCCAGCACCAGTTGTGGGTTGGTAGCAGTGCTGGGGAAAGGGTGGGAGGAGGCAGTTTGTCCTACCTGTTTTTTTGGAACCTACCCTCCTCCTTTCTGAGACCCACAGTGCCCTGTGTGTGCTGACTACAAATGCACTGGCCATCACACACAGGCCAAGTAGCTCTCTTATGAGATTCATGGCTAAGCAATGAAGAATGACTTTTGTCCTTACTTATAAGACATGTCCCGTCCAGTAGGTAAAAAAGTAAACTGACAAACTATTATTATGCTGTGGGGAAGAGTCACTACTTAGTCACATTTTACCTTGTACAACACCCTTTGTGTGTGGCATTGAATCTTACTTTAGAGAAAAATCTGAGGATGATCTCATACACTCATTGCTCTCCACACATCAGTGTCCACAGCTGAAACACAGCAAGATTGCTGAAACTTTACAAATAGCTAAGCTAACACCTTTGCTGCAATTAGGACTTGGTTAGCAAGAATTTGCATCACTACAACAAAAGAGCTCACAGAAATAAGGGAAGGGAAGGTTTATTTTGCTTTATGGTTTCAGAGGGTTCATCCTTCGCAGTGGGGGTGGGGTATGGTAGAGCCAAAAGCAGAGAGAAGGGAATGCTGGGGCCCTCTGGCTTTCTTCTCCCTGCCCTTTGCCTTATCCAGGTTTATAACCCAAGGAAATCCCAAAATTTGTGGACAAGTGGATGGAACTAGAAATGATCATACTAAGTGAGTTAACCCAGAAGCAGAAAGACTCACATGGTATATACTCACTTATAATTGGGCACTAGCCCAAAAGTCATGTCCCATGAAGGTCTTTACTTACCAGGAGATTGGGTTAAATGTGAGGACATCCTGCTGGGACTCTAGATAAGAGAAATATAGTAGATGGGGAAATAGAAGGATCCAGAGGGTCCTAGAAACCTACAAGAAGAACATCGTGATGGGTGGATCAGGGCCCAGGGGCATCTGCTCAAACTATTGCACTAACCAATGACAATACAAGAAGTAAACATAAAGCCCCTACTCTGATCTACCCAATGGACAGGACAGTATCCACACCAGTGTGAAGAGCGGGGACTGACTCTGACATGAACTCTGGTGCCCCATATTTGACCACCTCCTCTTGGTGGAGAAGCCTGATGGCACCCAAGGAAAGAATAAGCAGGCTACCAAGATGAGACTTGATAGCCTATGACCATATTGGGGGGGGGGGAGGTCCCTCTCGGTCATAGACCTAGAGGAGGGGAATAGAGGGGAATAGGGTGAAAGCAGGAGGGAGGAAGGAACAGAAGGATACAAGTGATGGGACAACAATTGAGTTGTAATCTGAATAAATTAAATTTTTTTTTGGTTTTTCGAGACAGGGTTTCTCTGTGTAGCCTTGACTGTCCTGGACTCACTTTGTAGACCAGGCTGGCCTCGAACTCATAGCAATCCACCTGCCTCTGCCTCCCGAGTGCCGGGATTAAAGGCGTGCGCCACCACCGCCCAGCCCATAAATTAATTTTTAAGGTATATTATAAAAAAGAAAAAGAATATGTTTTAAATAAAGCTCATATAAACTCTTAAAAAATAAATAACCCAAGAGACAGTGCCCTCCATACTCAGAGAGGGTCTCATCTTCATTAATCCTATTCTGCAGAAGTGTGATTCTGTTCTAAGGAAATTCTACATCCTGTTACATGACAATGAAGGTTTATTATCATTATAACTGTTAAGTGTGTACCTGCTCTACACTGGGCTCCATTTTAAGTACCTTACATGAACTGGCTGACCCAATCCTTCTAAATCCATGCAATAGACACTGTTGTTTTTTTTTTAAGATTTGATTATTTATTTTTATGTTTTTACCTACATGTACATAAGTACACCATATGTATATAGTGTCCTATGGAGCCCAGAAGTGAAGGGGGTGTCACATCCCCTGGGCCTGGAGTCTCAGTTGTGAGTCACCATGTGGGTGTTGAAATCAGAACCTCGGTCTTCTGCAAAAGCAATAAGTGCTTTTAACCACTGAGCCATCTCTCCAGCCCTAATGTAGAACCTACTAATAAAACAGAGGCACAACGTTGTGTATGAATGGTTCATGGTCATAGTCAGACTATGACAAAGCCATGCTTCCAACCTACTCACCAGATGCTGCAGCCTTTGTTCTTCCTTACAGAAGGAGGTGAGGAAGTGCATGTTAGTATTGCTTCCAGAAAGATAGATCCTGGTCCCAACATCACTCAAATGAATGTATCATTAAATCCATAACCCTTCTCTTCAGACATGAATATAGAAAGCTGAGACTCCATCTTTGGACATACAGGAGTATCTCCTCCAAACAAGAGAAATAGAAATGTCTCCCTAAGAGGGGTGATGATCAGAGTGGCATTTAATGTCTCTATGGGCTGATGGGATTGGAAGCACATTTTTCACTTTGGCAAGAGCCAGGGACTAATAGTTGAGATGTGAGTGACATTGTGAGACTTTGGCCACCAGCCAAGCTCTTTGCAGACCCATGAGACAAAATACAACCAAATAGGAGAACAGAATTGCCCTACCCATGCTCAAACTGCAGTTTCCCTCTGGTAAACGGTAGGGTGTGTGCATGAAATACTCCCATCCTATTTTCTGATCAGTCATGGCTTTTGGACATTGGCCCACTTTTCTTCATTCCTCTGGTAACTTTTCAGCTGATCGTTCTGTGTTTTAAAGAATATAACTATAATTGTAGTGGCTTCTCTTATTTTTGGTCCTACCTATGATTCCAGTTGGCATGCAAATTTGGATTCTTTATTAGAAACATTATTATATATTAGGTAAATTAGTTTTACCTATAGTATTTTGTTAGACTGTGGAAAATTGGATTAAGGATTTTGCCAAACACAGACAGAATGGCTTTGAGAACAGCAAACCCTACGTAGAGTAAAGATGCCCTACAGCAACTCATGTGGAATCTAGACTCTGATGCTACATTCTGAAAGAGTGTTTGTCACCGAGTACAGCTGTGCATAGAGTACCATAGTACTGACTAAGCACACATCCCTCAACAAGACAGAAGGACACACAGATATCCCCCAGAGAGCTCCAGTGTCAGAACAGTGAAGAGAAGAGGCAGCCGTGTTTGAGTAAAAGTATTTTGGTAAAGAATTAACTGGATGTGGTCTTACGGGCAGGCAACAAAATATTACTCCAGGTCGCTAAACCTGGCTGTGAAATCAATAATAACCAGGAAACTGGCTGAATTTTTATTAGCCTCTAAAATCTATTATAATCTATTTATCTGAGAATGGGAAGGGATGAGAGCAATGGAATTAGAGTTTTTCATGTATGAATGCTTTTGAGAATGTGGATTCAAGAGAAATTAGCAGCTATTTTAATCTTCTGCTATCTCGTTCCCCATACCAATCAGGCTACCTCCAAAATATCTCATGATAATTAACATTTGCCTAACACTCTTCACGTTTGCAAAGCTGCTCCACGGGCATTATCTCCAGCAGTCCCCAAAACAACCTTGAAAGTTTGCAAAGCAATTTCACCGAGGTTATCACACTGGGCTCTTGGATCCCCATGCCTCATTCCCCTGCGGTCCACACACAAGCCAAGCCTGTCATCTTGCAGTTCTGCAAACACAGCGCATGTTCACACTTCTGTGACTCTGCACTTATGACTCTGCCACCAGGAAAGAAACTCACTCCTTCCTGGTTTGACCAGAGTGTCTTTATTCGTTCCGGGGAATCAGAAAGCAAGGAAAGGGCAGGGCCCCCTAAATTTGTGAGTAGCTGATAAAGGTGCCCATGATAGGGGCAGCCCAGCAGAACAGAGAGCAAAATCTCTGACTTGCTGCAGATTGTGGCAACAGGCATATTGTAGTTGGGGAACACATGAGTTCAAATCTAGACTCTGCTACTTTCTATAAGAAGTGGCTTTGGGGCAGTCACTAACCCTAAGACTGCATCCTCTCCATTACAGGAAGGATCTAATAAACCCCACCTTCAAAGTGAGGGGCACAACAGTGGCCTCTGAGTATCATGCTCTGTCCACCATTTCTATCTTGTCATAAGGGACTGCTAAATGGAAGCTGCTGCGATGATTACAAGCACTTCCTTTGTGGCAGGAAAGAGCATAGAATCATTTATTGAAACCATCCTCATTTTTACTGCTCCTGGAGTGATTATTTACTGTTCCTCTTATTTCTAGGGAGGGGACAATTGCTTTTCCCATAGACAATTAGTGTCCTGTCTTGTGTGGCATTTTTGCTTAGAGTTAAAGAAGACAGTTTGCTTCGTCATAGGCAAGGTTATAGCAAGGCTGGGGACATCAGGCTGCTGGTGGGGGAACCAGCTGATTCATGAAGGACGGGCAAGAGTCAT
The DNA here is from genome assembly GCF_964271855.1 of Acomys minous. NCBI lineage: Eukaryota > Metazoa > Chordata > Mammalia > Rodentia > Muridae > Acomys > Acomys minous. The sequence goes on along the minus strand of NC_140484.1, from coordinate 148,819,252 downwards.
CCAGATGATGGACGGGAGAAGGGCTATAGGAGAAGAAGAGTACACAGGCTCGAGAGAGTGTGACTTGTTTGGAGAGCTTTGTTTCTCCATAGAGTGGACATGAGCAGTGTGTAAAACCAGAAGGATTCTCGAACAGAGGCCAAATTCCAGCCATGCCTACCATCTCTGTCCAACTCTTCACAGCCTCTTTTTCATACAGAATCAGTTTCCCATCCCATTTCTCAGAGGAGGAAACAGACAGAACTTTCATTCACTTTTCCAAGGTCACTATCTTAAATTGGTTGGCGTTGCTGTAATGAAGTATCTAAGGCTGAGTGATATATAAAGAAAAGAGGTTTTCATTTACTCGTCATCCTGGTGGCTGCAAAATTCAGCATCACCAACCATGTCAACATCTGGCAAACACTGATGCAGAAGGAGGTTCCTTCAGGAGTGGTATGGGGGGAAACTATAAAACCTACTCACATTGGAGCTAATTCTTGTTGAGACCTGAATCAGTCTTCCCAGAAGAACAGGCTTCATCTAAGTGAGATATCTCAGCAGATAAGGCACTTCCACCCAGCCTGAAGACCTGAATTCAGTCCCTGGAACCCACATAATGCTGAAAGAGAACCAGCACTCACCAGATCTCCCCTGGTTTCCACATCCATGCCATGGCACACTCTACCCCCCCCCACACACACACACACAAGAACTTAACCCCACCTCTTAAAGGTTCCATAAGCTTTTAATACCACCCGGGGAAACCAAGCTCCCAGGACAGCCAGCCTTATCTAAGCCATGCAGATTAAAGCTCACCAACAAGGCTGAGCCGAAAAGGTATAGCTTCTTCACCCTGTGGCCCAAAGGCTGAGTCCTGAGGCCAGAAAGAAACAAACTGCTCTCACGTTACAAGGAAGCAATCTCCTGCCTAGTCATCTAATCTCAGGAAGGTCCAAAGCCCCTTCCTCTCCCTTTCCCCCACCCAGGGCACAGAGGTGGGTTTTCAGAAGCTCCCAAACTAAAGCCATTTCAATATAATTATGCCTCCTTGACATAAAAAGAAAAAAACCCACAATTTCTCCAACCATAGAAAATTGCTTCCCAAGGCCCCCGGGTAATTAGACATTGTCCTCTAGGCATGGCCTGTTCCCTGCCTGTCCACGTCTCCCAGCACAGACAACACCACTTCGACCCTGCATCTGAACACAGGTCCCTCTATGGAACAGAACATCCTGAGAAGGGCAGCCTTGGAGGTGTGCACCCGGGCTGTGTGTGCTGGGGAATTTTCTAACGTTCTTGAACATCCAGATCCCTCAGATCCTCCCTCTGCTAAGCCAAAAAGGAGAGCAAGGATGCACGCACTGTGTGGGAAGAGGTTATTTCCAGCAGCCCCGCCTCTCTTGTCACATAACATGGGTGAGAAGTTCCAGTGGCGGGCCATAGTTACCAGATGTTGTTGATATTCATGGCAGAGCCTGTTACACACGCGCGTGCACATGCATACGCCTCATTACCCTTCAGATACGCCTGTGGCTTGATACAAATAATAAGCTTATACCTAGTAAAGCCCGTAAGCTGCTCAAAACTTTTTGTGACCCCCCCCCAGTACCTTAAGACAAGACCCCTCCAACATGGCTGCAAGGCCATTGAACTGATAGACTCTTTCCACTTCTTCCCCAGCAACCCCCTTTCTCCCCACCTAAAAGGGGAAAAGATGACATAGTTAAGGAGGCCTAATGAGGACAACTTGAGCTGGAAGGCAAGCCTACATGGACGTGTGGGTCAGCATGACCTTTCCCCCCAGTTTTCTTCCGTTCATAATATGTTAACTCTGTGCATGTGTGAGTGCAGGTATGGGCTCATGAAGCCAGAGAACAGCTTTCTTGCATCTTGACACGTGTGTCTTCCACCTTATAGCAGGGCCTCTCTTATTGTTTCTGCCACTGCACTACTTACTCTAGGCTAGTTCTCTATGAGTTTTCAGGAAAGCCTCTTGTCTTTGCCTCCCTTATCTCTGTGGGAGTGCTGTGATTTACAGGTGATCACCACCACACCCAGCTCTTTCCATGGTTTCTATGGGCTGATCTCAGGTCATCAAGATTGTGGGATAGTTAGAACTTTAGCATCTGAGCCACCTCTCTGGTCCTTCCCATCTGGTTTGCAAAAGAAGCTCAAATTCTAACACAGGCATGAAATAGACAATTTAAAAACATGGCAGTTCATTTAGTTGGCCCCTTCTCTTTACTTCTGCATGCCTGACACTTCCTCCAGGATGTCTTTCACAGTTCTTGAGTCAGATGTGTTCTTCCTTCTGAAGTGGTTCCACCACACACTGTCTTCTGCCACTGTGGCACACCTATATGGCTTTCCACCCAATCTGGAGTCTCAGGCCTACTAGGACATTTGAGGCCCTCAGTGAAGGGCCTGAAAGCAGAACAGAGCCAGCATCTGGCTTGGAAGACAGCAGGGAGGCAGGCCAGAGTAACTTAAGGGAAATCTCAAGATCTCCCTCACCCAAATGAAGGACCAAAAGCACTTCTAACCACTTAAATTGTGTCATATTATTTAATATACACAATAATCCTGAAAGGCAGGTGTTGTCATCCCGGCTTTACATATGAAGAACACTGGGGTGTAGCTCATTGAAGAAACTAAGCCTAAGCCAGGATCCTAAAAATAAGAATCAGCAAACAAGAGGTAACTTGCTTGTTTCAGAATTAGTGATCTTAGTGTTCCCACTTTCAGCAAGTTCAGAGCATCAAAGAGGGGACCCTCATGCTCAGCAGGGAAACGAAGCACATTGCTTTGTATCTTGCATTCAGCATGGTGTGATGTCTGTGCATGGGTTAAATGCCCCCATCTTCTTCTCTAGTCTAGTGGGAAGATTTAGTTTTCTTTGCAGAGAGGAAGAAAGTTAAGTATCACACTCAAGCATGGAAATGGGAAGTTTGAACTCCGCTCCATCGGTCTCTGTAGTAGGTAATAAGGGCGAGTTTCTGAAAGATCACCTAGGGAGATGGGTTCACATAGAAGAAAGCAGACATGGAGCATATGGTGGAGCACCATGAAAGTAACAGTCAGTGGATAAATGTTCCAAGAGAGCCTCGATGAGCCCATCTGCCCATCCATCCATCTTTCTTCTCGTCCTTCCTCTCACCCATCCAGCTCCTTCCTTCCACCCTCATCCATCCATACATCTGCCCATTCTTCATCCTTCTAACCATCCCCCACCCACCCATCCATCATCTTTCATTCTACAAATGTTAAGAGAGTTCATAATTTGTCACAACCATTTGACCAGTCCTAATTTTTCAGAGGGGGGGGGGGTGAGGGGTTGCTTCTGTCTTCCAGAAGCTTCAAGCAAAAAGTCACACAGGTCTTAAATTAAACCATCAAAAACATATTGTATATGCTATCCAGCCAACAAGGAGCTTCACTCTTCATTCTACTCAGAGAAGCATTGAGAAATAAAGCCTGCCTGTCAAACCTTCAGAGGTGGAGAGGGCATCCCAAACAGTGCTCCAGTGGTCAGGAAAGCTTGGTGCTCTCGGGTGTATGCACTGAGACAAAGGGGAAAGGTGCGTTCCACATGGCCCAAAGGGGAGCTGGCAAGTAGAAGGAGGAGTGGCCTGGGACCTATGGAGCATAGGAATCAAAGCAGCAACACATAGGCCAGACTTCAGGTGCTTGCACACAAATTTGCAGTGTGTGTGTGTGTGTGTGTGTGTGTGTGTGTGTGTGTGTGTGTGTGTCTTCCAAACCTTTCTCAACACTCTGGAAGTTATGAACACAGTTGGCTGATAAGCCAGGTGATCCACACAGAAACTGCACTCTTGAAATGAGGCAGAAGTCATGTTGTTCCCTGGGAGTCCTACCTGCTCTCTTCACACAGACACTCTCCCAGACAACCTGATGCTTTTTAAGAGCCTAGCATGGAGCTACTGAATGGAGCAGGGAGTCTTTCTGTTGCCTTGAGGTGGTTCTGTTTATGTGTTCTGAGTACCTTGAGTCTACTCAGAGTACGCTCTGAGAACCTGGCCCAGACTTGGGCATGTTATTGGACATCCGACGTTTATTCTGAGTTAAACTGGACACATTGGATTAGAAGAGTAGGGTCTCAAAAAGCTCCCTCTCAAACACAATACCAAAGTAGTTTCCAATTAATCACCAGCACATGTGTGTTACCCAACTTATTTCCACAGAAACCCCTTAGAAATCTTCCAGTGCATTCACAGCACACCAGACCTTCTGTGTGTCTGTGAAACACCAAAGAGCTAAGAAGTTGGTGTCACATTAACAATTACTAGTAAACTGGCCTTGATGAGTTTATTGCAAGTCTGCCTGCCCAATAGCAATGTATATACATTGTGGTACCAGGCACTGCTGTAGACACTGTCCCCATGTTGTAACCTGTGAGATCTTGAGCAAACTAATGCATAGAGAAGTTGGAGCCATTGCCCCAAATCACACAGCCAGAGAGTAGCAGAGACATATCCAGCATCCTATTTTTATTTGTTGAGTGTGTCTTTTGGGGATGATGCCAGGAGGCCTTGGGCAACCTTCTCAGTTATAAGAATGAGGTCCATGGCCCTTGTGGTCATCTCTTGCAGTGTCCGAAACAGGACTATCCCAGCATGTTCATAGTAGCTCCCTTCCCCCAAATAAAGACTCATGTGACTGAAGATGCTGGATGCAAACCTAATACTAAGAAACAGCTGGGGCTTTGAAGCTAGGTTGATCACTAAAGTTTACACACAGCTTTGGCTGTTGGGCAGTGAGCTGTCTTTAGGAAGTGGCCCCTGAGAGCAATAGCCTTAAGGCAAGAAAGACAACTTGGGTCAATCACTGGGAGAACTGTAGTGTGTGCTGCTGAGTGTGTTTCTCACAGTCTCTTCTCCATGCTTTTGCTCAGGCTGCTCTAGGACTTCCAACTCTGCTCCCTATGGCTTTTTCCTTCATGCCTCTAAAAATCCTTCCCTGGACCTTGACCATAGACCAGAAACTGTCTGCATCACTTGAGCCACACTTTCTGGATATCCAGTGCCCTTTCTGCCCTTAGTCCATGAACAGCACAAGATATGTGTTCATCTTGTTCTCTTGAATGAAAGAAGTAAGTCCAGGGACATGTGACTTACCCGGGGCCACAGGAACTAGTGGATAGAACACAGTCTTACAGATCAGAGTAGGATATGAGCTCCCCATGGACAGGGAACACTACGTCTGTTCATCACTGCACCCTTGTCTCTGGTACGGTGCCTGCTGCATGGTAGATGGCTTAGGAAATATTTGTTCAATAGAGATGTGAATGCCAACATTGTTTATTCCTTCTTTTGTCCTTGCCTGCTTAGAAGAACAAAGCAGGGTCACAGAAAATGATGGCTTTCTCTTGGCCGCATTTTATATGCACAATTGATAAGCTATTTGCCCACTGCTAAAAATACGTACCCCTGGCAACCATTGGATGGATAGTGCTTAGCTCAAGATGTTTAATCAAACAGCGACAACCCAAGCAGAGCCACAATTAGCCTCTGACACCCCAGTGAACTCCAAATGAACAGCCCGGAAGCCTCTGACTTCCTGTTAGTCCCCTGGCACCCAGTGACCATCACCCCAGGTCTGCAAAACAGCAAAAGAATAAATGAGCATCCTCTGCCCAAGGCAGACACCAGCTGGAGCAGATGGGCAGGGTAGGCAGAAAGAGAACACATGGGATGAGCGCCATGGAGACTAGCCAGTGGGGAACATCACTGGGTACCGGAAGAGACAATGGGGTCATCTCAGTCATGTGCAGTGGAGTTCAAGAAAACCATTAGATCCATAAGTCCCTTTATCCTCTCCCCCTCCTTCTACTCCCAGGGGTCCCCAAAGGCCATATGGCTCCTCTGAAAGACATTCTTTTCTCCCTCGACTTTCTCATGCCACACACATTTGCTAAGATATACTGGTATCCTAAAGGGGGAAGAAAGACAAAATGGACCAATTCCCCAAAGATGATCAAAAACCATATGAACAAGAAAGGGCATGGGTCTTCATAAATAGTGTTTGAATCTGGGGTCCAGCACACTCTCATTGATTCCTCTGTAAAGTTACCCCTATGAGGCCTCCATATTCCCACCTCATAGCACGAAGATTAAATTCAATACATATTAAACCTTCAGAAGGTGAGATGCATACAGTAAGTATTCAACCAAGAGAGGCTTTCTGGGTGCTGAGATATGCATGCTGGGCAAACTCTCTACCCCGAGTTACATCCTCGGCCCTTGGGAAACATTATTTTAAATGGACAAGCTTTGCCCAGCTTTTGTAGATTCATGTCAGAGGATGAGAAATCTGGTTCAGGCGTTAGATATGATCATGTTCCTCTTCCAGACCTTGGCATTTTCCATCTATAAGTAGATGAAAATCTTACCCACTTCATTAGTATGGATTAAGTGCTATATGCAAATGGTCCTCAACTTGCAGTAGTGTTACATTCTGATAGACCCAAGAAGCCCATAGTAAGTTGAAACTATGGGAAGTTGGTAATGGATTAATAATCCAATCCACAGGGATTCCTCTTACCAACACAACACAACACAACACAACACAACACAGACTCTTGGTTGTATTTCTTCACAATGCCAGGCTTGAGAGCGATAGTTGCTGTCAGCACCCAGCATTTAAAGACGAGATTATATTTCAAATCACTAGACCATAAAATTATCCAAATTCAGACCTTAAAGTATGGCTTCCACTGAATGCATAATCATCTTTGCCCCTTCGCACAGTTGAAAGATACTTAGTGAAAGCATGTTGTGACAGAGTGACAGAGACCCTCAGATTGGTGTCCTAGTTTGAATATGCAACAGTCCCCATTCAGCTCATAGTCTACACTTCTTCCCTAACTAACGATACTATGTGGAAAGTTCTGGAAATTTCAGGAGCTGGCATTGAGCTACATGAAGAAGGTCATTGGAAGCAGATTCCTATGAATACATTATCCCTGCCTATTTCTTGTCTTGCTCTGTTTCCTAGCCTGCCATGTTTGCCCATCATGATGTACTGAATCCTCTGAAGCTATGAGCCAAAACAAGTCATTCCTTCTTTGTTATAAACATTTGGTCATCATGATGAGCAAAACTAACTGATATCATAGGATATTATAATATTTGACAGTGTGTCATATTACAGCCTGTGAAGAAGTGACTTCAGTGTCTGGCACTGAGTAAGCGCCCAGTAGCTGTTTAGCTACTCTGAGAGAATGGCAGGGATCTTCACATCTCCTGTCCCTTGGTGTCTTGGCCCATGCTGTTCACTCGTTTTCCCTGTGAGCCAGTGAAACCCATCCTCACCTTCCCCAGATGTGAGCTATGATACTTCATTGATGACTACCACTGCTTTGCTAACCTGCTCTGATTGTAGATATGGAAATTGAGGACCTGAGATGAAACAGGCTTGCCCTGGGCACCTGGGTCCTACACCAGAACCCAGTCTAGCACAGAAGCATATCCTGTGGCACTCTGGGAATCTAAGAACACTTGGCATTGACTGGACTTGACACTTGAATCACATAATTCTTGTCCAGAGCTAGAGATCCTGCCCTGTAGACCATGAGAAGGTTCAATCAAGCTGGCCAGTGACTCATAGAATCTCTCATCGTTCAATGTCTCTCCTTAGAGAACACAATGGTAGCAGCTATTTGTGATGAGCATGACTGCTGACTGAATATTTCCTTAAGCCTGGCTCTAGCCAAGAGCTTTATATGTCATATGGCTCTCATCTTCACAGCCGACCTTTGAGTCAGAAGCCATCCTCATCCTCAGTCACTGATAGGGTATCTGAATCTGTGTTTCTATGACTTGACTAAGAATTCCAGATAAAAAAAATAAAGATTTTGAGCTCCACAAGATAGATCCCATACCTGGCACTGCTAAAGGGGTCAAGAGCCTGATCCTAGATAGGTCATAGGCCTAAGGAAGAACCCAATACTATTTTTCTACCAAATTGACATAGTGTTAAAATGTCCCCTAGACCAGAGCATCTCTTCTCCCTCATCAGAGAGCTTTTCCTTGCAGTAGCTGGCATCTAACACAGAGACCCTCAACTAGTCATAAGCAGAGAATAAGAGACTGTAAAGTAAAGTTCTCAGTTCTATGTGATACATCTCACACACACGCACATGCACACGCACAGACACACAATCTCAGGAATCAGGATTCTTGGCAGAAGAGGGGAAGAAAGATTGTAAGGGTCTCAATGGGGTAGATAATGTCAAGTAAATAGTATTTTTGGACACAATATGGCAGGTGCACAGAGGAACTCACAGAGATTGTGACAGCACACACAAGACCTCAGCAAGCTCAAGACAGACAAAATCCCAGAATTAGCTGAGGAGCTATTGGCATTTGAAAGCTGCTGAGTAAGGGAAAGCCAGTTTTATTTAATAATATGACCCCTGGTAGATGTAGAGGGATCACATGCCAGGACAGGCTCTCTTTCAAAGACTAACTAGACTTGATGGTAGAAATTTTTAAAAAATGAATAAATTTCTAAGTTGGATAAGTAGATGAGAGAGAGAGAGAGAGAGAGAGAGAGAGAGAGAGAGAGAGAGAGAGAGAGAATTAAGGGAGAAGGTGAGAGAAAGAGGGTGAATATGTTCAAATATATTATATAATATTCTCAGATAATTGATTAAAATGCTGACTTTTAACAACTGAGGACTTAGGAAACCAACCAGGTACTGCAGAATCCAAAAGTACGTTTCTCATTGCAAGTGTCCCAACCATCTCAGTAACCCTCCCACTCAGTGATTGCTGCAGAGCCACCTGCCTGCCCAAGACTGGCTCCTGTAAAGCCTTGCCCCATCTGTCTTTCTGACAGACTTTCAGAGCCGAGAAGACACAGCTGCATCCATCACTCTGTTCAGAACTTGACCCAGAATGGCACCATCAAGTGCTTGCTAGATGCTTCTTCATTTTGCCAGCCATGCTGTCTTGTCCAGGTGGCATCTTCTCCCTCAACATCGGTTTTCTAATTTGTTCCCAGAGACCAGGGCCTGAATCCCACCTGCATTGTCATCTCCCTATAGCAAGTCCCATATAGAAAGTCTTTTCTTAAATAAAATGTTTATTTTATAAACAGACATTTACCTCTGCTCTAAGTGGGAAATTAATATTCCTATGATATTCCTAAACTGTCTCATTTCACTGCATGGTGTAATTTTTTGCAAGTTTTTAAATAAGGTTTTAATAACTTTTCAAACAAATTAACTATTTTTATAAGTTCTTAAGTAAGAATGTTCATCAGTAAATTCTATTAAACCATCTCATCTATACAAAGCCACCAGTAGGTCCACAATAGAAGGTAACCATAAGAAAATGAACTTCTGAGCTAGGAAGCATAGTCTAGAAGCTTTTGGGTCTATTGGCTGCCTTGAATGTGACTTTATGACCAAGGTCTAAAGTTGCCATGGTTACCCAAGGATGTTGCCCCAGGTCAAAAAGCAAAAACCACTCTGCTCTCAAGAGAAGGTCAATTGATTGGTAGGACTGACTTCAGCCTGCAGCATGGATGCTGACTCACTGTTCCACTGCCCTGAGTCAACCTTTCCTGGGACAGCAGCCATATTTGCTGTTGCTGCCTATTAATCCACAAAGGGAGACTTGCCAGTCTAGTCTACACAAGAAACCATCACTTTGTTAATTTCTAGAAGCAAGCCAGAAAAGGCACACAGATCCCACTTTCAAGATCTATAGGCCAAATCCACAGCATCTGCTCCGCCTTAGCAGACATCACCAATTCATCTTTGTCCCACTGAGCCTAGCTGCAGTCCAAAGAATGCTTTCAACATGGTGGCAAGGTAGCCACTACCAAAAGATTTCACATGTAATTTTTATATGTAAAAATAGAAACAAAAGAATGGAAACACTGGTTTGGGGTATTTCAAAGAGTTAAAGTTAAGAGTGTTTCAAAAGTCAAAATGTTCCTAATATATAAGTGAACCATATCCATAAAGAAAGTAATTGAAAATAACATAATATAATAATAAATAAATAAATAAATAAATAAGAAGCTGCAAAAAATTGAAGAGCTTTCAAAATAATAACTAATTTTATACTTTTATGGATAATTTCATACATGCACATATGTTTTTATCAAACCCATTGACTAGACTCTCACCTGCAAACTCTCCCCTCTCTCCCCAGTAACTTTACCCTCCCAACCTCATGTATTCACTCTTTTTAAAAACCACTACCTAGATAACAATTGAGATGTAATCTGAATAAATTAATTTTTTTAAACCCACTGCCTTTATGTACATGGGTCAGGGCTCTTCTTTCAAAGGCTGCATCTCTGAGGAACCTTACCCTCCCTCCCACAGCAGGAGGAATTGCTAACAGCTTCCCTAGCTATATCTTCTCTCCAGGAACTAATTTTTTTTAAAGAAGAAAAAATGCTATACCAGAGGATGCAATAGACAAGTGAGTCCTTACCCAATGATGGCTCTTAAAAGCTTAATTGTATAGATAATGATCAATGTTCTCCACCAAGGACAAAAGCAAAGAGGACAGAGGTTGCATCAGCTACAATTGGAGGATTAGAAGCAATGGGCCAGAGAAATCAGAATCTTTTCCAAGAAAGATTCCTAAGGAATACCTAAGTTGTGCCTTTCTTCCTTTCTTCATCCCTTTCTCTCTCCCTTCCTCCCTTTCTTTCTTCCTTCCTTGAGTACTTTAACTCTCCCACTAGCACAGGCCTAGCCTTTTGTGCTTGTCCTGTAATTCTTAACTGATCCCAACTGCCGGAGTTTTAACAGGCAGCAATAGCTACTTGTTTTAGTGCTTACTCTGTGCCAGGAAATATGCTTCATACTATGCATACATTATGCCATGCAACATTAAAACAATCTAAGAGGGCTCCCACAGCTATGATCCCCATTTTACAGTTGATGCTGAGGCTTCAGGGTTAGGACGTTCACTAAGCCATACAGAATCCTTTCTCTTGGGATTTGACACGGGTAGCCTGCTCCCTGCTCCTCTAAGGAAAAGTTCTTAGATGCTCTAATACTTTGGGTGAGGTTCTGCCTGCAAAGAGAGACCTTTCAGAGTCTCTCTTGGAGTGGGAAGCCCATTCCCCAAAGTTGTCCATCCCTTGGGGCGATGCTCCATTCGTAACTGTCATGTCACGGGTGCACAGTTAATCTTATGCTCCTCATAACCAACAACAGGAAAAAAGCACTACTTCCCAGAGTTCTTGACTGGTGGGAGTAGAATCATGGGAAACAAAGATGGCCACTGGCCAGCTGCCAGCACTTGAGACTGGAGATACAGAATGGGACACCCACTCTTGGGAGTTCCTGCCCTACTTCTCAGAGTTCAGAGTAGAATCCCCTGGAAACCTCCAAACCGTCCACAGAGGCCCGCAAGAAAGTCTTATAAGCATCTTACATTTCATTCTCCTCCCCTTCTCCCCACCGCAACCCCACCCCCACCAGAGAATACCAGTGCCATGGGGGGGGGTGGCAATACCCATCACTTAGTGCCATTTGCTCTCATCACCAGATCTAAGCAAGGTCATAGCCAGCTTCCTGCCCAGTGGGCTGCGTGACTGTCATTCCTGACAACCCTGTCTTGGGAACCTTGAGGAGCAGGCAACCACAGCACCAGACTAGCTCAAAATGCCAGAGGCTGGGGTGATGTGAGAGCTGACACTCCTCATAGGGGAGATAACTGGGACTGAATTTAAGTGGCAACAGAAAGAGGTGAGTGCTGCCTCTCTGGAAATTCACAAGGATGTAATTTAGGATGCAGAGAGACAGGATTTGTGAAAGGTTAGACCAGGAATTTAATTAGCCCAGATAAGCAGTTCTCTGTCTCTAAATTTTTCTCTAATTTTTGAGAGCTGTATAGACAGGACAGCAGTGGCTTTGCTGCCCTGCTCTTCACAGAACCAGTGTTTCTATCAAAAAGTTCTTCTTGGTGTCTAACCTTGTCTTTTTATAGCTATGGTTTGATCTGTTTTCCCTCTTACAAAGTCTCTTAGCTGCCTGTAGGAGGGGGGTGAAAGGAGACAAGAGATGGGCAAGAAGGAAGAAAAGTATATTATTCTTTAAACCAATGCTTCTATCTAGTGGGATTCACCTTGAAGAAATACACAAAATCCTTAAAGAAGCACAGTGTGCATCTCACCCAAGCAATAATGGTAAAAAAAAACAACAACAACAACAACAAAAACAAAAAAACAAAAAAAATGTCCAACAGCAGGAAGATGCTTTGTAAGTCTATAGGCATGGAGAAAAATAAGACCGAGGGTCTCTCTCTAACTGAAAAATTTTAGTTGAGCAGTGCTGTTTCCTGTATAATCCCATCTGTGGCACTAATCATTGTTACTAATTATGTTATTATCATTGGTGTAAACATCCTGGAGATGCTAGCAAACACCTGCTCTGCTTAGCTATTGCAGCATTAAAAACCTCCATGACATAGAAACTGAATGCTAAGGTTTATGGTTACCGGTCATGGCAGATGGAGCTCCATGGAAAAGGTCTCACTTTCAGGTTCAGACAGTCGCATCCAGGAGGCATGTGGGACTGCAGTCACCTGGAGCGCTATAGGCCTAAGCACCAAATATGGACACTCACACCAGAGATGACCACTGATTCTAGGAGCTTACCCAAACCTCTCATTCTGAGTCCCTACATACGGCCTCTCCAAGTGACATGGACATCATGGAATAAAAATGAGGATTTCAGAAGAAGCCATGGTCCCAAAGGTTAAAAATGTCCCTTATGTCAGAGTGTAAATAGTCACACAAAGCTTTCCTGTCACCATCACAGGCCAACATCACAGGGCCCACTTAAGGCAACGAGCCTATATAGGCATGGACACCATAGGATATAGTTTACTGGAGACCGTTAAGGAGCCTACTTACCACATTATTGGGATGTGTTGACAGTCATTAACTGTCTAATGTCCTTTTCATTGTGTGTATCTGTGCATGCTGTATAAAAGTACATATGCCTAGGAACTCGTGGAAGTTAGAGAGTTATCTGGTGTCCTTCTGGATCTCTCTCTCTCTCTCTCTCTCTTTCTCTTTCTCTCTCTCTCCCCCTGCTGTTCCCTACCTTGGAGCTCATTTTCTTAGCTAGGTTGGTGTCCAGCAAACCTCCTGTCTCAACCACCACCACCCACCATACTGTAGTTAAAGATACATGCAGGCATAGTTGGCTTTTACATGGGTTCTACCAGAACCCAGGTCTCTATGCTTGTACAGCAAGTGGTCTTACCCACTGAGACATCTCCTCAGCCTTACCTGTCTATAATGTATTGATTAAATGCATAGACTTGGGTACCAAAGGTCTAGTACTGTCTCCTGGATCCCCACCCTTTAGCTGTGTTTCCTCAATAAGGGATTTAACCCCTCTGAGTCTCAAAGCTCTCAAATCATGCCCTCACATGGTAATTAAGATCAAAGGAGATGTTGTAGAATGCCCAGATCATAGTAATGTTGAAGAAATGTTAGTTATTATTATGCACTGGTAAAAGTAAGTCATTGAAAAAGTAATTGTTAGAAATAAAATTTGGGAAAACAGCAAAACTAAGAGAAATGAACTCAGAACTCCAAGTGATCTGTCTCCCCAGTCAGCTGTCTATTCTAAGGAACCTATGGGGAGTTCACAATCATCACAGACACCAAAAAATCTCTGAAAGACCTTTGCCCTTTCTCTGCAGCCAGTGGACCAGTTGGTGGGATGATTTGATAATCAAAACTGTGTTGGTTCTCCCCACCACTGTCCAAATCTTCTCAAGTTTAAAGACTATAAACATCAGGCATGGAAATCAGTTCTCCTAGGAATATCAAAGGTGATGCTCAGGGGTTCCAGGGCATGGGGTTTCTCTATCCCAAGAGCTTGAACCAGTCCAACTGCACAGAACAGAATGGATCCCCGAGCCAGTTGGTTTTAGAGAAAAGCTGTGAAATGCAATTTCAGGCAGTGGTGCTGTGGGTTTCTCAGCTCATTCACCCCTTGCAAAGGTGCACTGACTCTGTCAACACCACTTTCCCTTTGTGGAAAAAAATGTGTGACAGTGGAAATGATGGATTTCTTTCATATGTGAAGTTAGAGCAACATCAAGTCATAAGAGTTGAAGCTCCTACCTTCCCATTTCTTTTCTAAAAAAATCAATACACAGTTCCCTCTAGCTCCCGCAAGCTCACCTCAAGGTCTCCTAAGTGTCCCAGATATTAGCCTGGGATTGGGGAGATCTCTCTGCTCACACAAAAGAAATGAGAAACTCCATGTCTACAGATTAGTTTCTCAAGTGAGGCAATTACTAGAAACTTCAGGAAATGTCAAGTATGAATACCTGGCAATTTTGTTGGCTTTGATGGCTTGCTTGACTTAAAGCATTCATTAGGTAGGGCTGGAATATTTTTGCAGCATTTCAACTTGGAGAATTTTTAGCACCATACTTGAAACTGGGTTCATCAGGGGAGGAAGAGATAGAGACAGAGTTATCTAGCGAACATGATCACAACATTTCTTGGGGATACCCTGAAATTTGCCCATCTTTGACCCCTGATAGTTATAGAGCCCACAGGTGTAAAGAAAATGTGGGCATTGCTCAGTGAGTGAAGAGAGATTGTGAGAAATGACAAGACTTTTCTTTGGCCTTTCCTATGGCAAAACCAAACAAAACAGGGTGCAAGGAGATGGCTCAGTGTGTAAGGACATCAAATCTGAAAGCATGAGGACCTGAATTCATATCCCCAGTGCACATATAAAGAGAAATAACCAGACATGGCTTCAGTGCCTATAGCCATGGAACTCTGGGGAAGAGACAGATGGATTCCAAGAGCTCTCTGTCCAGCCAGCCTAGTTGAAATGAAAAGCTTCTAGTTTCATGAGAGACCTTATCTGAAGGCAATATGTTAGAGCATGACAACAGAAGACACGCAGTGCCCTGCTCTGGCTTCACCGTATGCTAACACGGCCATGCACCCACACATTTACATGCATCTACCACATGTACCAAACCATACGCACATGGGAAAAGGAAGGAAGGAGGAAGGGAAGAAAGGAGACATCTAATGTGGGGTAAGGTCACAAAGAGATAGAATATTTTCCTGGTTTCTTCATTTGCTTGGTGTCTTTCCTCGTCTATAACATGACAGAGTATTCTCATTTTGTTCTTTTCCGTTACCTAGCTCATTCTCAAATCTTTGCACATGCCGTTCTCACTGCCTAGAATCCCTTTTCCATCATGATGGACCCTTTCTTCTCAACTTGACTGAGCTCAAATGTCACTTCTCGTCCCTGTCCTTTATCCTTCATGGCATCATGATGTGGGATTCCCTGTGCATTGCTGTGTTGATTCATTTGTTCGTTCGTTCATTCATTCATTCACTTACTCTTTTTCTTTCACTCTGTCTTCCCCATGATGAAAAGAAACGTATCCATATTTCTAATTTTCACCACTTCTTGTAATGTCTGTCTTTGAACAAACAAATGAGGAAATGAATGAATGTTTGAATGAACGAATGACAACAGATCCAGTAGCCAAGCACTTACCATGTCCCAGGCACTGTTCTCTTTGTGAAAATTGTCTTGTTTAATAATTCTTCCATCTGAAATCAACCTCATGATGTGAGTGTTCTTATTGGCCTCATTTTATAAAGAAGGAAACTGAAGGACAAAGTGATTAAATAAATTTGCCCCAAATCTATGAGCCAGTAAGTAACAGAGCTAGAACAGAACCCCAGGGAAGACCTGCTCCAGACCCTACATGCTTGGCTGCCGGGTACCCAATGTCATTAGTGCAATAAGGGCCTACAGCCTGATTTCCAGGAAAGTCTAATTGTATGAGATTAAGTCATGGCAAGCAAGGGCAAGAGGGCAGCCCTTTGATGCAGACGCCCTTTCCAAGCCTCTGCCTTCTGCTCCATGCCTGCTCACAAGTTTTCCTATGCCCACTGCCTACATCCTCATTTATCTCTTCAGCATGTAGCCATTTTCAGGCTATTTCCACACTCTGGTGGAGACCCTGACTGTCTGCAACATCAATTTGTGCCCACCTTCAGCCCATGTGTGGGTCATTGCCTGCAAATATAGAGGCTAAATACTTAGTGAAAGGATTTCAGAATGAATAAAACATTTTGAAATGCTTTTGAAGAGAACACAACAAAGCTGTTTAATAAAAGAGAGCTATTAAGTGCAAAAATGCTTACAGAGCAAGCACAAATCAATACAAGTGTTCTTTGCCTTAATAAACCCAATACTTCATGTGTCCCCACCACTGGGCCTTTGCACATGTTGTTTCCTTTATTGAAAGGCTTCTCCTTTCACACGTTTTCCCTCTTTACCTCCCTGCTTTTCCCCTTGATCTTAGCTTGAACACCATTGCTCCCTCACGGGCACTGCTGCCAGCCACTCCTTCCTAGCACACACTATAACCTGAATTTATGCATTTTCTTCTATAGTTCTCTGGTTACTGTTGTTCTCCACCAGTGAATTCCAAGGTAGATTAAAGCAAAATAGACAGAATCTTCCTCATTTACCATCTCTTCACTGCACATAACTCACGAGCTCTTAAAAACGTTGCTGACTGCACAATCGTTTGGGATATCAGTCTTAACGAAAACAAACCACTTCTGTAGAAGGCGGTGCTTTCTGAGCTAGGCTCCTCATGGAGTATACACTCACCATTGCTCCCTGTCAGATACAGTGAGTGGGTTCCCATCCCCTTAGAATAAACACTGCTGCGTGATAATCTACAGCACAATCCTAGATCCCTGGCCGGAAGCATGGCCAACGCAGCCAGCATTCTGTTATTTCCAAGCGCTTCAGAGAAGAGCGAGAATGACGCAGACTTAAACAGACTACTAGTTGGCACTGCCAGCTAACGAGAGGCTGTGGAGCAGCTGAACTAGACTTCAGACGTTCAGCAGTTGGGAGTGTAAATTAGTAAGGCCACTTTATACTTAGCTCTCATTACCTAATATAGAAAAATGCACACCATGGGCTCGTGTATTTCAACACTTGGTCCCCAGCCAGTCGGTGGTATGGAAGGATGGGAACTCTTTAGGATGTGGAACCTTGCTCCAGGAAGTGAGTCTCGGGGGCCTTGATGCCTGCGAGTCAGGTCTTCCATTCTACTGTCTCTTGGCTTTGCCTTAACCCATGAGCCAAAATATGCCACTCCTCAGGTAAGTTGCGTCTTGTCAGGTGTCTGATCACTGCAAGGAGAAGAATAGCTACAGCACTTCTGTGTGTGCTACCCAGTAAAACCTCACATGGCAGTGCTTCTCAGTGAAAGTCATACTGAGATATGAATTAACACACTCATAGTGGGAAATCCTGAAATAAATTCAAAAGTGCTGCAGAGAGAGTTTACTATATAGTTTACTATACGTAATATACACATAAATTTACTATATGTAATACGCACATACTATATGTATAATTTACTATATGTAATATACACATAAATTGTACTAGGTTGATACAATGCTAGGTTCATATGAATAGATTAGAATTTCAGATATTGATATAGCTAAGCCTCAAAAACCTAATGCTGAATAACAAAAGGGAAGAATGGGATGCACTGAAATCATGATAGTGTAGAAGAGCAACAGCAGGCAGCATCACCCTGGGCACAGACTCTGGTTACCCTTAGAGAGAGAAAGAGAGGAAGAGAAGCAATGGTTTTGGAGCTATTTCAAGACAAACTTCAGCTCTGCCTACATCGTTACTTCTTTTTTATGAAGGAATGAACCAAATATAAGAAAATGTTCCTATTCCTTTACTTTTAGGACAAGTGTATCAGGCTGTCTGGGTGTGCTTGTTGTAAGAGGGTTCTATTTGTGAACTACTGATGGTTTGTCTAGTGTTTGGGTGCAGAGTCTTGCCATGAAGCCCTGCCTGGCCTCGAGCTCTTTGTCAGCCCTCTTGTGTTAGCCTCCTGCATGCTAGGGTCATAGAAAACACCTTGACATCAGGCTTAGGTGATGTTTTATGTGGCTACTGAGAAATAAAGATTGGGAGGAAGACAGAGAGGAAGTCAGGGAATGGAAGTAAGGAGCAAAGATAGGAAGGAGGGGAGGAGGAAGGGAAGGAGAGGGAGAGAGATTCTGGCTTTGTTCCTGGACCTCAGACAAAGGACATAAGAGCTCCGAGTCCCTCATTTGCAAAGCAAGATTGACAGTGTCCAGAGTTGATCATAAGAATGAATGAGTATCAGTTTTGTCTAAATATCTTTCAGACATCATCACTTGGTTATTGCTTTTGAATTATTCCCTAATGCCTTTCTAATTGCATCTTATTAAGGGAGATTCATGTTTATAAAACTTACCAGAGATTTTATGTTTGAGTGTATGTGTGTATGTGTGTGTGTGTGTGCACATTTTAAATACCCATCTCCCATCTGACCCTAGGAACAAAAATATTTGCTGTTACTTATACAAAAATCATAAACATCTGTGATATATGGGTGTATACACATATCAATTATTTACTGGCTGTCGTTTTCCTAAGGGAAAATAAGTGGGATGATTAGAAAACAGAAGTAAAGGAGAATTTTCTATTTCTTTGTGATTTCTTTTTAAGTATGCACAATGTATGTTGATCACTTGCTCCAAAAAATCAATACAATTCATTTTTAAATTAATGCGAAAGTCATCCCTTAAATGCACGTAAAAGGAGGCCCTAAGTTTCATAAAGGTTATTAAAAGGTCATGCTGCTAAAGATGTGGCCAAGTGGTAGGGCATTTACCAATAGGAAAAATCCCTGGGTTCTATCCCCAGCACCATAACAAGGAAGGTATGCAGCCCAAGCTCCTATCCCCATCACATTACACCTGCCTGTAATAAATTGTTTGGGGGAAGGCAACCGAAGCTCACACTTTCAGGATAAAACCTGCCACAGAGGAAAAGTCATGGCAGCGGGCACGAGTGTGCTAATCATATGGCATCCACAGTTAGGAAGCAGAGAGAGACGGATACTTACGCTCAGCCGGATTTTTCCTTTCTATTCAAGAAACAGTGTCACCCATTTTTAGGACGGGTCTCCCATCTCAATGAATCCTTCATAGTTACGCCCAGAGGCTTGTCTCCTGGGTGACCCAAGATCCTGCCAAGTTGGTGGTCAGCATTAACTATTATACCCATATTCCCCCGCAGTCACTGAGACTGCACGTAAAGGATTCGACTCAGGGATACAGCACTGACTCTCCTGAGCACTCGTGGACCCCAGTTTCACATCTGTAGTAGGTTAATGTCAGCATCACCTCTCATGCTTGCATGAGGCACAAATAAACCACACCATGTGTATATATTCAACTGTGTCCAGCTTTTCATTTGAGATGTGATTTGTGGTACAGTATCCCACAGAAAGACCTATTTGATCCTCTGACATCTAGTGCCCTACCCCCGAAACATCAAGCCCAGGGCCTCACTGGCAGCTAATGGTTATTTTTTGCCTTGGAGGTAACCTTAATTCTCTTCTCTCCACAGCAAATATCTTGACAGTCATAATCCTGTCTCAACTGGTGGCCAGGAGGCAGAAGTCCTCCTATAACTATCTTCTAGCACTTGCTGCTGCCGACATCTTGGTCCTCTTTTTCATCGTTTTCGTGGATTTCTTGTTAGAAGATTTCATTTTGAGTGTACAGATGCCTCAGATCACTGACAAGATCATAGAAGTGCTGGAATTCTCCTCCATCCACACCTCAATCTGGATTACGGTCCCTTTAACAGTTGACAGATATATTGCCGTCTGTCACCCACTCAAATACCACAC
The DNA here is from genome assembly GCF_964271855.1 of Acomys minous. Taxonomy (NCBI): domain Eukaryota; kingdom Metazoa; phylum Chordata; class Mammalia; order Rodentia; family Muridae; genus Acomys; species Acomys minous. Next base: position 148,799,495 of record NC_140484.1, on the reverse strand, counting down.
AGTTTCCTACCCAGCCAGGACACGAAAAGTTATTGTGAGTGTTTACATCACTTGTTTCCTGACCAGCATCCCCTACTACTGGTGGCCTAACATCTGGACTGAAGACTACACCAGCACCTCCATGCACCATGTCCTTGTCTGGGTCCACTGCTTCACCGTGTACCTGGTGCCCTGCTCCATCTTCTTCATCTTGAACTCAATCATTGTGTACAAGCTAAGGAGGAAGAGCAATTTCCGCCTCCGTGGCTACTCCACAGGGAAGACCACAGCCATCTTGTTCACCATCACCTCCATCTTTGCCACCCTCTGGGCCCCCCGCATCATCATGATTCTCTACCACCTGTATGGCGCACCCATCCAGAAGCCTTGGCTGGTCCACATCATGTTGGATGTTGCCAACATGCTGGCCCTTCTGAACACAGCCATCAACTTCTTCCTCTACTGCTTCATCAGCAAGAGGTTCCGTACCATGGCAGCTGCTACACTCAAGGCCTTGTTCAAGTGCCAGAAGCAGCCTGTACAGTTCTACACCAACCATAACTTTTCCATAACAAGTAGTCCTTGGATCTCACCAGCAAACTCACACTGCATCAAGATGCTGGTGTATCAGTATGACAAACACGGAAAGCCTATAAAAGTATCCCCGTGACCCCATAGGGCTGGCACTCGTGCCTCTGTGTAATCTGTGTCCAGATGAGAGGGTATCCCATCCTCTGGCTGAACAGCTCTCCTTAAGAGTGCTAACCTGATTTCCTATCTCCACAGACTGAGCAGCTCTCAGACCGGTAGATGAGAAGAAATGGAAGAGAAGAAAGGAAAGCATGAATCTTGTTTTTCTTTTGTGCACTTAGTTTCACAAAATCACACTGACAGCCAAAGTTCCTGCTGGCTTGAAGATGCCATTGGCAGTTATAAATAAATTGGCATCTATCATATTGTGACCAATAAAGACCACGGTCAAGAAGTAGTTAGTGTTGGTACCACCCACAGCCACTAGGAACCAACTGCTCATGTATGTGGTCCACCAAGCCACTTACCATAGTGTGTAGCTGAGCCATGCTCTTCTTCCAAGAGTTGAGGCCATCCATCATTTCCCTGTACCATAGCCAGGAGCTAACAGGGATGACTGATTTGGGATTTTTTTTTCTAAGGTGCCCTTTGTCCTAGCCAGGGTTGTAGTCTTCAAGTGGCCCTGGCAACTCTGGCTGCAGAATGACAGCATGGGGAAAGGGAAGTATCAAATACCATCCAAACTTTTGCTGGAATGTCTATGGGGAGGCTCCAAGCCAACATGACTATATCCCTTAGACTTGGAGTCTAAGGTACAGTTTTCTATTTGCCATAATGTGTAGATTTTATGTCTCCTCTAAAACAAAGACCCTACCTGATGTGTGGGGGAAAGGAGGAATTCTTGAGCCCAGAAAAACAAAAAAATCAAACCCACTCTTGCCACTGTTTTGATTCATCCCTGTGTCTGCTGTATACAATCCTTGCATTCAAAATTACTTCTTAGTGTAGCACTGCGCATGCTTCCCAGAGAAGCATTCTATGTGTCAAGTTTTAGTCCTGCCTCTTGCTTGCTCAAGCCCTCATCAAAATTGTTGTACTTGAAGTGACTTCTTAACTGGAGAGAATAGTTGCGAGGATCAGAAACTGCAGCTCTTCTGGTGGGAAGAGAGTGTCATCTCCTACCACAGCCCAGCTGGCATTGCAATATAAGACCCGAAACACAGACAAAACTGACATAGAGGGGTGGCTGTGCCGACCACTGGTTTGTCCTTTGAAATAAGTAGCTCAGTCAGGTGGTATAAGTTATCAGTAAAGTGGTTCAACTCAGATGCTTCAAAGATAATCAAATATATTTATTGTTCTCCCCTTGCCTGTCCAAGGTAAGAACAAATTTAGGACGTGGAGAGAGACTTTCCTGAGAATTAATACTTGTATGTGCAGACATATAATGCACACATACAGACATGACTGTATAAAACTGTGTCCTGTGGTGTGCTTTTAAGGGGATATAAATGCTAGAGTTACTCTTATTTTGCATTTTATTCATACCCCTTCCCAAGATTCCCAGCATTTGAACCCATGCCTGGTTTGGAAGAAATCTTTCAAAATGATTTTTTAAACTGCATATTTTTGGTGACCAAACTAAACATATCAGTCCCATAGGCTTGATTTTTGCTGCATGATCTCCCTAAACTGAAAGACGTGTTCCTATCATGTTAAAGGGCTCTTTAGCAAAGGAATGGCATGTAACGATTCCTGAGGCAACACAAGCCCTAAGCTCCCTCCAAGGATACTAACCTGGTGTGATTTGGGGTTGTATTGTTTCTGGTGGTGTTCGTTCCTATCACTTTTAAATGGCTTACTGGAGAGTCTCATCAAACCCAATGGTTAGATTCTAAAGTCAGTGCAAAAGAGAATGACATTATGGGGGCATGGCTCCTGTACATAGTCCTCTGGGAAGAGGACCTTTGAACACCCAAGAAGCTACATTTTTCTCCAGTGTTGGGACAGGTTGCCGATACTTTGGTTGAAGACAACACAGAAGCAGCTGGTGATTAGGGGATGTGCCTATTATTGTGATGTGCTGGAGAACTTCAGGACTACTGGGATGCAGCAAGCCACTCCCACAGAAAAGTCTGCAGAAGTTACTCATGTGAGGGATGAGCAGTCCTGGCTTCCATCTGGCTTGCTCCCCAGAGTCTATGCTCAGTGAGTGAAGTGTCAGCGAAATCCCCCATACCACTTAAATTGCATTTCTTTTCCCCCCAAGCATGTAGAGATGAATGTATGTTCATTAACTGTGTGTATGAAACAATTTCACCGCACCTCCCTATAAGTAAACATTAACCAAAGGCTGCCTATGCTCAATATATATTATATGTGTGTGTTTATTTATTTTTAAAATACATATCTCTGAAAATGTTAGTTTGAGATATACACAAATGATTCAAAGTGCAATATCTATAAAGGTTAAGCAATTCCTTTCTTGAGGATGTACACGAGCTGAAGAGCAAGTCTGACTCTCAGTGATGTCTGCTCTGCTTTTAATTGTATGTAAAAACAAATTAACTATTCAACAACTGGGTGTGCACTGGGAATGCTTCCCACGGACACTCACCCATTGCTCTTCTTAACAGTAGAGGTTCTACCAGGTAGTATGGCAGCATCTCTCTCTTCTGACTACATTTTCTATTTCTCTAGGTAATTTTTAAAGCTAATCCATGAAAGCACTCCAGAGAGTTGTTATATCTTCTGTTAAAATACACATGGATACTCTTTTGAATGTATATGTATATATATCAGCCAATATATGTATGTATATATACATATGCTTTTATGTATGTATACCTTTTCCTTTTGGATATATATGTGTATATATATATGTGTGTGTGTGTATACATATATATACACACATATATATAACCTAAAGTTTATTTAAGATTTTAAGATTTCAGAAGGAACATTCATTTATTATTGATATTAATAATAACAGACAATGATGAAGATATTTTCTTTTTAATTTTAAAAATTGCAAGCCTTTTCTTTCAGGCCAGGTTTGGAGATGAAACCTTGAATGTCGAAGCCCGTCACATAAACAGCTGCTGCTAAGGGCAAACACCTTAGCCTGGGTTTTTGTGGTGCTTCTTTCAAAGACTGTTCACTTTCACTTCCATTGCTGTATGATTTGTGTCCTTGGACGTGGTGACAGTGCCACATATGTACATGCTGAGTCTTTTTCTTATCAACTAGAAGCCTGGGAAATGAGGTGAGGGGGGCAGCAGACAAACCATAAAAGATAAGCCATGCGCACGAGCATCCATGTTCCAAACACCAAACACCTTGCAACAGGAAAGGGTCATTTTGCACAATTGGTCCTTACTTGTACAACATGAGGAGCCCTTTGGAAGTACATTAATGACTCTAAAGTTGACTATTACCACTCAAAAATGGAACAGGAAGCTACCACTGAAAAATAGTAAATGCTCATATTTTTTTAACTAGATAATATATTGTGTTTGGACTAGTTTGTATTCTAATAAATTCTAATATGGTGCGCACTTGGTGTTTGCTATTTGCATATATGTTGAATCAACTACAGAATGCTGGTTTTTATTCATGTTATTTTTAACTGATAATTATAATTGTATACAGTTATGGGGTGCAATGTGATGTTTTGATATATGTATTAAATGTGCAATGATTAAATCAAGCAAATTAACACATTGCCTCACTTATATATTTGTGTTGAAACATTTGAAACGTACTTTGTGTCTATTTTGAAGTTTACAATACCTTTTCAGTATTAGAGAACCTCTGTGGAGCTTCTTCAAAGCATTCCTCTGTCTAATTGAATCTTTGTGCCCTTTGGTCAACAACTCCCCACTCCTCAGCCCCCAACTCCCAAACTTTCTGATATCACTCCTTTCTCTACTTTTATGGGCTCAACTGTTTGTTTGTTTGGGGGTTGTTGTTGTTTCTACATATAATTGAGATCATATGATGTTTGTCTGTTTGGAGATAAGTCATTTCATTTAGTATAATGTTCTCCAAATATCAAAATACTGCTGAAAGTTTTAAAATATTTTAAATGAGCATTTTACTTATATGTTGTGTTAAATATTAGCATAAAAACAGAATCCCAGGCTAGAGAGATGGCTCAGCCGTTAAAGACTAGGCTCAAAACAAAACAAACAGAATCCCACCTTCCTTCTTGTTGGTCATATAGATTTCAAAATGTTAGATCGCAATGTTCTGCTTCCTGTAATCCTAAATTGCTCCTTGATAGATATAAACCTTGGTTCTATTGTGATTATACTCGCTGTGAGTTTTTGAACAGCAAGGGCTGTAATCATAAATAGAATTAGCACACGGCAAAGTGCCCAGACTTGCACACCAGGCAGTTGTGTGTTCATGACTCTGCTGTACCACTGACCAGATGTGTGACTTAATCAGGCCCTTCAAGGTTATAACCTGAACAATCGTCCTTATCTGGAAAGTACTACCAATTGTAATATCTTCCATTTGTTTGCAAGGCATGTTGATGCTGTCATGCTGAGACACCCACAGTTTGGTGTGGAACACTGTGGGCTGTGTGACCTTGGACAGTGTTCCTAATCCCTCTGAGGTGCAATTTCTCCTTCACAATAGGAGCTAATCACATTTCCAGTAAATACCTCATAGGATGCTTGTAAGGATCAGGATTTTTACAGCTTCCCTTGTACAACACTTTACAGGTGAGGATGCTAATCCTGAAGTAGTGAACAGCTATGTCCAGAATGGAGCCCAGGACACTACATATGTGACCCTTCCCACTGTATCCCACTGAACCCTCTGAGTCATCCTCCAAAAGATCACATTACTCTCATGCCCTTTTTCTAGAGTTGGGAATGTTGTATAGTTCTGCAGTTCTTCAAGCCCAGGTCACCTAAGTATGAGATATAGTATAACTGCATCATAATTAAAACACACAGCTTGACATTTCTCTGTGAAGTGGAACTTTTCTTTAAGTTAATTCTATCAGCTCTCAAACTATGCATTTTCCCACACAAACCACCATCGATTCTGACAGCCACCCACAAACTATTGTCACAAGCCATCTTTGCATCAACTCAGAGACTGAAAGTGACAAAGCTGAGGAGAGGTACAGAAAAGCAGAACAAAAATGCTGACAGGGTCACAGGATCTGCTAGCCATGGCCTCAGTATCCTCATTAATTTTGCTCACCAACTCAGGGAGGGAGCCAACAGAGGCTGAACTGTTAGATAATGATCCTTTTATTAATACATTCTGCTAAATGGTGGCTCAGCCTCATTGAAGGGTGTGCAATTAATCCAAGTACTTGCCAGACACAACAGGAGGGGATGCGCGGCTTGTGTCTACGGGGATAAAGAGATACTGTGAATATCCTGAGTCTGTTAGGAGAATGTGTTGCTGTGGTGCTCAAAAAGGATAAAAAAGAGTTTCCCCATTTCAAAAGAGCAAATAGGGTAACAGGGAGGGGAGAGACCTTGTCATGAACTCTCTGGATGGGATGTTACCCTGTGCATGAGCTCTGTTAAATACGGAATGACAATGACACAGTATTTTTTTTTCCAAGTGAGATGTAACCAGAGCAAGTGAGTTAAAACTGCAGCAGGATGGATTTGTACTAAATCCAAAGAAGAAGCCTGCATGTAGATGTCTATTAACTCCACAAATGAGCTTCAGTGGCAGCTTGGAGTCAGCTTCTCTGCTTCAGTTTCAAAGAAATTCCTCATCACAGAGAACCAAATCACATTCAGGTGTTTCAATGTAGAGACTTTAGTCGTGAGACTCTCAGTGATAGCCTGAGCAAGATTAAAAACCCAGTAAGCACTGTTGGGATGCCTAGGGAGTCATAGGGGGTCTCTCCACCCCCCACAATGCCATTGGAGGCAAGAGTGGAATTACACAGATTTGATCTGGTTTCTTGGAAGAGGGGCTTCCCAGAGAAGGGCTGGTCCACACTGCTGTCAGACTTGGGATGTCAGAGAGGAAGGTAGGGTGGTGTTCTCCCAGATCTCCCTTCTTTTAATGTCTGCATGGATGTCTGCCAGTGCTAACATGCAAACAGGAGTCCATGAGGGAGGGAGAGCAGGTGGTTCATCTATAGTGACCAGACCCTGAGCAGCAAGTAAGCGATACGTCAAGAATAGAATGAGACAAGAAGCAACTGCAGAATAAATAACCAAGTTGGAAGTTTTATTTTACTGTCATTGAGTTCTTAGAGGGACAGTGAGGCTCTTTGAAATTATATCATCCAAAGATGCAAAAAGAAAGCTAAGACCCAATAAAATTCTCCTTACTGGAGAGCATAGAGCCTCTAAGTGTTAGTAAACACAATTTCCAGTAATCTTTTTACACATTTTCCAAAAACACAAAATGCATCATATATCTTTCACCACTTGACTTAAATTTTCATGATTAGAAGGGTTTCATATTTATCCTCAGGATTTCCAAAACCAGACTATCAACTTAAATATGTCTAAGGATAGAATGCAGTCATTCATTTAAAAACCGCTGGGCCCTAGGCATTCCTTTAGTCATTTATTTATTTGACTGATATTTATTAAAATACACCATGTGCCAAAATCTATTCTAGTCAGTAATTTGTTAGTGAACAAGACACATAAGCCTCTCATGGCAGGTGTTCTCCATGGGGAGAGATGGTACTGGAGAAATCAAGTTAGATTAAAGCAGACAGTGATGAGCACTTAGACAAACAGTAGTAAGCAATCCAGGTCAGACAGAAACAACATCAGATAACTCATTCAGGGAATCTCTGTTTCAGAACATAGCCAGAGAACTGGGGCCCATGTAGAAAGGAAAAGAGCCACACAGAGGGGGATCAGAAAAGACAGGCCTTGAAATGGAAATGACCTTGAGCACTAGGTAGATTGCCAAAGACTAGAACTGCTGACGCATCATGACCCAGCAGAGGGATGTTATGAAACAAGGCAGGGCAAGGTGGCAATCATCAAATCATGCAGAGCTTTGTGCTCTGGTCAAGATTCCGAAAGAAAACCACTGGGCATCTTAAGCAAGGCACTGATGTGGTCATCTTACTTCTGTCCTCTTGAGTCTTGAAGGGAATGCACTCATCTCCATTTTTCAGGTGAAAAAAATTTGGTATCTCATGGAAATTAAATTAAATTTACTCAAAAATACCAATGAGTAACTCATGAGTTGATATTTAAGTGCAGGCCTGCTTGCTTCCAAGAGCCCCTTCAGCAGGCCACCTTGACATGTTGTCATTGACATCCCACGTTCCTGGTCCTGAATTAGCAGTTTGGTTCCACTTTAGCCTTTTGCTCATACAAACTTGATATTTAGGCTAAAGTCATCCTCCAATTCCATTAATGAGGAGTCAGAAATCATCCAGGCATAATACCCTGTGGTTCCTCTTCATGACCCAATTTGTGTGTTTGATGAAATCTGGCAGACCTGAATTTCAGAACTACAAATAAGATAGTAATAAAAACAAGGAAGGCAAAAGCAAGTATAAACTTTTACATTTTCCCTGAATCACGCTCAGTAATAATATTTTTGATGTCATCATTGTTTCGCAAAGGCTTTCACAGCCAGATTTTACCAGTTGGCCTTTCTCCTTTAAGACAAGCAAGTATGCCTCTGTCCAAGGTTCTGAAACTGCCCATGCCTGATCAAGTGTTGGAGAATATTCTAGACATAAAAATAGAAAGTTGCCCTCCCTCTTCCTTAAAAAGAACATAGCATAACATCGTGTGTGTGTGTGTGTGTGTGTCTGAAGACATCTACATCAGAGGTCAACTGTGTCATTTTAGGAACTGCCCACTGTGTTTTTGGAGACAGGGTCTCTCACTAGGTCTCCACTGATTTTACTAGGCTGGACTTGCCAGCGAACCTCACGGATACTTCTGGCCCAGCTCCCCCAGCTTCCCCAGCGCCCCAGATCTCCAGATCCCCAGATGCCCAGATCCCCAGTGCTGGGATCATAAATGCATGCCATTATACTTGGCTTCTTACATGGATCCTGGGGCTTGAAGTTCTACTCTCAGCACACAAGTGCTGTTTGCCAAAATCCCATTATTATTTATCTTATAATATTTGTGATGCAGTTTCTTACATAATCCACTTCCACAAGGTCTTTGCACCTGTTGGCAACCTCTGCATCAACTGTAAGCTTTTAAGAAATGTAGAACCATAACCACAGACCCAAAGCCAAGTGATGAAACATCTTGATTTTAACAACATCCCCCTGTGATTTCTACATTCATTAAAACTGCAGTAGCCTTATGTTGGCACATTTTAATTCAATGGTTCTTCACCCTTGGAGATCTTTGGAGAATCCCAATACCAGAATGAACTATAGAGATAGACATTCTTTAAATGTCTTCAGAGGGTTTCACTGCAAACCAGATAATTTCTTCAGGTAAAGTGTTATAACCATAGTATAAAAGGAAAACCTACATCATCCAGCATAGACAGAGACCATTAAAACAGATGCATGAATGTTGCAAATAATCCTCAACATGTACCATTATCTAAATCAGATCTAATCTCTTCAGTTAAGAGACAAAAGTTGAGAGTCAAATGCCTGATGTCATCATGTTGAGACTTTCTTCTCACCTAGCCATGACTGGTAGGGGAGCTCTTTCACAATATATTTCAGGGTTAGAAAGTTTACTTGCACACCTCCAACGTTACAAGAGATTCATCTCTTGGGAAATGCCAGTCTATTACAGGGAGCTTTTACAGTAGTTTTTTTTTAGTGACTCCTAAGCCTTAGCTTCACTTCAGACTCCCCTGGTGTTACTAAAAACATACTTCCAGATGCTTCTAGATACATGTTCAGTCAGAACCTTCCTTCAAAAGGAATTCAAGGCTTCAGCATCTTCAAAAATCATGCCCAAATGATTCTGATGCCCAGTCAAGGTTGAGATGCTTCTGTCTACTTAGTGACTCTGCCAACTATAAGAACTCATAAATCACAACTCTCCCCAACAGTCTGTCATGAGTCCCCTCACCAACTCATACTCCATATTTGGTTGAGAGTTCATCATATGTGTGCCTCTCACAGATGAGCTAAGATCTGGTTACAAGTGCTAGCTGTCTACCACCCATTATGTATCTGGAGCATGTTGTGAAACAGGTTTACAAAATGACTGATAGAGGCTGAAGGGTGATGGTGGTTCACACTTTTAGTCCCACCACTTGGGAGGCAGAGGCAGGTGGATCTCTGTGAGTTTGAGGCCAGCCTGGTCTACAGAGTGAGTTCCAGGACAGCCAAAACTACGAAGAGAAACCCTGTCTCAAAAAAAATAGAGACTGAGGATAAGCTCTACTTCTGGAAAGATGGATTAGATGATCTTGGGTGGGCCCAAGGTCAGTGGAACTAAGCAAACACCCAGGCAGAGTAGGGCTTCATAGAAAATGGTTGTTATGATAATTGCAAGCAGACTTTCTGCATCCCAGATTCATCAATTCAAATGAAGACACCAAGAGATGAGACTTCAAACTATCTTTGTAAAGCCAAGCTTGGAGCATTACAGCTAGTGTCCTGAGTGGAAGATGGAGCGTATGTAGAATTCTCCCTTCCTGTGGACACGCTAGCCTGAGGAACAGAGAATGAAGTGTGTCAACTCACATATATGGCATCCATGCTCTAAACTGTACAGATCAATGAGGCACAGGAAGTCACATTTCATGGTGTTGAAATTGAATGTAGCATGATAGGTGGTCTTCCTTCTCCACTGAAGGTGAAGAGAAAGAACAGAGTGGAGATAAATTAACTTCTAAATGCTTCTGATAGTAGGATAAATAGTTACTGCAGTAGGCTAATGTAGAACCAATTTTAAAAGAGCCTGGTGCCCCCTACACTCATGCCTCCTGACCTAGGGAATCTAACAAAATATGGGTCCAGAAACTTCACAACGCACAGAGAAGCAGCCAAGTGTCTTATACTATAAAGATGCTTTAAAAAGAAAAGATCCCCTGGTCCTCTGTCCTTAAAGCATGATTTGGCTATTGGACATCCCCAAAAGTGTACTTCTAGCTTTGGGAACAGAGATTCCCTAATCTTGGTATCTTGCAGAGTTTCCTAAAAGCTCTGGAATCAAAATTAACCTTAGATGACTTTGACAAACACCAAATTGGACTTCTAGGACTGAACAAATATAAGGCCAAGACAAGACACATGGAGCCCCAGAACTCATGCGAGCAGTATAAGCCTGTGACCAGGCCATGCAGATCCAAGTTCATATCCTTGCTCCTTCATATGTAGCTGAGGAATGTTGAACAAGCCTCTTCCACTTCCTTAGTTCCTGCTTTGTTATCTATAAAGTACAAATAACAACACTACCAACTCTAAATGGGGGAATAGTGGGGTGATATTAAAGATGCTAAAAATCTCTAGAAACTATTGACAGATGTGTTTAAAATGTGCAAGAATGCTGAATGTTCATAGACTTCCCTCAGCACCTGAGTCCACTATGAGTTAATGAGGCCACTTCCAAGATAAAGGGCTTAGCTATATTGTGTTCTGGTTCTCTGTCTCTTCCAAAGCAGAGAAAGTATATCATTCATTACCATCATCCAGTGACAGTCCTTGAAAATGACAGAGCATTGAGGATTTGGAAGGAAGAAGGCAAGCCATCCATCATTGCATGTTCTATTCCAACGTCATGATGCAGCTCCCTGTTCCATCCTAGGTCTTTCAAATAGCTTTCATCTACTGCTCATCTCTATGGTAGAAACTTAAAGATTGGAGTGAAGTAGCCACAGTTGCATGAAGGCCACTGGCCTGCCTCATAAGGGTTGCTATCACTGAGTTCCAGTGATGATAAAAATGTAAATGGTCCTATTGGTAAGTGTGTGTTAAGACAGGTCACCTGTCTATGTCACACTATGTCGAGTGTGTCTCTAAGGGTCTGAGCTGGAATACAAATATCCCCCAACAGGAGACAAGGGCTTCATGTTATTATAAATTAATCTTACAAATAGCTGATTCTAGGAGGTTACCAGGAAAGGACTCACAGATTTCATATGTATGTGCCTCTTAGTGTAACTGACTATCTGGGGCACAATGCTGTTCTATGGCAAGGAACAGGCCACAACCATGAAAGAAAAGGGCAGGGTCTTCGCCAAAGAGTGAGGTCATCACAACATCAGTAGTCACAAGGAAAGGCACTCATCAGACAAGGAAAGGGGAAATGGACCTGAGAGGCAGCAGAGGATCCTATGTTCTTTGTCCTGGTTTGGTTGGCCTGCCTGTCCACATAAGCATTCCCACAGAGACAGTTAAAGTAGTTTCCAACCAGAGGGGACAAAAAGATTCAGTCTGTAGTCTTCCTGCGACCCCACTAATGAGATAAGTCTACCAGGAGAGGTCGCTCTGCTTTAAGATGGAGCATCCTGCTGAAAGCACTCTGTTGATTTTCTGCCATGATCTCAGATCAGAGTCTTGTCCTAATAACCTATCCAGCCTCATTGGAGCAGAAATAGTCAGTGAGCATACCTCCAGCTAAGGCCAGTGGGTCTCAGAAGCAAGAGCTCTCCTGAAAGGCCTAACGACTCCAGCATGGGGTTACAGCTCATAAAGTCATCATTTCTTCCTTACAAAAAGAGGCTCTCTCTGTAGCCATACTTGGCTATAAAGCTTCTATCCCCTCAGAGTGGATGATCACTGGGACTCTAAATATTCCTGAAATGTGTAAGTCACCTCAACCTTTCTTGGGGGCCAAGGATGCTCAGTGCACGGGAGAAGGCTCCAAAAACACTTTTCATCTCTCTCTCTCTCTCTCTCTCTCTCTCTCTCTCTCTCTCTCTCTCTCTCTCTGGTTTTTCAAGACAGAGTTTCCCTGTATAGCCTCAGCTGGCCTAGACTCCTTTGTAGACCAAGTTGGCCGGAACTCACAGAGATCCACCTGCCTCTGCCTCCCTGAGTGCTGGCATTACAGGTGTGCCCATCTCCCTTCTCTTAACAGCAGCATTGGGATGGATGTTTTTCAGGTCAGTATCCACTTTCTCCCAACTTTCCTTCTGAGAGGATCTCTACTTTTAACTCCTGGCTAGACCAATGCCATGGTGTCACTATGTGGGAAGATGAAAGGGGAAGGAAGGTTAAAATTCTTGATTTAGCAAGATGTTTTCAGCATCATTTCTTCCTTTCTCACTGAATAAAAATAGTCTCTGCTCTCCATTTCAGTGTCCTCTAAACTCCCAAGGAGTTGTCAAATTTCATCATTTCCTTCCCCAACTCAAATAATTTCCTTCAATATCTTTTTCTGCAAATAATGAAATCATTCTTCAAAGAGAATGCATCTTCTTAAAGGTACTCCAAGCACCAGTGCTTTTCCCCAACTGCAACAACTTCATGGCTGTTTTGCCTCTCCAACGTGAGATAAAAAGGCAGACAGAATGTAATCAGAGGGAGATAATTTCAAATTAATTTAGATACTTTTAATTAAATCAAAATTTCCATGGTGTTTTTGTATGTTTGTTTTGTTTTTGTTTGTTTGTTTGATTGGTTGGTTGGTGGGTTTTGTGGGGGTGGTTGTTTGTTTGTTTTGATTGTTTAGTTAATACAAAAACTCTCTCAGAGATGTGCCTAAACAAGCAATAGACTCAAAACAAGTTATGAAAATCAGTAATTGCTGTGTATTGGCTCTTTTACAAAATGCACGTTCATTGGCCCCATCATTCATTGGTCTTTTATAATGGCTGTTTTACTAAAAATACTCACTGGCCTGCTTATACTTCTTATACATTCTGAAGGTCATATTCTATGATATCTGGGTCAGTAGAATCTCAGTAAACCTAACACACACACACACACACACACACACACACACACACACACAAAGAGAAAGAAAGAGAATAGATTGTCACTACAATGGTTAGATTCTCTCCTGATTTCCCATGCATCACTCAGTGTGAGCATCTCAATCCATGGGAGAGCCCAAACCCCTAAAAGCATAGATATTTTTCATGTGATTTGTCCTAGAAACACACAGCATTACTTAAGCTGCTCCAAGGTTGTGAAGTCCCTATGATGCCAGGGGATATTTATACTACTTACCACATACCATTCTATGAATGATTTAGTGGGCTTTATGGCAATTTTTGATACTCTCGATTTCATCTTCTTTGTTATTTTTTAAACTTAAGCTCTGACACTGGAAGGTTTCAAGTCCCTCTTAATTCATGAAGAATTCACCTCAGTGCCAGAAATGTCTCCATCAAGGGCAATAAACGGGAAACATTTGCTTCTTCCTAGCACTCTGCTAGAGTTGGTATTGTTGGTTGATACTGATAATTCCCTTGACGAAAATAGCAACATCCCTTACACTAATGGAGTTACTATTTACTTTTATACTATGGATGTTAGACACATTTTTTTCTGATTGTTTAAAATGCTTTTCAGAGCCTCTTCGGATCATTGCCCAGCTTAGAAAACAATGATGGAGTCGGGAAACGATGTTGTCTTAATGAATTTTTTTTTAGTTAAGGTGAATGACTCAGCAGTGAGCTTGCTAAGTTTGTAAAGATGTATTGTGTTCAGAACATGGAAAAACAATTACTTTGAGAGTTTACAGATAAACATTTGCTTCATGAATTTCTATAGAATTGTCGTTGGTGATTGTTGACAGCATTTGGGCTTCTTTGTTACCAGCACGATGTCATATTTAATTACTGCTGTCTTCCAGAAAGCTGTGGCCTCTGCATACCACACCTCCCGCATGTGACTGCCATGGAGCTGACACGGTGAAACTCCAACTGAAGCTGAAATAACTTTGCACTGTCAGAGCCAGGAATCCCGACACTTGGGAGGCTGAGGCAGGAGGACAAAGGGTTAGAGACCAGCCTGGCTTATCAATGAGTCTCTGTCTCACAAACTCAAGGAGAAAGAGGAGGAATAATTTGGGAGAAGGCCTAAGAAGGCTCTGTGTGTGTGTGTGTGTGTGTGTGTGTGTGTGTGTGTGTGTGTGTGTGTAATGAAATATTGTTAAACCATAAAAATGAAATTCCACCTTTTGGCATTGTGTTAGGTGAAAAAAGCCACATGAAGAAAGAAGGATGCTGCACAGTCCTGCTGAGAAATCGAATATGAAAAAAAAGCCAATCTCACTCGAACAGGGAGGATGTGGCGGACGAGCTGGAGAAGGAAGGAGATAGATAAAAGTTGTCAAGTGGGTAGGAAGTTGCACTTAGATAACTGCACCTGGCAGCACACCTCACTGTAGGGTGCTGTAGTCAATAGTAATGTACTGTGTGTTTCCAATATTACCTTATAAAGAAATTACAGATGCTTGAGATACTGGTACAGAGGAAAAAATGACGATAGTCAATGTATGAAAAACTTTCAGAAGATACATAATAAAAGAGAATGAAGTCATCCTGTGTTTCCAGGTACCCACACACCCACAATAAGTGAGGTTTTCCTCACACTATTTGCGTTCATTCAAATTCTTGTAACCCCTTTTGAAAAGAGATTAGCAATAGCTATTGCAATTTCAGATGCACAGCCCTTCACTTACTTCCTGTTCTAACAATTCGTCTTTTTTTAAGTTGTTGATAAACTATGCAAAGATATTTGAACAAAAGCATTGCAGTTTGTCCTGGGATCTGATCAATGGAAAATACTTTAAATAAGATAACATGTAGCCCCATAAATGAAAGTATTATGCAGCTATTTAGAAGTGATTATATAAACTTGTATGTGTTCATGGTAGAAACCTGCATTATATTCTTCCATTGACTTATTTATTCACTTTGCACCCTAATCACAGCCTCCCCTCCCTCCTCCCCTCCCAGGCCCCACATCACAAACCCCCTCCCCCATGTCCTCCCCTCCCTTTCTCCTGGGAGAAAGGGGAGGCCATGGGTACCAACCATCCCTGCACATTAAGAGGCCACAGGACTAGGCGCATCCTGGGCCATTGAAGCCAGACAAGACATCCCAGTTAGAGGAAAGAGATCCAAAGCAGGTGTCAGAGTCAGAGAAGGGCCTTCAATGAGTCGGCCTCAGAGAGGGTTCAGGCTACTCAGAAGCTGATCTAAGAATGAGTGGCAGAGTGCAGTGTCTTCCACAAGATTGCTTTTCCTGGGCACAGTCCCCATGCCAAGAGAGAAAGGTCTATTCAGAATAAATCAGGCAGGTTTTCAAAGGCCCTCAGTGGTCAAGTCACTTAACATTTTTAGCAAATTCTTGCTTCAGATCCCTTGAAAGCAGGGATCCCCACCAGCTACTGCCTCAGGTGGTAGCTGCCTATGATTATTATTTTATGTCTTATTACTAATGAAATGCTATGCTGAGTACCTGTGAAAGGGGCACTCCTTAGCCAATGAACTATGATTCATATACTTCACGAAGTCCTTCAGAGCATTCCTTACTGTGGTGTGTGACCATTGTTCAGGAGGCAAATCTTCTGGTTTGGGGCCACTGTGTAGCTGGATTTTGAGTGTGACCACATAATACACATACATCTGTTTTTTATTTAATCTTATATATATATATACATATATATATATATATTACTACACATGAATAAAATAAACTACATACAGCAGGAAGAACCATGAGACAATCAGGAATTGTATAAATGTTACATTCATAGTGATTTGGCTATTCATATTTGGCAAACTTGAAGTAAACTTCTTTCCTACCTAGTTGGGTCTAAATTTCTGAATGAAGATCTATATCTATCATATATCTATTAACTTAAAACATCTGTATTGATCTAAAAGCATCATAACCTCTAACCAAATAAGCTTAATTGTAAGACTAAACTATCTGGTCTTCAGCCCCATCAGAGACTTGAGAAGGGATAAAACTTAAATACCTGAGTGAACCAGGTTAGCAGCTTCCAAAATGGAAAAATGGCTGAGACAGTTTACTGCCTGAACAGTCACCCAACACTCTCTATAACATTGGAGCATCATCTTTAGCCTTCTAGCCAATATCTCTGACATACATATTTGTGAGGCAGGAACTATTGTGGACTTGCTTACCCTGTCTTGGCAGAGTTCGGCTGTCGACTCTGCAGGCATCTAAGCTCCCCCATTTTTAGGCAGAATTCTGTCTGTGCAGAAACAAGAACATTTTGTCCAGTGGCTGGTTTGTCATATTTGGAGCCATCTCTATAAGGAGATTCTTTGATATTGATCATCATCTTTGACATAGGCTGGGTGTTGATAGGAGTAAACTTGTCTTGTTGTCAAAGAATCTTTAGAATAATAAAAACATCTTTAAATGCCATATTCTGTAGGTCTCTGAGGCTTTTGAAGACCTTATTTAACTACTTTACCATATCTATTTATAGAATCATATCTATCTGTTAGACCTAGGATATGTACTCTTGGCGACACACACATCTTGAAGCAGATCTGCTGCCACAGCATCAGGAGCATCTGTCACATACGACAGTGGAATTGGATTCCACTTCCTGTCCTGTGTGAGCACCTTGGCCTGGGCAGCAGAGCTACACAAATATCCTAAAGACAGCGGTGCCGTCTCAATCAGCTGGCTGGAAAGCAGATTCTTTCTCACTAACACAAACTCCACATGCTCCTCCTCCTTGCCATCATAGTCAATGGCGTTTTCATAATGTTCCACCAGGCAGAACACTGGTAGCATGGTTCCTTTCCTAAGGCTGGTTCTCATCAGCTGGCACTCCCTGACTCTTTGCATCTGTGCTCCTGTTCTGCTCCAGACAGGCAACCTTGGCTGGTGGACCCTTCAGCTCACTCACATTGTTAGACATTTCTGAATTCTCTTTCCCCTAAGTTGCCTCATTTAAATGATCCATGCTCAGTCACTGTTTTACCTGCCAGAACACTAAGTCATCCTGTCTGGGCTGCTTCTGTTCCATCAGTCTGTCCTCATGGCCACGTGCTCACCAGCCATCTTGCCCCATGGAGACTTTCTTCTCTGCATTAGATTTTTAAGTGGAACAAATAGAAAGGATTGTATTGTCCTATCTTCTTTTAAAGGTAAATACATGGTATACGTCTCTCTCTCTCTCTCTCTCTCTCTCTCTCTCTCTCTCTCTCCCCCTCGTATGCATGTGTGTGTGTGTGTGTATGTGTGTGTGTGTGTGTGTGTGTGTGTGTGTGTGTGTGTGTGTGTGTGTGTGTGTGTTTTAAACTGGTGGGGAGTCTTAAAAATGAACCCAAATGTTAACATGAAAATTAAATATGGTATTTTAATAAAATTATAAACATCTCACTGTTCCATGACCATGCATCCATTTTGTTATAAACATCATACTGGTAATTTATCAAGCAAATGGGTGGTTTCTTCTAGATAAGCTATGATGGGTTTGAAAACAGGAGGATTGGGTCCTGAAATAAGTGTGTATCACTGAGAAACATTTTAAATCATTTTCTGGACAACATTAGCCTAATAATCAGCAGTTATAGCTATTAAATGGTTTTTAGATAAGCAGGCAAAGAAAGGGTGCATGGATGGAAGGATGAGTGTGTGGATAGACAGAGGCACAGATGGGTGGATGGGTCATATGCAGATGGAATATTATTGTTGTTTTCATTGGTGACCTAATAATTAAAGATTGAAAGTATCCCTGCCATAGATTGGTCTCCAACAATGCAAGAAGACAGCTGAGGAGTCTATCTCTTACAAGCAAAAGATTTGGTGAGGGATACAGATGGTATGTAGGGACAGTGATTACAGCAGCTGAGCTTAACTAAGACAAAGCCTGCCATGCCTGTTGGTTTTAAGTAATTTCCCAGCATGTTGTTCACTAAGGCTGGCTTTCAATGTGTTGTGCCTGTAAACACAGAGGGAATACGGAATGAATTGGAGGGCTTATAAAGAGAAGAAGACATCATGAGATTCAAGCCTTTGCTGGAGACAGGGGTGTGCAACAATTCTTTGGAAGAATATGCTTTCCTTTCTGGTTCATAAAATTGTAAAAAGAAATTACAAGAGGAATTAACTGGTGCCATATTAACCCACAATCCAGAAGTAGCTAAAGTGTGTAATGATCACATAGTCCCTTGCCTGATCATCTGTGGAATCAGTAGACGCTACAATTAAAATGTCCCATTAGTTACACTCTCAAAAATGTTTCATGTCTTGCTTCAGGACTTCAGGGAGCATCACATATGTCAAGAATATGTTTTCATATACAAGCAACAGCCTTCCTATCCCTGATCTCTTGCCCCAAGTCCTCCTTGTTGAGTGTCTTGAGCATGATAAACTTCAGGTGGAATTTCTTCTGCCATTACTAACAAAAGCCACCACAGATAAACCAGGAAGGGGCTAATACCATGTGCTGCTCAAGGAGAAATGAGAAAATTCTTCATTTCTAGTTAGGGTCACCTTGCAGTATATTGGAGGTGACAAATGAAACTTGTGACTATGGCTAGGTATTGAGAGGGAATCTGAAAACTTCAGGTGGGCCCTAAGTGGCAAAAACACATTACAAGAGGCAGATCGTTGAAAGTTATACCTACATTCTGGTTTTTACCTTGCTGTTAGCATCCTGGCCCACCATGACATGGAAGCCTCTACCACATGCTCCTGAAGCCGTGGATTGAGTTGTTCCATGCCTCTTGCCATGATGGTTGGAAACTCTCTGAAACAGTGAGCCAGCATGATTCCTCCTTCTCTTAAAGTGTTTCTCCAAGGATCCTGTCACAGCAAAATAAAAGTCACTAATGTAGGTTGGGGGCAAGTATTTAAAAGTGGCAGTGCATCATCATCGATTCTTTCTCCAAGCATATACTCTGGCGGGGTGGGGAGGGGAGATCTCGAGCAAGAACTTAAAGAGATGGGTTCAGTGTTCACTGCATCGCTGCTACAGTAACAAAATAAATAGAAGCAGCCTGTTGGTCTCTCCACAAAAGAATGGGTAAGTAAATGCAATATTGTGCCACACTGCAAATAAATTAATACCACAGATATCACCAAGGTAAACCTGGCCCTGGTTCACACCAGCTGTCAAGTTGACACAGCTTAGAATCATCTGAGGCAATCATAACTGAGGAGTTTCCCAGATCAGATTATCCTTGACGATGTCTTGATTGATGAGTGGTATGGACAGCTCCATCCCTAGGCAGGGGAACCAAGATTATGCAAGAAAGTTAGCTGATCATGAGCCAATAGTGAGTCAGTAAGCCCTGTTCCTCCATGGTTGTGCTCCATGTTCCTGCCTTGAGTTCTTCTCCTGACTTTCCCCAGTGATGGACTTGTTACCTGGAAGTACGAGCCGAATAAAGTCTTTCCTCCCCCAGGTTGTTGTGGGTCAGAGTATTTTATAACAACACCAGAAAAGCAAACTAAGACAGACCTAAAAGAGGAGGTGCTAGAAGCTGAGAACGTTGGCAGTGTGTGATATGATTCCATTTGTGTGACATTTCTGCACCTTCAACATCAGTGCAGATGTTAAGTTCTAAGCCTTGGATAGTGGTGGCTTCTTAGAGAAGAGGGAGAAGATAAGATGGAAACAGGCACATGAAGGCTGCAGCTCCATCTGATAGGTCTCATTACTTACGTAGACAAGGCAAAATGTCAAACTATCATGAGGTTGAGTGTGCCCACTGTTATTCCTTATGACTTTCTGTGCACTTCCTACTTTTTTTTAATAAGGTGGCAGATATATCCTAAAATAACTTAACTGACTCATGTTTATGTAATCCCTCCCTTTCAGGACAGGCAGAACCTGTGATTTGGTTAAAGAGTGCTTATCTTTTTTTAGTCCTGGGGGCTGAACTCAGAGCCTGCCATATGCTGGACAAGTGCTCCACCATAAAGCAATAGCCCTTGCCCTCTTTTGAGTTTTTCTTCAGAGACAGGGTCTCACTAAGTTGTCCAGGCTGCCCTTGAACTCACTGCAACCTACGCAAGTTGTAGGCTTACAGACCTGCACCACCAGAGCTAGCTCTATGTTTTATATAGTGTATTAACAGGTCACAATGGTACATACTTAGGGACACAGTGTGGCATTCCAGTACATGAATACAATGTGTAATGACCACATGTGGGTGATTGGCATATGCAGCTGTTCAAGATTTCATCATTTATTTGCTTTGAGAACTCTCTCTATTCAGTGTTTTGAGTAGGCAACTTACCGTTGTAAACCAAGGTTATACCACTGAGCTATAGGGCAACAGAAGTGACTTCCCGTCCAACAACGTCCTTATAGCAATTAATCCTCCTTCTCCATACGCTTCCCTCCCATCCCTCCCAGACATAAGTCATCTTAGTTGTGTTCTCTTTTATTTCGAGACTGAAATTTTAATTTGCACATACATGTGACCACAGGTAGCATTTGTATCACTCCATTCTAACAAGTAGAATATGGCAGAGGTAGTGCACCTCATTCGAGTGATTGAGTATATAATATCAGGAGATATGACACCCATGATTGCGTTATGTCATATAATTCTCTGCCTAAACAAACTAGATTGGCATAATTGAGTTGGATTATAAACAAGATGTCATGCTGTGATAATGCCAGGTAGCAGGGAACTATCGGTGGCAAGAACCTAAGAACTATTCCTAATTGATGTCACCAAGAATCATAGGCCTGCTGACAGACATATAAGTGCCAGGAAATAAATTCTGGCAACAACCTGACTGACTTGGAATCTTATTTCCCCTACCCAGATGCCAAATGAGGGGAGGGGAGGTAATTCATTCAATAGATTGTTTGCCATGTTACCATGAGGGCCTGGGTTCTGTCTCCAGAACCTGTATCAAAAAGCTGGATGTAGTGGCACATTCTCATAATCCCTTAACTGGGCAGAAAGAATAGCCAGATCTCTGATTTTCAATCATTAGCCAGTAGAGCTTATTTAATGAGCTCTAGGACAGAGAGAGAGAGAGAGAGAGAGAGAGAGAGAGAGAGAGAGAGATGGGGGGATCAGGGAAGGGAAGAAGGGAGACTGACTCCATGTGAAAAAATCGTACAGTCAACCCCTTGATTGCAACTTTTGTTGATCCACCGGTGTGAGAAAATACCCCAAGAACATATTTTTGAATGCATAAAGACTTATTTTGGCTGATAATGTTGCAGATTTTGGTCTGTGGGCAGCTAGAATGTTCTTTGAAGCCTGTGGTGAGACTGAGCATCATAGTGAGGAGCAGGTGATACCTGATGATAACCAGGAAGCAGAGAGAGGAGGAGGAAGGACCAGAATTCCAAATTCCTTTAGGGGCACACTCCCAATTCCAACTTCCCTCTACAGGGCTCCACCTTTTTTTTTTTTTTTTTTGGTTTTTTTTTTTTTTTTTTTTTTTTTTTTTTTTTTTTTGGTTTTTTGAGACAGGGTTTCTCTGTGTAGCCTTGGCTGTCCTGGACTCGCTTTGTAGACCAGGCTGGCCTCGAATTCACAGCGATCCACCTGCCTCTGCCTCCCGAGCGCTGGGATTAAAGGCATGAGCCACCACACCTGGCCCAGGGCTCCACCTTTTAAAGTGCTACCAGTTCATAACGCCACAAGCTGGGGATCAAACCGCTAATGCACTGTCTTTGGAGAATAGTTCAGCATGGAACTCCAGCGCAGCCTCCAGATACTGGAGCAGAGGGCAGGAGTGTATTGTTTCTTCACCTGGGACTGCAGACAACAGGGTTCACTGATTGGAGCTATTCTAAGGCACTCACTGGACAACTACAAAGGACACATCTCAGAAAACTGTGATGTCACAATGCCTAAGTTTCAAGAGCAGGGAGGTAATTTGCAAGACAAATGCTCCAAAGGCCAAAGCAGAGAAGGACCTAGACCCCCCCCCCTTCGGTTTCAGCACACTCAGAACACCGAACAGGGCAGAGTGGGTGCCCATAGGTCAAGGAGGCAGCAGAAAATGAGGAGTTTGAAACAGCTGGCCAATATGTTTAACTAGAAGGAACATAAAAAGAACAGAGCCACTTGCTTCTTGACAGAATGAGGCTGGCCACAGCTAGTTGGGTGCCTCAAAAGTTCTTCATCCTGCTGTGGTTCAGTTCAATGGTTCTCAAGCCTTGCTGTACACAAAAACTACCTAAATAACTTTCCAAAAGCACCCACAGCCAGTGTGTAGCCAAGCAGTAGAAAGCAATTCAACTGTAAAAGGGGGAAAGTACCAGTAAGTGGATGAACCTCACAAAACAGGAGCCAGAGAGATGGCCCAGTGGCTAAGAGCACTGGCTGCTCTTCCGAAGGATCCAAGTTTAATTCCCAGCACCCACATGACAGCTCACAGCTGTCTGTAACTCCAGTTACAAGGGATCCAGTGTCCTCTTCTGGCCTCCATATGCACCAGACTGTGGTGCACATATATACATACAGGCAAAACATTCACACACATGAAATAACAATTTTTAAAACATTATGCAAAATGGAGACAATATGAAAAAGATCACTACCGTGTGAATCTATTTATGTGAAGTGTCCTAAATACACAAGTAAAGGCAAAGCTTGTAGAGATAGAAAGAAGAACAGTGGTTACCCGGGATTGAAGGTGGGAATGCAGGTAACTAATGTTATTTTCTGGTTTTCCATGGAATGAACTTCTAAACCCATTTGTCCCCAGGCCCCTAGCAGTCTGCTTTTTAGATATGTTAGATTTGGCTCCTCAGAAGATACTCAGGTGTGACATACCACTGAGGGTCACATAGGTGACTCTTTTTCATGGGTAAATTATGGGCAACCTTACCTGTGAGACTTAGGAATAAAAACTACTTCCAGGGGTTGGAGATTTAGCTCAGTGGTAGAGCGCTTGCCTAGGGTTCAGTCCTCAGTTCTGGGGAAAAAAACTACTTCCAAGTCATTTTTTCCTCACAAGCTTCTTCCAACCAACACTGGAGATACATCCAAAACCCCAAACAGCAATGTTCGTGTGTGTGTGTGTGTGTGTGTGTGTGTGTGTGTGTGTGTGTGTGTGTGTGTTCACATGTGTGGTGCAGGCATGGGGGCACACGTGTATGGGCATGTGGATGATAAAGGGCAACCTCAGGTGTTGTTCCTATAGAGCCATCTGCCTTGCTTGTGGAGACAAGGCCTCTCATCTCTCATTGTCTTGGGGATTACTAAGTAGCTTCAGCTATATTGTGAGCTCCAGGTAGCCACCTATCTCTGCTTCTCCAGCACTGAACTTACTAGTGCCTCCCACAGCACCAGCTTTTGCACATGGGTTCTGAGTGTCAAACTCAAGTCCTGATGCTGGCCCTGCAAGCATTTTACTGACTTCTCTCCCTGTCTCCCTAGATTTAACAGCCTGAAATATTGTTTCATCTTGTGCTCCTTAACTACAGCATCCTGAATCTGTGATGATTAAATTGTGACTTAAGGGCATGTTTTCTTCTAGGAAAAGGCGCAGGTAGATGGATGTGTCTCATTGAAGGACATGGGAGAGAGCTGTGAGCTGAGGGCTTCACAGCTTGTTCTGGGCCTGAAGGGATAGTAGAGAGAGTTCAAGGGGTTTGCAGGTGGATGTTATTCCACTTGGTCGTGCTGCGGTTACTGTGTTGGTGGGTGGTTATGAAAATTGTCTTCACCATGTTGTTCTGCTCTTCCAGAAGCACACACAGCTCTCGGTGTCCACATCACAGTCCTGAGCACTGGCAAACCACGGGAGAGGATGGGCCAAATTTTCTGTGCAGTGAAGAGCCTGGACATCCAAAGCTGCGGCTCCTCCCTTCACTGCAGAGGGCTCTCCAGGGCCCGTGGTCTCCTCCCTTCACTGCAGAGGGCTCTCCAGGGCCCGTGGTCTCCTCCCTTCACTGCAGAGGGCTCTCCAGGGCCCGTGGTCTCCTCCCTTCACTGCAGAGGGCTCTCCAGGGCCCGTGGTCTCCTCCCTTCACTGCAGAGGGCTCTCCAGGGCCCGTGGTCTCCTCCCTTCACTGCAGAGGCTCTCCAGGGCCCGTGGTCTCCTCCCTTCACTGTAGAGGGCTCTCCAGGGCCCGTGGTCTCCTCCCTTCACTGCAGAGGGCGGGCTCTCCAGGGCCCGTGGTCTCCTCCCTTCACTGCAGAGGGCTCTCCAGGGCCCGTGGTCTCCTCCCTTCACTGCAGAGGGCTCTCCAGGGCCCATGGTCTCCTCCTTTCACTGCAGAGGGCTCTCCAGGGCCCATGGTCTCCTCCTTTCACTGCAGAGGGCTCTCTAGGGCCCATGGTCTCCTCTCTTCACTGCAGAGGGCTCTCCAGGGCCCATGGTCTCCTCCTTTCACTGCAGAGGGCTCTCCAGGGCCCATGGTCTCCTCCCTTCACTGCAGAGGGCTCTCCAGGGCCCATGGTCTCCTCCCTTCACTGCAGAGGGCTCTCCAGGGCCCATGGTCTCCTCCCTTCACTGCAGAGGGCTCTCCAGGGCCCATGGTCTCCTCCTTTCACTGCAGAGGGCTCTCTAGGGCCCATGGTCTCCTCCCTTCACTGCAGAGGGCTCTCCAGGGCCCATGGTCTCCTCCTTTCACTGCAGAGGGCTCTCTAGGGCCCATGGTCTCCTCCCTTCACTGCAGAGGGCTCTCCAGGGCCCATGGTCTCCTCCTTTCACTGCAGAGGGCTCTCCAGGGCCCATGGTCTCCTCCCTTCATTGCAGAGGGCTCTCTAGGGCCTGTGGTCTCCTCCCTTCACTGCAGAGGGCTCTCTAGGGCCCATGGTCTCCTCCCTTCACTGCAGAGGGCTCTCTAGGGCCCGTGTCTCCTCCCTTCACTGCAGAGGGCTCTCCAGGGCCCATGGTCTCCTCCTTTCACTGCAGAGGGCTCTCCAGGGCCCATGGTCTCCTCCCTTCACTGCAGAGGGCTCTCCAGGGCCCATGGTCTCCTCCCTTCACTGCAGAGGGCTCTCTAGGGCCCATGGTCTCCTCCCTTCACTGCAGAGGGCTCTCCAGGACCCGTGGTCTCCTCCTCCCTTCACTGCAGAGGGCTCTCCAGGGCCCGTGGTCTCCATTGCAACTACTCAAACTCCCCATCGCAGAGCACACACAGCCACAGACCATAAATAGATAGACGAGTGCACTTATGTTCCAATAAAGATTGATTTTCAACAATAAACAATAGCCAGGTTTAGGTCAGCTGACTGAAGTATTTATCAAAATATAGGTAGCTATCCTCAGAAACACAATGTAGAAAGTATTTTTTTCAAATAATTCCCTGGAGTCTTAGTTATTGTCCAATAAATTTCATGTTTATGGGAAAGAACTTTTCTGTGTCTTAATAAAGGTAGGTGCAGGTAGGGTTGGTGTGTGGATTTCAAGGGTTTTTCATGTAGCTGCTATTACCCTTGGCTGGCCTGTGGTTACTGTGTAGAGGTGTCTGTGGAAAGGAGAGAAGCTGAAAATTCTGGAGAAGTTGGACATAAAAGACCCTGAGAATGCATCATGGGGTTCAAGGATGACCTGAGCTATAGAGTGAGACCCTGTGTCAAAAGTAAAGTGAGTGAGAGATAAACGCATACTAATAAACTATTTTGGTGATGTTTGGTACTATAAAGCATAACCTTGCATACTCTGACTGTACTATTCTGCCTGGAAGCACTACAAAGCAGTGTTACCACACTCTGTGTGTGTGTGTGTGTGAGAGAGAGAGAGAGAGAGAGAGAGAGAGAGAGAGAGAGAGAGAGAGAGAGAGAGAGAGAGAGAGATCATAAATACACACATATGTATATACATACATACATACATACATACATACATACATACATGATGTTGTACAGGTGTGTGGCTCAGTTCTTGCCTAGCATACATGAAGCCCCAACTTCCATCCCTAGCACCACAAAAATGTGAAATATCATATACATTGTTTGCTTTCTCAGATGCATCCACTCAGGAATGTCAAATAAAAAAAAGAAAAGTTGCCTAGTTTAATAGTAGAAAGTAGATATCAAGATTACTGGAGGGCCAAGGAGGCATTGTGGTAGATGAAGTCTGATGCACCTGGTTTAATTCTGGCCTTAGGTGTTGTTCAGCTGCATGGACTTACCCTCTCTAAGCCAGGTCCACATCTGTTGTATGGATAGAAGGTAAGCCTAACTGCACAGGCTTCTGGGTTTTAAATGAAACTGAACACATGAGGTGCTTACCACAGGACTAGCTCAGAATATGTCTTCAACAACCACAACTGGTGAGGAAGTCAACCATACCCAGGAATGGCTGCTCATCTCTTTCCTAGCTGTAGCATGTGAGTCTGTCTGGGAAGCTGCGGGAGTTAACCCAAGATATGCACACAGACACACATGCACGTACTTGTCCTCTGACTCCACGCGCAAGGCAGGAATGGAGGTGAACCTGGCCTACTGCACAAGCCCTAATTGCATTTTCTTTCTGAAAAGAGGTCTGGTGCCAGAAGCCTGTCAGTGGTACGTGACAGCAGGGCTGTCACCGTTGCAGGTGGCAGAAGCGCCGGTGGAGTGCAGCTCCCAGAGATTCTCAGGCAGACCCTGAGTGCTTCTCCCAACAGCTGTTCTCACCCAAGAAACAGAGCAAGCTTCCTGCACAGGGCTGGAGCAAACAGGAATTCTGTAATTAATCCCCATCTCAAGGACTCTTGGGGCTGTGGGTAGGGAAACAAAAGACCAGAAATTCCCAAGATGTCACGGGAGGCAGAATACACAACACTATGATTGAAAGCAGAGAGTTTTGAGAGGCAAGAGCCAGATCTGTAAGTCAAGCTCTGAGATCACAGCAGGACAGCCTGGGGACCAAGGTGCTCAGCTCTAAGGCCCAAGGCAGTTTTATTTACATTATCAGATAAGAGCATGTAGCCAAAGTGCTCAGTCATCGGTCCCTGAAATGCGATAGAAGCCTGATAATTTGCAGCTATGATAAATAGAGACCCATCCTTTTGCACTTGCCGTGTGTCAGGTAAGGTTCCTGATCAGAGGCATGAGAGAACCTCCTAGGCTGAGTCTCTGCCTGGGTGTTACTCATATTCTTTTTGTTTGTTTGTTTGTTTGTTTGTTTAGTTGTTGGTTGGTTTGGTTTTTTATTACTCATATTCTAATGAAAGAAACACAACAATGAGGAATACAAAGTATATCGCTTACTTTTCCCTTTTTGCTGTGACAAAATGCCTGACCCCCAAAAAAAAAGTACTTAAGAAGGAAGGGTTTGTTTTGACTCATGATGTGAGGGATTCAGCCCATCCTTGTTGGATAGACTCAATGCACTAAGGGAAAGAAACTGGTCACATTGTGTCCACATGCAAGAAGCAAGAAAAAGGAAAGGTGGTGCTCCATGCACTTGCTTCTTCCCCTCTCCAACCATTAGGATGACAACACCCACGTTCAGGGTGGGGTTTTTGTCCACAATTAGGCCTTTCTGGAAGTGCCCCACAGACATACCTTCAGGTATGATCTTTTTCCCTCTGAGCCTTCTCTCTGGCCCATAGTTTATATTCTTTTTTTCTCTTTGATGTACTTATTTATTCACTTGGCACCCAGATCACAGCCCCTCCCTCCTCTCCTCCCAGGCCCACTCCCCCAACCTCAGAGAAGGGAGCACCACCCCCATGCCATCCTGCCCTAGCACTTCATGTCAGATCTTCTTCCTGAGGCTGGACAAGGCTGCCCAGCTAGAGGACAGTGATCCAATAGCAGGCAACAGAGTCCATGTCAGGGACAGCCCCTGCTCCAATTGATAAGGGACCCACATGAAGACTAAGCTGTCTATCAGCTCCATAGTGTAAAAGAGAAAGAGGGAAAGAGCCTTGAACTCATTGGCACAGGAGACAATTTCCTGAACAGAAGATCAACAGCTCAGGCACTAAAATCAACAATTAATAAATGAGACCTCTTGAAACTGAAAGGCTTCTGTAAGGCAAAGGACACTATCAATAGTACAAAAGGGCAGTCCACAGATTGGGAAAAGATCTTCACCAATCCTACATCTGACAAAGGGCAAATATCCAAAATATATAAACAACTCAAGAAATTAAACATCATCAGACAAATTAATCCAATTTAAAAATAGGATACAGAGCAATTCAGAAAATTCTCAACAGAGGAACATCAAATGGCTGAGAAACAAAGAAATGTTCAACATCCTTAGTCATCAGGGAAATGCAAATCAAAACAACTCTGAGATGATTCCATCTTACTTATCCTGAGCAAGGTAGCCCAGACTCAGAAAGACACCCATGGTATGTACTCACTTATAAGTGGATTTTAGCTGTATAGTACAGGATAAACATACTACAATATACAGACCCAAAGAAGATAAGTAACAAGGAGGATCCAATTGAGGAGACTCAAATCTCACTCAGAAGGGGAAATAGAAAAGACAGGGGTAGTGGTTAAAGAGAGGGAACAAAGTAGGAGAAGGAGCACAGAGAGATATGAGGGGAAATGCAACGTTACAGTGGAAAAGAATGTGAATACAAGAGTGAGTGAATGCAAGAGCTGTGCGACACTTTGTCATCAGTTTTCTGCCATGACTGTGTGCATGTATGCGCGTGTATGCACGCACGTGTGTGTGTGTGTGTGTGTGTGTGTGTGTGTGTATGTGTGTGTGTGTGTGTGTGTGTGTGTGTGATGCACACATGTGGGCAGATGCATGTGACCCCAGGTGGTTGAATTTAGGTGTCTTCCTCTATATCTATCCATCTTGGAAGTATTCTTTCAGAGTTCAATACATGTACTTGATATACTTGATCATATCTATAGTCACCCAACTTCTTCCCTCCAATCCTCCCAGGATCCCCCCAACACATTTCCTTCCAATTTCACATCCTTTAAGAACCCCCACACACACTGAATCCAACTAGTGCTACACAGATGTGCATGGTGCGTGACTTTATGTCTCTAGAGAGAGAACCATCACTTATCCCTTGTCCAATGAGCTGCAGAACTTTTATTGTCTCCATTTCACAAGTGAGAAAACTGAGAACCAAGAAGATATGCTCCATATTGCTCGGCGGAAAGGCTCTGGTAGAACATGATCTAAGTCTCCTAGCTCTTGCCCCATGGGTTGTACCACTGATCTGGGCTCTTGGGCTTCCTTGGTCTCTGTCATCCATTTTGGACCCTGCATTCTCATCTTCGCATTCCTAGTGCCTGGACCAAGACATATACCCAGTAGACACCCAGAAAGCAGGTTAGAGGAAAGTGTAATGAAGGTTCAGATGCCATAATGTATCAAGGAAACTTCCTGGTCTGAGGCACCTTCATCTTATGGGTCTCCAAGGTGGATGACCCAGACTTCACTGGTTGCAAAGCTCCAAGTATTTCTGACCAAAGAAGGATGCAGGGTTCCCTACTGGAGCAGTGTCCTTACCTGTCAAGTCTGCAATGTATATTCCTAGCCCAGAATCTTTAGACTGGGCTAAACTTTAGACTTTCTGCCAACAATATAATACTTCTTACCTAATTCCTTTCTGTGTCAATTATACAGAATGTCTCAGTCCATGTTGTATGAGCTTTTCCTGGAGAGGCACGAGTAAATGCCTTAGTACAGATATGGTGCCAATGGAGGACCAAAACACCATTTAAACCAATGAGACTATTATAACATCTTACGTATAGCAGAATGGATGAGGCATTACTTATAGGCGCATGGGTGACCCCCAAACAGATTCATGTCTCACCCAGCATGGATGATGACTTTCCTATGGCTGAATAGAGAGAATCCACCTTCAGGACATGTCCATCCTCTATACATAGTAGCACCTCCTGAGACCTTGTATAGCTGGAGAAGAATTATATAAAGCTGGGAGTGGGTCCAAGAGCGAGTGCCTGGAATCCCATGTCAGTGTCTAATGACCCACCCTATCTGTTCCTTCTGTGAGAGGGTGTCAAAAGATCTGGTGTGAGGGTCTCCTGTGGGTAATCTCAATTTCTCTAATGGAAATGGTAGTGCCTACTATGCCCAGAGGATGGCACTCCACAGCCATCCTGACACTGATGTATAAAGACCAGAA
The DNA here is from genome assembly GCF_964271855.1 of Acomys minous. NCBI lineage: Eukaryota > Metazoa > Chordata > Mammalia > Rodentia > Muridae > Acomys > Acomys minous. The sequence goes on along the minus strand of NC_140484.1, from coordinate 148,769,139 downwards.
ATTTGACCTGGGACACTTTCAGCTACCTTGAACTGTGTGCCATCCCCCAATCTCCATTGTCGGGCCACACTCTGCCCACCTCCATCTCCCCATTCACCAAGCCTGATATTCCACGAACATCCAGGTTAGACCCACCCCTTCAAACTCCCTGCTGCTTGTGTCCCTGAGCTTCATGATGTCCTCCAACCTCTACTGTAGGGTGACCACTCCACCTTCATTCACCAAGCCTGCCACTCCAGGAATATTCAGACTTCTATTTTCAGTCCACCACTCCACCCCTATCCACCATGCCTTCTACTCCAAGAACATCCAGGCCTGCTGCACCGGAAAATCCAGCACAAGGCTGCCCACGGATGCCTGCCAAGCCAGGAACATCCAGGTTAGGCCCATCTTCATAATACCTGCTCCACCAGGAATACCAAGGGACAACCAGATGGCTAAAGGCCAGTTTAAGAACACAGTCAACAAGAGCCAGGGCAATATGGCATCACCAGAACCCAGATATCCTACTATAACAAGCCCTGGACACCCCAGCACAGCTGAATCAAAAGAAGATGATTCTAAATCCAACCTTATCAAGATGACAGAGGTCTTAAAAGAGGATATGAATAAACACCTTAAAGAAATACAAGTAAATTCAATCAAACAGCTGAAGGAAATGAATAAATCCCTTAATGAAATACAGGAAAACACAATTAAACAAGTGAAGGGAATAAATAAAACTGTTCAATATCTGAAAATGGGAATAGAAGCAATAAAGAAAATACCAACTGAGGGCATCCTGGAGATGTAAAACCTAGGGAAGAGAACAGGACCTGCAGACATAAGCATGCTCAATAGAACACAAGAGGTGGATGAGAGAATCTCAGGTGTAGAAAATAAGATTGAACAAATCTATACATCAGTCAAAGAAAATGTTAAATCTAAAAAGTTTCTGACATAAGTCATCCAAGAAATCTGGGACACTATGAAAAGACCAAATCTAAGAATAATAGAAATAGAAGAAGAAGACTCCAAGTTGTAAGGCCCAGAAAATATTTTCAACAAATTTGTAGAAGAAAATTTGCCCAACCTAAAGAAATAGATACTCTCTATAAGACTATTGCCACCACCTTGCGCCTGGCTGAACTGCCATGCAGGAGAACAATCTCATAGATGGGAGCCAGATGTCCCACTCAAAACCAAACATGAGCAAGAATCCAGCCTAAGTCCAGTGGAGCCATCTTCACAATCCACAGGTATGCCAGAGGATGAAAGAAGCAAAGTGATAATTATCCCAAACGACCAAGATTTGGAGAGTTACTGTCTCCAGCATCATTATAACACAGGCTAACACCATGAATAGGGAAGTCCCAGACTTCTGCATCCTATCACTAAAGACTAAGGCCATAGCAGCCTAAAAATGAAAATAATTTAAATATTATAACCTGTTTTAGTGTTTTATTAACACATATACACTATGATAATGGGTTTCATTATCACATTTCCAAATATGTACATAATATATTTCAGCCATATTCACTCTCATAGCCCTTTCTTATGACCCTCCCACTCCATGATCCCCTCAAAATAGTTCTCTCTCTCTCTTTCTCTCTCTCTTTCTCTCTCTCTCTCTCTCTCTCTCTCTCTCTCCCCCCCCCCCACAAGACTTTCTGTGTAAATTTCATATGTTTGCTTACGCAAGCATGGTAAAATTTGTTTAAAGGAACATGAGCACATACTTCCAATGGATATATATGGTAGTTTGAACAAAAATGGGCTCCATAGGGTTTAGAGAATGACACTGTTGGGAGGTGTAGCCTCATTGGAGGAAGTGAATCACTGGTGAACTTGGGGATTTCAGAAGCCCAAGACAGGCCAGTGCTGCTCTCTCTTCCTTCTGCCTACCTATCTAGATAAAGAATTCTCAGCTACGTTTCCAGCACCGTGTCTGCCTGTGTGCTGTCATGCTTCCCTTCTTGATGATAATGGACTAAACCTCTAAACCTGTAAGCCAGCCCCAATTAAATGTTTTTCTTTATAAGAGTTGCTGTGGTCACAGTGTCTCTTCACAGCAATAAAACCCTGGTCTACAAAGTGAGTTCAGGACAGCCAAGGCTACACAGAGAAGCCCTGACTCAGGAAAAAAAAACTAACTAAGATAGAAGCTGATACCAGGGACTTGGGTATTGCTGTGATAGGCCTAACTATACTTTTGTTTGGAGAAATGTAAACTTTGGGACTTTGGATTAGGAAAACAGTTGAATACTTTAAGCAAGGATTAATAGGCCATACTAATAGGAGCATGGAAGACAATGATGCTAGGGGTGATTGGAACTGTGGGGACCTGGCTCAAGAGGTTTCAGAAAAGAAGAATATTAGTCTGAGTCCTAGAGACGGTTTTGTGAAATTTTGGCAAAGAATGTGGCTGCTTTCTGCTCTTATCCAAAAAAGTTTGCCTGAGGCTGAGTTGAAGAGGCTGAGTTTGGCAGAGAAGATTTCAAAACAGCCTAGCGTTAACGGTGTCATGCCGTTATTAGTGGCCAGTCTTATGCATATCTGTAATGAAAAGGAGCAAGCTGAGCAAGGAAAGAATACAAAATGTATACTTTGTAGGGAAGGGGGTACAAGAAAGTGTAATCAGATTAAATGAAAGCTTAATGCTAATTAGAACAAAGGAAGTGGTGCTCTCAGAGCAAGACCCCACCCAGCTAAACTTCCAACTTGTGAAAGAGAATTAAACAAGAGTTTAGGGCCAGGCATGTGCACACCTTTAATTCCAGCACTCCACTACAGATACAGAGTCAAGCAGAGTTCTGAGTTTGAGGCCAGTCTGGTCTACATAGAGAAATTCAAGACAGCCAAGCTTAGACAGTGAAGGAAACCATCAAAAACAGAAAGCTGTGATTGAATGAGGGGGCCAAGTTCCAGCCCCAGCAGGCAGAGCTTGTCAGCTTCAGCTGTGTGGTTCTGAGTTCAGAGTGAAGGATACAAAAAAGGGCTTGGAATCTCCCTCCATGCCTAATGGAAGCCATTGAGGCCAGGCATGTGTCAGGGATATTTGTGCATGGAGGCCTAGTTAGGGCATTGCATGGAGCTGTGAAGGGGAAGCCTGGATTGCCTTCGAGACACCAAGATGTTGGAGATGCTAGAGTTATGGGGTACCTGTCAAGGGGAGCTGCTAACAGAGAGTGGAATCAGCCCAAGAGGAAGAAGTGTGTTGCAATTAAAAAAGCTTAAAGGAGTTGGAAATCTGAAGAGCATTTTGACATTAGACATAAAGATAGAGTTTGCACTTTGTCCATCTGGTTTTCGGTCTTGTTTTGGTCCAGTATTTCCTCACTATGCTCCCTTCCCTTTCTTTTGGAACATTAATGTTTATCCTGTGCCATTATATGGATGAAGTATAAGATCTGCTTTTATTTTTATTTTATAGGGAATTGCAGCCAAGAGGTTGCCATGAGTCTCAGAAGACTTTGAATTTTAAACTTTTAAAAAGGGTTGAGACTGATAGACTATGAGGACTTTGAAGTTGGACTGAATTATGATATGACATAGCCTGTAGAGGCTAGGAAATGGAATGTGGTGGTTTGAACAAAAATGGCCCCCATAGACTCATAGGGAGTGGTACTATTGGAGGTGTGTCACTAAGAGTGGGCTTTGGGGTTTCAGAAGCCCAGTGTCACTCTCTCTTCTTGCTGCCTGGCTGTCTAGGTATAGAGTTCTCAGTTCCTTCTCTATCACCATGTCTGACTGCATGCCTCCATGCTCCTCCAGAAAACAAACAAACAAACAAAAAAGACTAGCAAAGACAATATACTACTTTTTAAAATGTCTTTCCCTCCTTTATTGTCTTAGTTTGGGTTTCTATTGCTGTGATGAAACACCATGAGCAAAGCAACTTAGAGAGGAAACTGTACTCAGCTTATGCTTCCACATCACCATTCATCATCAAAAGATGTCAGGAAGGAACTCAAGTAGGGCAGGAACCTAGAGGCAGGAGCTGATGTCGAGGCCATGGAGGGGTGCTGCTTACTGGCTTGCTCCTCATAGCTTACTCCATCTGATTTCTTATAGAACCCAGGACCACAGCCAAGGCATAGCAACACCTGCAATGGGCTGGGTCCTCCTATATTAATTACTACTTAAGAAAATGCAGCACAGGGTTGCCTAAAGCTTGGTCTTATGCAGACATTTTGTCAATTGAGGTTCCTTCCTCTCTAATGACTCTAGCTTGTGTCAAGGTGACATAACACTAGCTAGCACACCCATCAACCACTGACTTGCTATAAATCCTCAGAGAGAAAAGGAACTGCATAAAACTGCCCTCCCATGAAAGGGTGCTGAGCCCAATCTGGTAAACTTTGCTCAGGTTAATCACAACTGCTTCAAGTTCAAAAGAGCAACATCCATGTCACATTCAGAATCCGGTGTTCCACACCTCATCCTTCTTCCCTTGGGATCTTAGATTCTTCCCACTTCTCCTTCCATAGTATCCACAAAGCCTTAGAGGATGTCCTACTTGTGGCCAGGCATTCATCAGTCATTTGAAAGATTACGAGTCTCTGAAGTCACTGTTTTTATCACTGCAAAAAAAGAAAGGAAGGAAGAAGAAAGGAAGGAAGGAAGGGGAGAGGAGGGAAGAATGGATGGAAGAAGGAAAAAGGAATCTTCTCTGAACAGAGCAGATATTTAACGGCATAAGCATAACCATTCAGAAGGCAACTTTGTGAGCACATGTTGTCTACTCATCAGCATTAAATCAGTATCTTCCCTACCAGGGCCTACGGCCTCCCCAACCACAGGCTTTTTTGGCCAGGTTTACACCACATGTGAATTCCCTCCTATAAAATGGTCACCAGACCCAGTCAGAAAGTGGCTGGTTGGCCTGTAACAGACTTGCCACTATTGTGCTATGAGCCTGGCAAGACAGTTACACACAAGGTCCACAGCTGAGTATGATTTAGAAGACAATTCTCTCCCAGGGTATGCATAGAACCTCCTGGCACTATGAGAGTGCAACAGTGAGAAGGCTTCCAGCTTGATTTCTCTATGTCTCATGAACAAGGCACGTGGCATCTTGAGTCATGCAGTCCTATCACCAGTTCTCTCTAGTCCAGGGGGACAACTAACAACAGTGTAAATCCTGAATTGTCTAGGGTTGACTTAGGGGCCTCCTTGGCAACAAATAATAATGAGGTAGCTCATTCCTGGCACTTCAGCTTTCATTAATACATCTTATTTGTAATTAAATGACAGAAAGGAAATTAATTAAATAAGAGTGATGAAGTAGAGGTCATCAAATTTTTCCTGTAAAGGTCCAGGAAACTAATCATTCATGGGACACGTGGTGTCCATCAAAACCACTTACTCTACCTTAACAGAACAAAAGCAGCCATGGGAGGAGGAAAATGGATGACTAGGTTGTTAGGAAAACTGTCTACAAGAGCAGAAACTGGATGAATTCACCTCAAAAGTTGTAGTGTGCTGGTCCCTGACAGACTCAAACATCTCTTCTCTCCACCTCTTATCTTAGAGATGAGTACACTCAAGTTTCTTCTATTTCTTTCAAATCATTTCTGCCCATCAAAGAGTTTCAATCCCACACATAGGCATACATGGAAACACACATGCACACACATGAATTAGATCTGCCAGCAAACACTTCAGTGCCTCTAAATCTGTCTTAGATATTTTTCTATGTCAGCACATCCAGGGTGACACCATTGATTTCAGCCACTGAAAAATATTCCATAGTAAGGATGTAGCATAATTTATTGCTGAGGCTTCAATACTTTTTCAATACTGTACCCTAAATTCTCCAAACAAATAGATAAGCATTGGCACTCAGTCTACATGACCTTTCCTCCTGGCTTCATTCAGCAGCATTTGGGCAAAGGCTAATGCAATGGCTGACAGAAGCCAGCCACTATGTTAGGCACTGGCAGCATTCAGAGATGAATCTGCAGTCCTTGTTTTTAAGCTGCTTACAGTGGAGTCAATGGTGGTGTAGGTGGACTGACTACAGCTGTGCACAAAGTGATGGCATTGCTGTGCTGCTCTCACCAGTCTTCACAAGAAGAAGCCTGAGACGCAGGCACTATCACCAGCCACACCGTACAGACAGAACTGGAGTGCAAAGGTTTGAATGACTCACCTGAGGCCACACAACCAGCAAAAGAGTCAACCAGAGTTCAAACCCTGGCTTGCAAACATTCCCCTATACGCGGGAGTGCAAGCAGGGGCTTAGGAACAGAAAGGATGTATTCTGGAAGAAAAGGGAAAGTTCCATGAAAGAACTAAAAATGCAGCATCAAAAAGCACAAGCAGCTGCACATATGAACACGTCCTGAGTGTGACAGCACACACAAGACCTGCACAAGCACAAGCCACATAAAATCCCAACATGAAGGGCAGGAGGTGAATGAAAAGCCTACCTACCTGGGGAGCTACTAGCCTTTGACAGCTGCTGGGAGAGGAAGAGACAATTCTCTAGAATGGTGTGACAACATTCTCCACTGCAGACCCCACACCCACAAGTACTTATTTGGGCAACACAAACTGGACTCAATGCACAAGTCTTTAAAGAGAGAGGGAGGGAAAGCAAAAGGACACAAAATTTGGTGAGTAGAAGCTGGTGTGGATCTGGGAGGAGTTGCAGGAGGGGTGGATATGATCAAAATGTATTTTATGATAGTATAACATGAATATAAAATATATTTAAAAAAACAAGTAAGTAGCACAAGCAGAAGCCTGAGGGGAAAGCTCAAAAGTAAAGTGCTTCCCATACAGTCATGAGGACTTGAATGCTTTCCCGGAATTCAAGTAAAGTCTGAGTATGGTGATGCAGGCTAGTTATCCCAGTGCTAGAGACTCAGACCAGAGCATCCCTGCTGCCCACTGGCCAGTTGGCCCAGACAGTCAGTGAGCTCCAGGTCAGTGAGAGTCTGTCTTGAATCATAAGGTGGTTGGCATCTAGGGAGCCCTATCTAAGGCTGACTTCTAACATGCACACACATGTCCACAGAGAGATATACAGACCGATGGTCTGAGATGTGTTTTGCAGCTGATAGGAGCCAGACTACCAAGTAGTGCACAAAGCCATGGTCTGGAAGGGCCTGGGAGTGTAGTGGGCAGTGATGGATTCAGCATGAAGGGGCCAAGTGAAAGTGTGAGCTGGAGAGAGGCCTGCATGAATGAAGCCTCATCTTAGCTGAGGACTCTAAGCTTTATCATGAGAGTTATGTGCTGCTGCTGAAGAGCTTAAAGCAAGAAAGTCAAGCATTATTGAGGAGAGCAGGCCGACTGTAGCGTTGAAGATGGATTAGAGGGAGAGTCAGAGGGGAACCAGGAGATGGATTAAGAGGCTGTCAAGGTCCTCAAAGCCACACTTGGGGTCATTTCCTTCTTAGAGGCAGCTTTGGTCATGTAATTAAAGACAGCAGGGTGGAATAAGGCCTTAAGGGCAGCATGTACCAATTCTAGGAGGCCAACAGCTCACAGGCTCGTAAAATTGCTAAAGGCATACTTGGTTGTTCAATATTCCCTAGGATGTGAGAAACAGTGGTTGACTTCTCAATGCAGGGGCCTGATCGAATGCCTTGGACCATTTGCTTCCATTTCCAGAAAACTGCAAATAGTACAAGGATGTCCTCAGGCCACACCATCCAGTGAGAGAGCGTCTGGACCAATGGACCATCCATTTCCTGTCCCCACTCAGCTTGCAGGAAGAGGCTGTGATCCCAAAGAGGGCCAACGAGTGTAGCCACTGTACTGTGAGTCATCCCAGTGGGATCTGGCTCTGTCCCCCCAGAGGTAGAGAAGCCAAGCCGGAAGTGTGTCCTGTTCCAGCAAGAGACCAGCAATGACAGTAGCAGGGGCTGCCAGCCATGACAAAAGGCCAGATAGATGTTTGTGTCTACTCACTGACCTTGCAGAGATGAGAGTCATGGAGACTCACTCACTTCTGCAAAGCTGAGTGAGTTAGAGACAAGATGCCAAAGGTCACTGACCAGGACAGGAGCAGAAAGTGCCAAGGATCAGCACCACAGGCCAAGATTTGCAAGTAAAACAACTATTTTCTGAGCCCAGAGTTCAGGCCGGGAGCTGTGCTATGTGCCCTTTACATCATCATAAATAACATCTGCCAGAAATTTTTTGCAGTTATTATTTCACTTAAGCCATCCAAGAAGAGCCAGCCCAAGCCAGTTTGTGGCTTATCTTTATTTCAGACCATCGTTCGCCATTTTTAAGAAGGGGCTTGGGGGATGATGATGGAAACCATTTCTGGCCTGCAGAATTAAAAACAGTGCCTAGAGATGAGACTCAGCTGGTAGAGGGCCTGCTTAGCATGCAAGGAGCCCTGGGTCTCTATCCCCAGTGCCACCTAGACAGGTGTGGTGGCACAGGACTGTAATCTCAGTAGTCAGGAGGATCAGAAGTTCACGTAGTGGGCCTAGGATATATGTGATCCTGTTGAAAAGAAAGGAAAAGAAATGCTGGGGGCCATGTCTCCTAATGCCATGGCTCTGTATTAGTCAGCTTTCTGTCATTATGAAAAAATACCTGAGGCAAATATCTTGAAGGGAGAGAGGTTTACTTAGATTCACATTTTCTGAGTTTCTTCATCAATGATCACTTGGCTCTATCACTTTGGGCACAATAATACAGACCGTCATGGTAAAGATGCCACAGCAGAATGACGCTTACCTCATGCAGGCTCTGAAGCAAATGAGAATGGCCCCCGTTGGGCTCATATATTTGAATGCCTGGTCCACAGTTGGTGAAACTGTTTGGGAAGGATTAGGAGGTGTGGCCTTGTTGGAGGAGGAAGAGGTATGTCACTTGGCGTAGGTTTTGAGGTTTAAAAAATGCCCAGTATTCCCAGTAACTAATTGCTTATAGATTAGGATGTAAGCTCTTAGCTACTGCTCCAGGGTCATGCCTGTCTACCTGATGCCGTACTTCCTGTTACAATGGCCATGGGCCCTAACCTTCTGGAATCATGGACCCCAAAAGCCCTCACCATAGGTTTCTTTGGTCATGAGTCTCCTCACAGCAGTAGAAAAGTAACTAAGACACAGAGAAAGGGTAGTTCAAGACAAGATGCGTCTTTCAAGCGCATGCCCTCGGTGACTTGCCTTCTCCAGCAGGGCCTCCCCTCCTCCAGTTTCTACCACCTCCTGGTAGGCTCAACCAGTTGTAAATCAATAGTTAGCTTCGTCCACGTCTCCGCTCCTGATTCCTTGGGGACATTCTAGATTCAAACTGACTTGTGACTGAGACTCATCTGAGGTACCTGTTATAATTTATATTCCCAGGCCCTGCCCTCCTGGATGCGGACTTCATAAGACAGAAGTTCAAGGAAAGGAAAGGAAGAGAAATGAGATGGCCACCAGTGAAGACCTTCTGCTGAGACATGGTTTCAAATACAGTGATCAATAGCAAGGTACTAATGCCAAAGAGGAGCCATTGAGCTCACCATCTCAGCCTGGAAGTGGATGCATGTGACAATGGGGCTGACCAAGAGCTCTGCTATGAATTACACACTAATGACCAACATTTTCAGCATCGTTCTGAGAGATGCCGGAGAGACTGGGACAGTTGTGTAAAATGAAACACAGACATAAAAATCAGCAAAATAGAATGTTCCAATGTCCTGTGTCCCAAAGAGGGTGTTATATGCTGAGAGCTGGGGAAACAGTCTTGCCCAGGGAAGGGTGCCCCAATTGGTTATCCAATACCAAACTGTAAGCCCTGAAAACATATACATACAAGTAACATTATATAGATTGGGCAGGTTGTTTTTATATATTTAGGAATATTTATGTACACACAACAGCAACAAGTAAAGAAAAAGAGGCAATGGGTTTGAAAGAGAGCAGGAGAAGTGCATGGGGAGGTTTGGAGGGATAAAACAGAAGAAGAAAATTATGTGATTGTATTATAATCTCAAAAGATAATATATTTTAAAGGAAATGAACTGACTCTCTCACCTTGAAATGAGGTAGCTCACAAGAAATTCAGAACCCTTTAAGCTACTTGGTATTTGTATTTTCCTCCTGCCCTTCAATAAGCATGGTTAGAGGACAATACAAGCAGTAAACACTGAACCCCCACTCAGATCCAGCCAAGGGACAGGACATTCTCCACAGCTGAGTGGAGAGCAGGGACTGACTCTGACACGAACTCTAGTGCCCCATATTTGACCACCTCCCCTTGGTGAGGAGGCCTGGTGGCACTCAGAGGAAGGATAAGCAGGCTACCAAGATGAGACTTGATAGCCTATGAGCATATAGTTGGGGAAGAGGTCCCCCTCCGTCTTAGACCTAGGGGAGGGGAATAGGATGAAAGCAGGAGGGAGGGAGGAACGGGCAGATACAAGGGATGAGATAACAATTGAGATGTAATCTTAATAAATTAATTAAATAAAAAAAGCATGCTTAGAAACGTATTCTCTTCTTATCTGTGGAAGGGAGTCCTGTGGGAGAGTGAGGGGTATACATGTTAGCATGTGTGTGAGCACACATGTGTGTGTGCATATGTGTACACCCGTGTGAGCATATGTGTACACCCGTGTGAGTAAAGCTAGAGCTTACTGTCAGGTCTTTATTTACAAAGGCAGCATCTCCTGCTGAACCCAGAACTCACAGAATTCACTGGTCTAGTTCTCCTACATGGGCATGGAATACCTTGTGTCTACTTCCCAAGTGCTGGGATTGCAGGCAAGCCACCACACCTACCCACCGTTGATGTGGCTTCAGAGAATCTCAGCCCTGGTTCTCGGGCTCATGCAGAAAGCACATTACTCACTGAGGCATCTGCCCAACCACGGGTGCTCTTTTTTTGTGAGTTGGTTTACCCTGTTATTCTCATAGGAAGTTGCTAATTATTCTTTTTTAATTAAATTTGATTTTTCTTTAAAGAGGAAAAAAACTTCAGAGAGAAAGCAAAAAGGGGGAAATAGTCATTTCTGTATTCACAGGACACTGATTTTCTAGGACCACAAAGTGCAGGTGCTCAAGTCCCTTATATAAAACAGCACGGCATTTAAATATACTTACACCCACATTCCTGTGTATCTTAACCATTGCAGATTACTTAAAATGTAAATCATTGTTAAACTATATTGGTTAGGGATCTTTTAAAATCCACATATGTTCAACCCAGATACCAACATTTTACAAATATTTTCCATCTGCAGTTATGGAGAGCCACAGTATGGGTTCTGGTGTACTGTGGGCAATATAAGGTCTTTTCTTCATCTCTTTGCAATGTCTTGAGTAGCTGGTTTGTGCTTCGTAAGTACCAGATCAGAAGGCGCCCTGGAATGGCACCCAGGACAAAATATGTCCCCCACAGAAGACCTGCTACATCTGTTTGCAAAACTAATGGCTTCTAGGAATAGATTTGCTAATGCTTGTGGGAGGAGGGAATTGATTGAAAGCTAGGAAGTCAGAAAAAGAAAAACTGATTTCTGGCAGAAACACAATCATGTTGCATACAGAAATCCAAACAGTACCAGGCCAGGGGCAGGCGGGGGGAAGAGGTATATAACAGTAAGGTTTGGGCAATTTAGAGCCAGAAAAAGGGGCTCCACCAAGATGAAAAATTTCACTTAATAGGGACCTTAATGGGAGAAGAAACCCACAAGCAAGAGCCATACCCCAAGGAAAAACAATTTACTTTTTCTCTTAGACTGTTTGGTACTTAGACCACCAACAGAATTTTTAAGTGTCATTTAGTCAACATCACCATGGGTAAGAATCTCTCTTATGATAAAGCTAAAGAAAGAAAATGAAAGCTGGAAAATGAACAGATTGGAGCAGAGCATCAAGAAATGGTCACCAAATCCAATTAGAAATCCCTTGGTAACCTCCGTTAGCAGACTTGCCAGCATTGCACCAGCAGGCAGATCTTGCTTGGTCAGTCAACAGCTAAGTAAGAATTGATGAACATTCTGTTCTAGCAGTCTGCATCACACTTTCTGCCTCTCTGTGGGTTATCCAGCAGAGAGGAAGCTTCTAGCCCCTTCTAGCTTGATTTTTCCATGTCCACTGACTATAGTATGAGTCATCTTCAGTAATAGGGTCTTACCATCTATTCTGAAAGGCAACAAACACACACACACACACACACACACACACACACACACACACACACACCAAAACACAAAACAAAACAAGCAAACAAAAAGGGAGGCAAGCAACTGGGACCAGGACGGGAACATCAAGATCACACAGTCCCAAGTTCTTCCACTGTCCAGCTCTCATGAATCCCTTTGCTAGGCTCTTGTCTCAGCTAGAGTTCTATCAGAGAAGCAATACTGACAGATCTGTAGATATTGGCATAGGAGTGGATGTGGCTATGGCTAGTGTTTGAGCTGCTATAACTAAGTGCTACAGTTGGGTGGCTAATAGTCAGTAGATATTTCTCATAGATTTGTGGGCTAGAAGGTCCAAGATCAAGAACGGCTGTCTGGGTAAGGCTTTCTTCCTGCTCATAGATGGTGCTACTCTTGCTGTGACCTGATACAGAGTGGAAAAGGCTGTTTGTGGAGAGGTAGGTGAGGATGGAGTCTTCTTCATAAGAACTCTAACCCCATCAAGAGGAGATTATTGCTTTTTCTAAATCTAATCACTTCACAAAGGCCCTATCTCTACATACCAAACACACTGAGGACTTTAAAGGAGGAAGTAAGATGATGGCAAGTTCAAAGCCAGCATGAGCTACATAATGAAACTATGTCTCAAAAAATATTTTTAATATTTACTAATTTTGTGAATACACACTTGGTCCATATTAGACAGATATTTAGATCGAGGGCTTTTCCCCTTAGGAGACTGATCACAAGAGGCTAGGGAGATGGCTCAGTGGACACTAGCATTTGCCACACAAGCATGAAGACCTGAGTTCAAGCCCTGGCATCCAAATAAAAAGCCAGGCATGGCTGTGTGTGCACCTGTGCCCCAACCTTGTCGTGGAAGGAAACAGGAACTTTATTAGAGATTTCTGGTCACCAGTCTAACCAAAACAGCAAGATCCAGGTTCAATGAGAGATCCTGTCTCAAGGTAATAAGGCAGAGAATAGTAGTACAGCACACCTGATGCCCTTATCTGGCCTCCACACATGCAGGAATGGGGTGCATGCAACTACACACACACACACACACACACACACACACACACACACACACACACACACATACACGAACGCACACACTTGCTTTCTCCAGGATAATGGCAACAGAGGGGGGAGGGAAACCACAGCTGTTTGAGTGAGCTGCTTTTCACAGGCAACCTGGGAAAAGAAGATTCTGGGAAATGTAGTTAAGTCTGGTTGAGACATTTGAGTCTTAAGAGGCTTATTTTGTTATGAAAATGTGGACACAAGTTAAGGAATTAAGCTGTGTTTTCCTTCTTTAAAAAAAAAAGGCAAACTGTTTTCTGGTGTTTGCAGGCTAACTTGGGGGCCATTCGTGCTCTAGCTTTCTACCACTGAGCTATATGCCCAGACCAGGACAGTTTTTAATTAAAATATGTCATTTCCCTTTTCCTGTACTTTAGATAAAATGCATACTTTTATAAACACATGTCAAGGATTTTATTCGACTATTAATTATGGAGAAGCATGTTCAAAGAAGTCAAAGAAAAAACATAGCTGTGTGTGCACACACAGTCGGGATCCCTGAAGTAAATTCAACAGATGTAAAACTGGTCAATAGCCACTATATGGTAACTGACCATTTTATCAAAGGTAATTTATTTGTATTTCTATGGGCAAGAGTCATTTGCGTTGTTATAAGTTCCCTGCAACTTGTAGAACTGTGTGTTTACAAGTAGGCACAAAGAGGCAGAGTAAATCACAGATCACACAGTGAGTAAACAAACATCAGTGGAGGGGTTCAAACCTGGCTGTTCGGCCTCCAGGCAAAAATATTCCCTCACTATACCCAGCTTGTAGTTATAGGAGCATGTGTGTGGGGATGATATATTTTATCAAAAATATTAAAAATTTCTGGCCAGTGTTTGGTGATGTTAAAAATTAGAGCAGGTTATGTTTTGGAATATATATGTACATACATATACACATATGCATGCAAGGACAATTGATAAAAGAGGCCTTGAATTTGAAGAAGTGTAGTGAGGGGTATAAGGGAGGGGCTAGAGGCAGGAAAGGGAAAGAGGAAATGCTATAATTAAATTATAGTCTAAAATAACTTTTTAAAGTGTAGCTGTGGGTCTAGAGAAAGGACTTTGTAAAGTGCTTGCCATATGAGGACATGAATGCGACCCTCAGGATTTATGTGAAAGAGCTGGGAGTGGTGGTATGGTGGAACACACCTGCGATCCCAATGCTGGAGGCAGGAGGGTCTCTGAGGCTCACTGGCCAGGCTAGACTTCTCTGCAAGCTCTGAGCCACGTGAGCAACAGCAGACAGGGCCTACCTCTGGCTTCCATATACATGTGCATGCATACACCCGTATAAACATGAACACGCATGTACACACACACACATGCTCACACACCCCAAGTATGCCCACTTTTAGTTTTGTTAGTGGCTTCAGCTCAGTGCACAGCCACATCTTCCCAGCTGCCATCTACTGTTGGAGGCAGAGTGCTCCTGCTGTGGTTGTTTCTGGCTTGGGTAAGTATCCCTCAAAGGGTCCCTGTTGTTAGAGGCGTGACCGTCTTACCTGTGGTGCTACTGAGAAGTAGTGGAAGATCACTGAGCTTGCCCTCGGAGGACATGTTGATACTGTGGCCCCTCCTCCTTGCCTTTCTGCTTTCTGACTGTCCTTAAGTGAGCAGCAGAGGCAGCCTTACCTCAGCACAGAACTGAAGCAAAGGAATCACAGACCAAACCTCTGAGACCACGAACCAAAATAAACCTTTCTTTCTTATATCTTGATTTCCTCGGGGATTTTATCACTGATGGGAAGATGGCCCATCCGATTCCCACTGCCTCTCCTCCACAGTAAGTGGGGGAGGCTGACTCCCAGCTCCCACTCTACTAACATGTGGTCTTTAAAGCTAATTACCAGGCTTGTTGTTCACTGAAGGCAGGAAAGCTTTGAATCCCTAGGGGCTCTAAAAGGAGTTTTGAAGGCTTTGATATGAGAAGGGATGAGGAAGGAGAGAAAGCAGAGAGGATAAAGAAATCAAACTTGAGAGCATCCATAGGTTCTAGGCTCCCTACACATATGTAACGATGTACAGCTTGGTCCTTATGTGGGACCTCTAACAGCAGGAGCAGGGGCTGCCTCTGACTCTGTTGCCGGCCTCTGGATCCCTTTCCTGTAACTGGACAGCCTTGTCTAGCCTCCATACAAGATATGCCCAGTCCTACTTGATACGCCAAGGCAAGTTGATACCCAAGGAAAGTCTCCCCTTCTCTGAGAAGAAAGGAAGGGAGAGCACAGGGGAAAGGGAAGGAATGGCAGGGGGGGACTAGGAGGAAAGGAGGGAGGGAAACTTTCTACAGGGATATAAAGTAAACAAATAAATTAATGAAAAAATAAAATAAAATAAAAAAGAAAGACAAGACCCTGCTGGGAAATCACACCCACACCCTAGGGAACCAACCTATTCAGCTAAAGCACATCCTGAATTAGTGGATCCTGAATGTCTATGGAGGAAGACAGTGTTACTGATGTTCCAGCTCATTTTCTGCTGCTGCGATAAGAACACACCCTGTCAAAAAGCCACATAAAGGAGGAGGGGTTTATTTAGCTCACAACCTCAGGTTCCATCCCATCACTTCAGGGAAATCAAGGCAGGGATTCAAGAAACTAATCACATGACAGCCACAGCAACAAGAAGATTAAATGCATCTTTGATTGTTTGGCCATGCTCAGCTGGCTTCCTGCATTCTTTTTTTTTTTTTTTTAAGCTTTTAAAGAATCTTTTATTTTTTTTTAGTATGTACATTACAGGAAACAAAACACAAGAATCCAAGAACTAAGTCACCCAGTCACAAGCAGCTCAGCTGGTGTGCCCTTCTAGATTCTGCAACTTGTACATACACTTGGGTAATTGAGATTATACAGCATGTACCATGCTTTCCCCCACATCATGAATATTCACCAACTAAAGACTCCACACTACATGAGCATTCCCAAGAATACACCATGCCATCTCAGTCTATCAGACAAATTTGCAATCTTGTCTTCCTTGGCAAAACAGCCCGGAACCCAGCAATCAAGACAATCCACTATACAGGCTGGCCTGGCCTAGACAGTCCCTATTGAAACTCTCTCCCAGGGGACTGTAGGTTGTCCGGTTGATGTTGAAAGTATCCAGAGTAGCTATCACAGTGACATGTGGGTCCACTGGAGAGATCAGGAAGTAGCATTCTCATTGGGTAAACCAGCAAATCCAGACCGGCCCACTACCTTCAGGAACAGAAGTATAATCTTGTGAGACAGTGAAGCAAGGCTCCCTCTGTATCCGTACACTCTATGTTCAAGGATTTGACCAAGACAGACTAAAACTATCCCCAAAACACAACTACAATGAACACACTCAGACCTTGTCCTGTCATTAATCCCCAAATCAGACTAGTTAGCAGCTATTTGCATGGTCTTGACATTGTAGGGGTGTGGTTAGCCACACAGAGAGAGGTAAGTTAGGCTACGGGGAGGTTGTATGTTATGTACACATTTAATGCCGCTTCTATAAGAGACTTGAGCACACTCAGAATTTGGTGCCCTTAGGGGATTCTGAGACAACTATCCCCTCACTAAACTCCCCAAGTGCAGAGGGAAACTATATGTAAAGTGGATGAGCCAAAAGAATCATCAAGAAAGGAAAATAGGGGCTGGGGAGACGGCCCAGTTGGTGAAGTGCTTGCCATGTAAACATGAGGGCTGGAGTTCACAGCAGCCCACCTGTAACCTAAGGGCATGAGAGGCAGGGACAAGGTCATGAGCCAGACTAGCTGAAATGGGTTCAGTGAGAGACCCTGTCTCCCTATGTATGGTAGAGGACGGACAAGGAAAGCACGAAACAGTGACCTAACAGCTCTATGTACATACATGCCCATGTATTCAGACACATGCAAACACACATGTGCAATAAGAACGAAAGAATCAAACAGAGGTGGAAAAACAGACACAGAGGATCCCGTGGAGAGACAGGGACAAGAGGAGACAAAGAGTAAGGAGGATTTCAAGGACATCGTGTAGCAACTCAAGACCAGAAAAAAATTCCCAGGTAGCCTAGGCCGCAGATTCCATTAGAAGGGAGCAAGTGAGGGTAAAAAGAAATAAAAAATAATTAAGGACTAGAAGAAGAGGAGAAGGAGGAGGAAGAAGAGGAGGGAGCTAGTGTTTATGAGTCCTCAGCATAACGCTGTGCCCAGGGTACATGCTGAACACTGACTTACATTTTTTAAAAATTGGCAAGCTGAGGAGACGGCTCAGTCAGTAAAGTACTTGTAAAGCAAGCATGAGACCATAAGATCAAGTCTCCAGCACCCACATGAAAACGCCAGGTCCAGTGGTGTGAGCCTGTAATCCCCCGGAGGGAAGGGAAAGACTAGGGGGGTCCCTGGGCCTCACTTGCCAGCCAGCTGCAAGCAATCTCCAGGTTCAGTGAGTGGCCTGTCTCAAAAACTAAACACCCAGCCTCAACCGGCCTCCACAAACAAGCACTCACACATGTACAAACATACAGAAAACACACAAAATAAACAAGTAAGCAAGCACCCACCCCCCATCTGCAAAAGCACCAACAAAAGTATATAAACTAGACACCTGAGAAATCCTGTCTTTGTGGAGCAGGAAAGAACACAATGAAAGGAGATTGTTAATTAATTGGTAATAAAACAAAAGGAAGTTCTGTTCATATAAATGGTGACATTTGCTGAGGGGTGTGTGTGTGTGTGTGTGTGTGTGTGTGTGTGTGTGTGTGTGTGTGTGAACTAAGATCCTACAAAGGAAACTGTATTAAACTGATTGACTAATCAAAATTTTGTGATTGTGGGGAGTTGGAATGTTGCAGATCTGGAGTCAAGTATCAGGGGCTATCTTAGTTCCCTTAACAACCACTCCTGCTCCACCTCTGTGTCTGACCTAGCATCCTGTGACTCTTTGAAGAGGGGTGTTATAATGGCAGACTGCCATCTTTCCAAGCCGGCAGCTAAGACCTGTCTTCAGACAGCATCTGAGACCTGCAGAAGAGATGTTCCTGCAACCCACCCAGCTGACACGACATTCCCCCAATGTATTTGAAAAATTCCTTGCTTCATGACTTTCTTTAGTTCTCAACTCTAAAAACTGCATGAAACTGTTGCCAAGTTGGAACATGCCATTTGTGGCAGCCCAGCTCCCTGTTCCCAGGCCATGAGCTAACTCCCTGTAAGCCTTGAGAGAACGAAGGAAGGAGAAACCAGAGAGAGGAGAAAAGAGCGGCAGAAAGAGGAAGGAGCGTGGGGAGGAGGGGCAGTTACTGAGCAAATTATGTTCCACCTAGAACACTGGTCGCAGAGGAAGAGGCTGATGGGGAAGTCCGTGTCTGAAGCTGGACTAAGAACTTACCCAAGGCTAAGGGAGCACTGTCACCACGGATTGCCTTAAGAACAGCAACCCCGCAGCTAAGGAATGGGTTGGAAGAAATACTTGCTGTTGGAATTTTTCATGTTTTTGAACCACATACAAGTGTTGCCAACTCAAACATGAAAGCATTCATATTTTTTTTGTAAATTTGGCCAGGCTAGTAATAATTAGGGAAGAGATTTTGGAACATAAATATGTTTTCTTCTTTTAAAACATTTGTGGGGGGGAAAAGTTATTTTATCTTATTTCTTTTTTGTAGAAAAAAATGGAAGGCTACTTTTGGTCTCTACCATCCCTAGAAGTGGCTGGTTGAGTCTGTTCTCTCCCAGGCCACACTGGGGGCTGCTGTGTGCATTCTGGCTGAACACTCTACAACCTTAGGAGCAGCTAGTCCCTTAGCAGTAATGTGGATGGGTCGTTCAGTGCCGAAGCCACGCAAGCTCATAGGTGGCTCTCTCCTCTCCTGCAGCGTTGAGTTCTCCAGGGTATGGAGAGATCATCAAGTCCAAAGCAGTTTCTCTCGGAGCCTCTTTCAGTCCTTCAAGGAGGTTATAGAGTGTTGTTTGATGGCTTGTGGAAGAAAGCAACACACACACACACACACACACACACACACACACACACACACACACACACACACACACTTCAGGAGCTCTTCTCCAACCCAGCACTAAATTCCTCATCCTTGCTAATGATTTTTTTTTTTTTTTTTTTTTTTTTTTACCACAAGTGAATTGACTCGGCCCACAGCAGCTACTGAGCCCTGGAATTCAATTTGAGGGGTGTGTTCAGGTGGCATTCTAACCACTGAGGGTGTGAGGTGATGGTTAGAGGCCAGTAAACAGCTGCATCACAGAGCCAAGTGGCAGTCAGGACACCATGTCTCTTCCTATCTCCTGCCCCAGAACAAAAGCTTCCCAGACCAGGCCCAGCCTGACCCCACACTTGTCCCTCACAAAGCATCCTCCTCCTGCAGGAGTGACAGTGCCTGAAACCCCACCTTGAGAGAGCCACTCTTAGCTAGAGCCTTCTAATTACAAAGAAAATCAAACCAGCTGTTGCAAGGCTCACAGGGACCAGTCCTGCATCCACTTGTCTGTCTCTCTTCCTGGCCTTGACACACGCTGAAGTCTCTGCCAATGGTGTCTTTCTTTTATTAGTTATTCGTGTGTTTGTGTGTATGTGTAGTTGCACATTCATGTATGTATGTGTAGCTGCACATGGATGTGTGCTTGCATGTGGAGGCCAGAGAACAAACTCTGCAATCCTCTTCAGAAATGACATCTACCTCCTTTGGGTAGACTCTCCCGTTGGCCTGGAGCTCCCTAACTATGCTATTCTGAACAGTCAGTGAGCTCCAGAGATTCCTCGGCTTCCATCTCTCCAGCACCAGCATGCACCACCACATCCATTTTGTGTGTTGGCGGGAGGGGGGGTGGGATTCCAGGACCCTAACTCAGATCCTCATGCTTTTCAACATAAAGCAATTAGCTTCGAGAAGAAACTCAAAAGTATCAGTAAATGAGGAGCTATAGTGGCCCAGTGTGTGAGAGTAAGCACACACACACATCACACACACACCACTTAGTACACTGGGGGGCGGGGCAGGGACCAGACAGACAGGCATTTATACATACAGATGAATAGATGGTATCCTATCTGCTTCATGATTGGAAAAGAAGAACATGGCTTCTCCTCACCAGTCCCAGACCAGAGCTCTCCCCCATCTTCACTGCTGCAGCCTCTGTGGAGGATGGCCGCTGATTTGGTTCCTAAATTTAGCAGCTGTTGCAAGCTGTAGTCATGTGCTGAGGTTTAGGACATACCACTGGCCCTGGCACTTGAGAAAACGGGGTAAGGGGGTCAATTTCACCTTCTCCTTGCCCTTCTCCCCTAAGCCAGGCCCTAAAAGAATCTTCCTAAATTGCCCTGATTTTTACCATAAGGCCCTCATTCCTCCTCAGTACAAAGGAAAGGAATGGAACATTGACGACGCACAGTCCCAGGCAAGAATCTGAACACGGGTCTTGACAAGCGATTCACTGCCATTAGAGAGAGAAACCATATTAAACTGTTAGACCACATGCCCTCCTGTTTCTACATGGCAGCCCATCTCCATCAGAGCAAAGCTAACACAGGGCTTTCTGGTTGTGCCACAGATTTCCACTCATGTAAAACATACATTAAATGCATACATATGCCTTTTTCTCGCTAATCTCTGTCTTTGGTTACTGGGACCTCAGCCATGGGCCTAGTAAAGGATAAAAAAAAATCTAGTAAAAAGAAATATCTTCTGCTTTAGGCATGCTTTATTTATCCAGAGACATATAGGTGAGTGTGCCATGCACATGAGGGCATCACTCGTGTGAGTGGCAGTCAACTGCAAGCTAGGATTCACCATCCGGGTATGCTCCGGTACTGTTCTGCACAACCCGGTCCTAAGGCTACATTTACACTCACTCTTCAGACTAAGATGCACAGCCTCTACGCCCCCAGAGCAGGGAGCATCTGCGGTCAGGACGCCATCTCCCAAGCGCTCCAGTTAGAGTACGCCATGTAACAAATGCCCCCAAAACTTAACATTCAAACATTTAATCAGCAAGCGTTCATTATTCCACTGCTGGAGGAGGTCTGGGATGTGAGGAGGCTTAGCTTCACGGTTCTAGCTCAAGCTCTGGTGTGCAGTCCCTGCCAAGCCATCAGTTGCAGCTGCTCCTGACGGACGGGGAGAGCCATTCCAAGTTCGATTACATGGCTGTTGGCAGGAGACTTTAATACATCAACATGTGGGTCTCTCTAGAGGGCTTCTCACCACATGGTGTCCAGCAGCGATACTGAATCGGGAACAAGAAAGGCATGTGCACCCAAAGCAGAAGCAGAGGCTTGGGGACCTGTCTTAGCCATGCTGTCTACCCCTTGCTGGCATGTTTTAGTCGTTGGAAGGTAGGTAGTGCTTTGGTTTGTATCTGCAATATCCCTCTGAAGGGAGGGACTGCCTGGTCCCCAGCTTGTGCCACAATTTTAGTAGGTCCTTAAAAAGCTTTAAGAGGCTTGGCTGACCTGGAGGACTTGAGTAACCGGGTATATGCCTGTGGGGCTGCATTGTTATTCTGAGGTTTGGAACTTTTAACTTTACAGTTTCTTTGTATATGACCAATTCTGCCACAATTAAAGCACCAGGTGTTATGATATCAGGGACCTCTGCCTATAGCTTGTCCTACAATATTGTTTTGGTGTTCTGGAAAGCTAATATTAACTGTTTCTCTTACCCATTCATCTAATGGAGCGCCTCTTTCCTTTAAGGTTGGCAATACAACTAGGAAATTTGAAGGTAGAAGTTGAAGCAAATAGAAAACAAATGGCACCGTTGATAAAGGAGAAAAACCTGGTAACTGAGAGTGAGTCACTCTTGCCGCCCCGCCCTGCTCCATGGACCAGGTGGTCAGAACACCAGCACTGCATCTTGTTCCATTTCTGTTTCTCTGCTTCCTGTCTGCCCTGAGCAGCTTCTGTCCTGTGTTCCCTGCTGCTACATGCTGGCTCCCAAGACATTCTGCCTGACTCTAAGCTTGAGATCAATGGGTCGAAAGAAACAGATCTTTCCTCCTTTTCAGTTGTTTGTGTCAGTTCATTTGATATCATGACAAAAAGTCTAATACAAACAATAAGTTCAGTGAACTCTCAAGGGGAGGGGCTTAACCTCTACATCCTGAAGAGCAGAAAACCAGAGACTACATGAGCACATTTATAAAATCACACTAACATGGAATCCTACCTCTCCCCCTTGGGAGCGCTTGTCTTCTAGGATTAAGAAAGCCATTTGGGGCTAGAGGGGTGGTTCAGTGGTTAGGAACACTTGCTGTACATTCATGCATTCAGTCCCAGCACTTAGGTAAGAAGCCAGGCATCCCGTGAACACCTGTAACCTCAGCTCGGAGGGAGATGGGGACAGGAGAATCGCTGTGGCTTGCTGGTTTCCAAGCTCCCTGGGAAAAAGCAAGCCTCGAGTTCAGGGAGAAACCTCCAAAGGAATGGGCAGAGAGTGATAAGGAAGGGTGCATGATGCTCTCATCCAGACCATGTGTGCACATGGAGGTATTCACACCTTCACACAGGTGTATACATTCAGGTAACGCACAAATAAGTCTCCCTAAAGTGAAAGGCACAAGGTGGGAAGCATAGGGAGTTCTTGTCCTCTTCTCCATCCCCATACCCATCGCTGCAAACACGGGAGAATGACGCTGCAAATTAAGGTGGTTTCTGAGCCAAGTGTCCGACGCAGAACAAATGTCAGCTGCCTTGCATGCATTTATTACATCAATACCATTAAGGAGATACTATTCACATTCTCATCAGTTGAGAAAACTGTGCCTTGAACAGCTAAGTGGTGAAGTCAGTCTTCAATAGCTAATAGTGCGCAAACCAGGACTTGAGCTGGAGTCTCACTGCAAACCCCTTGCTGTTCAGCACAACTTCAAGCTGCCTCCAACCCTCGGTACAGAAAGCTCTACCTGTCCCAGCAACCAGGTGAGATTCCCCAAACCAATAGTCTACCAATGGGAAAAAAATTTTAACTTTAAATCAGGGCTTGGCAGACAGCTCAGTGGTTAAGCACTTGTCATATGAATGTGAGAACCAGAGTTTGGATCCTCAGACACCACATAAATGATGGGATGGGTGGCAGTCTGCCTGTAAGAGGCAGGTTCTCCTCAAAGCAAGCTGGCTAGCCACACTACTGGATTTGGTTGGGAGGCCTTGCCTCAATTGATAAGGTAGCATAGTGATTGAGGATAATACCTGACATCAACCTCAAGCCTCCACAGTCCTGCACATGCCTACATATACATGCACATAAGGACACCATACAGACAAACATGGAAAATTGGGGGAAAAGGAAAGATAACTTGATTTCAGAGTCAATAAAGTTTCAAATCAGAGGATGGGGGGGGGGAGGTCTGCAGTATGCATATACTACATATGCATATGCATACTGCAGCCTACTCAAAAACAGAGACAAATAAGGGAAATCTAAGCACAGCCTGAAAACATGCAAATCTATGCAGATATATACAAATGTATGTAAGTGACTGTGCCAATCTATGTAAACAACTATGCCCTGAAAAGCAAAGAGGCTGCTCATAAGGCAATTCTTCAAGCTGCTCTTGGCCTCTGTTGGCACTAGGGTCACCCCTAGACAAAGGGGAAAATCATCTGTCTATATTGAAGACTTAAAGAAAAGTTGTAGCAAGATGGATGACATCCAGACTTTTGCAGGAGCTTGGGTACCAGAGAAGAGCAGAGAGGCCTAGTTTGCCCAGATCCCCCACAAGCTGCCAGATTCAATAAATTAAAGAAAAGGGAAAGCACTAAGGAAGAATCCTGCTTGCAAACAATTGTCTGTGCTCTTGTGCCAAAGGCAAGATAGCAAAAACAGAGTTGGAAACCTAGACTTCCAGTGTCCCCATTCCCAAATTCAGGTGTGTGTCAGCCCATCTGGGGTCCTGTGTAAAGAATCCATCACCATGCATGCTCTCAGGCCTCGGGAGCCAGGATTCAACTGTGGGAGGCAGCTACGTGGAAAATTTTCAAAAACACTCCCAGGTGATTCTGAACTGAAAGTCCATGGAACACTTTTTGAAAAAAAAAATGACATTTAAAAATACTCAAGGTCTGAGATCAGGCACACTTAGATTTGCATCTCAAAATTATGTTTCCTAGCTGTGTGACCTCAACTGATATCCAGATTCCAGATTACTTGTAACCCTAACCGTAACCCTGATTTGTGGGCAGGAGAGGTGGCTTAGCAGCTAAGAGGGCTGGCTGCTCTTGAGAGGAGCTGAGGTTATTGCCCAGCAAACACATGTAATTGCAATTCCAGCGATCTGATGCCTTCTTCTGGCCTCCATGCACAGTGGACACACACGGACACATGCACATAACACATTAAAAAAATAAATCTAAAACTAAAACAAGAGACAGGTGGGGTGGCACACAGCTCTAATGTCAGCACCTGAAAGACTGAGGCAGAAGGGTCACTACTTGGAAGTGATGACTTGGAAGCCAGCCGGAGCTGCAGAGTGAGATCATGTCTAAAGCCTGAGAAGAAAAACAAGAATTTGGTTGTAAAGATTAAAAGATTAAACATGATACTCATGTGTAGAGCCTGACAGACAGAAAAACTCAGATCTTCAGAGTTACGATCACTGCCTAGATGCAGCGGTTCTCAGCCTTCCTGACGCTGCGACCCTTTAATATAGTTCCCTGTGTTCTGATGACCTCCCCCCAACCATAAAACTATTTTTGTTGCTACTTCACAACTGTCATTTTGCTATTGTTATGAATTGTAATGCAAATATCTGATATGCAACCCTCAAGAGAGGGTCATTCGACCCCCCGGGGTTGAGAACCACTGCCTAATGGAGGGAGCAGAGTTCCCTCACCCCCTACCCAGAATGGTTCATAAAACACAGACCAGCTTGTTAATGAGCCATCACCTTTCCTTCTGTCGCTCACTGGGTCCACCCCTAGGAGGCGGAGCATGCATCTGATTGGCAAGTTGGTGAGAACCCGAGCCTCCTTGGTTCATTGTTTCCTTTAAGGGGAGTTATTTTGGTGCTACACTCTTTCCTCTATCATCCTCCCTTCCTCCCTCTTCTTTCTTTCTTTCTCCCTCTTCCTTCCTGCCCTCCAAGAATCTTGCATTCCAGAGTGAGGAGAGAACTCAGGATAAGTAGGCGCAATAGTTCCTTGACAATCGGAGTAGCTAACCATGGAATGGACTTGGTTTTTGTCACTGACTTCTGGTTCTATTAGTTTCTCATCCAGGAAGAATAAAAGGAACGCTCTGTGTAGCACCCCACCACTGATGTGGGCTTCCGGGTATCTGTCCTCATCCCAGGGGGGTAAAGTCCCTTGGTGTCCACTGTCTAGCTTGGCAGGTTCCCACTAGGCCAATTATTCGGTCCCATTAGCCATGACACCACACTCCTGCAGTCATTTCACGCTTGTCAAAGCTTCCTCTACTGCAGCATCTTTTATTTGCCTGAATTACGACTTTTTTTTTTTCATCAATTCTTAATCAAGTGGCTTTCTGTGTGCGGAATCAACAAACAGAGTTAGCCATCACCCACGATACTTTAGAAAGAGAGTCCCTGAGCTCATCCCATTGACAATTAATAATCAGGTTTTGAAGACACTTAGAAAAGCACTCAGCACATGTTTATAAACAACAGCCCTTCTTGACCGGAAGAAGCAGCCACGCAGGCTGCAAGCCCAACACTTAGGAAGCCCTTCAAATGTGTCCACTATGGCATTCCAACCTCACAGCAGCCCCACTGGCAGCTGGGAGAATAAACGAGGATGATGCCCAGAGCCACATAGCTGGAAGTCATCTGCATAGGTTTCGAACTTAAGTCTGACTTTCAAAGTCCGGCGTCAGCTCATCTCGAGTGTCGATTTGGTTGGATGGAGAAGCACCGAGGAGATTTGTAGGGCACACATCCGGCTGTGCCTATGAGGATGTGTCCAGAAATGATTGGATCATGATGGCTCTGGCCATAATCGATGGCTTAATCTATTAATGGAGTTAGATTTGGATAGCCCCTGGGGAAGTGACGGAGCTGTGGAGCCTGGAGCCTGGTTGGAGGAAGTAAAGCACTAAGGCTCTGTCCTTCTGGCTGTATCTTGCCCTGCTACCTTCTTGTTCATGCCTTCTCTTCCTGTCTGTCATGATGTGAGTTGTCCCACCCACCTTCCCCGCCACAAAGGACAAGAACCTCTGAAACTCTGAGCAGAATGAGCCCCACCCCACCCCCAAGTTGTTTCTGCCAGAAGTCTGACTGATCCTGTCTCCTATCCTCCTCTGTGATGTGTCTTGGCCACTCCTTTGCTGTGTACCTCTGGTGTTTGAGGACATGTGTCATCGAGCCCCACAGCTGAGTGGCCCCTCTTTGATGCCTCAGCTCATAAACTAACCCCTGGATTGAAACCCTGGTTCTTCCCTCTAAGTGTGTGATCACTCTCTGACTGCAGATTTCCTCACTGTGAGCACAGAGATGTCCCTGTCCTGGTGACTTTACAGTAGTTCACTACCTGGGCAATTATGAGGTGTCTGTGTGCGTTAAAGCAATGTTTATGGGGGCTGAGGAGAAGCTCGGTGGGTGAGGGCGCTTGTTGTATATCCATGCGAACTTGAGTAAAAGTCAGGCATGGCTGTGTGTGCCTGTAACCCCAATGCGTGAGGATGGGGAAGGGAGCCAGGTTGATCACTGAGGCTTGCTGGTTGCCATCCTCAACAAAGGAAAATCAGCAAGCTTCAGACTCAGTGAGAAACCCTGTTTCAAGTAAATATGGTAAAGCATGATAGAGAAGTACATCCAATGTGCCCCTCTGGCCTCTGCACATACTGCACAGACAAGATCACCCATGTACACATGTGCACATACACACATGCAGCACACATCACATCATATACACATACATCACACATATACATACACATACGCAGTATGCACACACATACATACATGTACATATATACATATGTACATACATGCTCAAAATGCAGTACACATCACACACATATACACATACAGCACACATCACATATACATGCACACAAAAAATTCACACACACACAAACACGCAGTACACATCACACACATATACAATGCAGCACACATCACATATACATGCACACAGAAAATGAACACACACAAACATGCAGCACACATATAAACACTCACATACACACATACATCACACGCATATATATGCACACACATGCATCACACACCACATGTACACATACATACAAAAATGCAGCACACATAACACAAATATAATGCTCACCAAAAGTACTTTGGAACCTATAAGAAACACATAAATATTATTAGATATTATGAAAATATTCTTTTGTTGTAGCCAGACTCCCCAGTGGCCCAGACTTCAAGTTCTCTCTGTAGCGCCCACCCTTTGAGTGTACCTGGGACCTGTCACTTGCTGACAACCAACAAACCACAACAAAAGTAGTGTCATGCCTTTCCCGTGCCATTTTGCAAACAACTGTGATTCCTGCCATGGTAGCAGACTTTCCATTGCCTTCCCACTTGCCTATTCTGCAAAGGCAAGCTGCCACATTGGAGGGTATGGTAATAGACAGGATGAGATAAAGCCCGCAGCCCATGACCATGAGAGACTTAACTTGCCAGCAGCCACATGACATGATTCTTCCCCAAGGGAGCTTGAGATGACCAAAGCCTGAGAGTGGAGAGATGGCTCAGGAGTGAAGGGCACACGCTGCTCTGCTAGAGGACCTGGCTTGGCTCCCAGCACATGCATGGCTTACAGTTCCAGGAAAGTCTGCACCCGTTGCTGGCCTGCACAGGCAGCTGCACTCGTACACATTTCCTCACAGGTAAAACTCAAAGGTAAACTTTAAAATCTTTAGAAAGGCAGGTGTGGTGGTGCAAACTTTTAACCCTAGTACTCAGGAGACAGGCAGTCAGATCTCTGTGAGTCTGTGGTCAGCTTGGTCCTCAGAACAAGTTCCAGGACAATCATGGACGTTATACAGAAAAAGCTTGTCTCAAAAATAAAAAACAAATAAACAAAAAAACTTTAGAAAAAAATGAACAAAGAAACAATCTAGATGACTCTGGGACCCTGCTGGGTTCTTTCTGAATTTCTGGCCCATCAGCCTGTGATGTAATAAATGGGCAGCCTACGTTTCTAAGCCTTACAGCAAGTTACTAAATCAGCAATAACTTAAACAACAGATGCGTTCAAGACCTCACTGAGCCACCACCACAGGCCAGGCACACTCATGAGGCTAAGACACGAATAACCAGGGCACGCTCCGGAGCCTCAGGCTGTTTGTTGTAGTGCAAGGCCGGACATGTGTCTAAATGAGGACAAGACCCAGAATCCATAGAAAGGCTGTGCAGCCTATAACTGAAGACTCGAAGGGTTAACATGACTCAGAATCCTCTTCATCAGCACTTTAGGGCCAGTGAGATGGCTCAGCTGGAAAAAGCTGGTGACATAAGCTCAATCTGTAAGATTTACATGTCTACAAAGTACTTAGTGACCATTAAAAATCATAAAATAAGTCTATATCTTTTAATATGGCAGAACCTTCACACACAATACTATCAGAAAGAATTGTCTAATGTGATACAAGTTACCTGTTGAATTGATCCCCAGGAACACGCGTGCACACAGGCTTACACACACATAGCACTCATCTTCAATGGTCGTACAAATGTGTGCAAGACAACAAAGGAAGGGCTGACCCTGTACACTCAATTTTTGGATATGGCGTTTGCTGAGAATGTTTCTGAAGTATTTGAAGCTTCGAGATACAGAAAGTAGAGGTTAAAATGGTACCCACACCATAGGGATACTAAAAGGACTGAGTGGCCACATAAGGCTGGTGCACAGTGGTGATTCCACGGGCTGTTCTATCTACACTAACACAGTGGCTGTTGTTATCCCTACCTCTATTATTGGTATGGAAAGATATTTAACAACATAAAAACAATAACTACCTTGTTTCAATAGTCAAAAATGAGAATGGAGGACACAGAGGCCTTTACACCTGTCTGTGGGTTCAGTTTCTTCAGGGAAACAAGTCAGGTATAAGCAATGAGGAAAGTCAATTAGTCAATAGTCTAATGGACACCATAAACAGGCCAGGCATTCTACTGTTCCAGGACACAAACAAGGGGGACTCTGTTCTCATGGGAAATGAGGAGCAAGCCACAACAGGCTCACCTGGCAGCCACCTGTCCCACTAACACTTTCTCCTCATACAGATTTTCTGCTTTATGGCCTTCAACTATAGCAGCAGACAGGAAGCTCTTTCCCAGAGTTCCCTGTAGACCAATGAGTGTTCTCTAAAGAAGCTGAGAAAGCTTGGCCTCCATGGCCAACACCAAAGGTCTCCAAAAAACCCTAGAAGATGTCTGGGCCACTTGCCAGCCTGGTCTGGCTGTGCCTCCCAGGCTTCTTTGTGAGTCTTCAGCCCTGAGTTGTCCACTAATGAGATCATAGCAACAAGCCTTCCATCCAAGGGCATCGAAGCCGATGGCTGCTAGGGGTAACCCAAGTCTTCATCACAAAGGGTTGACTAGGATTGGTGATGCCTGACTGCCCTCCTGCTCCACCCTTATGGGCCAGATAGAGGGCTGACAATTGCTGAAGACTTGGGTGAGGAAGCCGACAGAGGGACCACTGAAAGAAAGCAACAAATTCCCACCCCTGCCTTCTTGGAACAATAAATTGGCCCAGGGGAAGCAGTGCATCAGACCAGCAAAGGTAGGAGACAGAGCAGAGAAGACACGACTATCAGCCGCCTCCATGCCACGCACACGTCTCTCCCTTCCCACTTAACTTTCCAAACGATCCTATTCCTTAACTTTATTACTTGACAGTATTTATATTTTTTAAAATGTATTATTTTTTAAGTGTGTGTGTGTGGGCGTACACACGAACACAGGTACCCACAGAGGCCAGAGGCATTAACTCATAGTTATAATTGTCTCTGAGCCACCTGCTAGCCCCCTGTTGTGGGCACTAGAAACCAAGCTCAAAGAGCAGCAAGTGTTCTTACGTGCTGAGCCCTATCTACATATGTAGTGTTCTCAAATCACCACAATCATTGCCCATTTGTGGATGAGGAAATCTGAAGCTAGAGAACTCTGTGGCTTTCTCAATGCCGCACAACAAAAAGGTTAATAAATCTGGTCCTTGGCACGTGATGAGAATAAAAAATCTGGGGCTACAGAGATGAGATGGCTTTCCCTGAACGGACATATGACTGGGAAGAGGTGGGGCCACTATGTCTAGGCTTAGAGATACAGATGAACTAGCTCACCCTCATTGTCACCTGACTGGAGGCTGGATCAGATCTTTCCTGACCCTCTGATGGGACTTTGTGAGAAATGGTCCTATATTCACCAGAGCGTCTCAAACAAGACTATATGTTAAAATGCTGCCTCTGGTTCTTTAGTTAAATGTTTTCTCCAAAATATCAAAGATCTATGTGTTAAAAACACATCCAGGAAGTCTCATGCACATTGAATCTTGGGAGCCATGGGCCAGACATGCCTGGTACTTGAAACATCTCTGTCCTTGAAGGACAAGCTGGCTATTAAAAGCACATCACTTTGTATTTAAGAAACCTAGTTTTTAATAATCTTGTCATTTTATTTTTATAAAGTTCATTATCATCCCCTTCCTTGGGGGTCTGCTGTCTAATGCTGGCAGCCTCTGGTTTTTATGTGACCATCTGTTTAGTTTCCTCAGCCCTACCCAGAGTTTTGAAAAAGATCTATTCAGGGTCTTAAAATGAGCTGGTTTAGCTCCCAGTTCTCCCATCAGGAGGAACCCCCTTTACACTCCAGGTCTCCATTTCTCCACCTGCCAGATGAGGTGATGACAGTCCATGTGTCATAGGTATTTGAGAAAATTAATCATGCCCAGTGCCTCTGATAGTTAATCTCGACTGTCAAATTGATTAAATTCATAATCACCTAGGAGACACTGCTCTGGGCACCTATGTGAAGATGTTTCTGGAGAGGTTTAACTGAGTCAGGAATGCCCAAACTGAGTTTGGATGGCACCATGCAGCAGGCTGGGATCTCCGGCTAAATAAGAAAGAAGTGAGCTGAGCACCAGCCCTTCTCTCTCTCTCTCTCTCTCTCTCTCTCTCTCTCTCTCTCTCTCTCTCTCTCTCTCTCTCTCCTGACTGCACCTCATGCTCCTGTCACCACAGCCAGAACTGTTCTCTCTGCCACAGCTTCCTCAGCATAGTAGAGGAGCTCAGGAGCACTCCTCCTAATCCAAAATGACTCCTCCTTGCCTTCAGTTGTTTCTTGTCAGATATCTCATTACAGTGGCAACTAAAAAGCAAACAAACAAAATTTTAATAACCTAAAGCGATGCCAGGGGGGCTCCAATGAGCAGCAAATACTCTGGGAAAGTTAGCTACCTGTAAATACTTAAATGCCTATTTCTAGATTTGGTTGATGTCCCATGGCAACAGTGTATATCCAGATGGTGTCTGGCATCTAAGACCCTCAGGGAGAGGAGGGCTGGCACGCAGCACACAGTGTTAGGTTGCCTGGCTATTAATCATCCTGAAGGCACTGGTGACCTTGCACCATTAGAGGCACCTGTCAATCACAACAGGTGATAGTCCTCTGTTAGGCCAGCACCAGCTCTAGAGCTGCCCTGGGGCTCACACCCACATTACTAGGAGTGAACTTGGAGCAGGAAGTTCCCAAGTCTTTTCAGGCAAAGCCTTGCTTTCCTGTCCAGCCTTGTTCTCTGCTCTTCCCCTTCAACCCCAAATTGCAATTACTCACAAAGACCAAAGAGCAATCCGACACAGAAGTCCTCCCAGGGTGCTGAGGCGGCTGTGCTTGGTTGTCAACTTGACTACATCTGGAATGAACTTTTTAAAACCCAGACAGCCGGATACACCTGTGAGAGATTTTTTTTCTTAATTAAATTGTTTGGAGTGGGAATATTTACTTCTAATCCATATCTCTCAGGAGGGAAGACACACTTTTAATCTGGGCCACAATTCCTGCTGGCAGCCTGTATAAAGACACGGAAGAAGGAAGCTTGCTCTTTGCCTGCTTGCTCTCACTGGCAGGTCCATTTCTTCACTGGCATTAGATCCTACTTCTTCAGGATTCTGGAGTATACCGAAGACCAGCTGAGACATCCAGCCTCGTGGGCTGTGCAACTCCGGGGTTCTCAGCCTTTCCCCTGGGTGACAGACACCATGGATCATATGTAATAGCATATGTAATGTTCATGTATCTTTTCATATGTATTCATCTGTAAGTTCCGGTCCTCTAGAGGACCCTGACAATGGCCCGGGGTTTTTTTTTACCCTCTCTAACTTATGCATCTGGTTTCAGCTAAAAGTGACTTTCCCCCCGAGAAATCCCTCTGGGCCTGAGCAGGTTAGATGGGCTGCCTTTCTGTGCTGTTGTATAACTGTTTCCCTGGAATTCAAATGCTTCCTCCTAGAGGGAGAAGAGAGACTCTAAAGACTGGAGACACTGGGGGAACTTACAGGGCTCAGAAAATCCCAGTTACAAGCCTCACAGGGCCCTCTCCAAGGTTACAAAAGCAGAACCAACTTCAAGAGAGAAGAGACTCTTCCGTGGAACGTCCTACAAGCTGCAAAGACGCTTCGGGGAAGTAGGTTTCCTGAGTACTGAAGTAAACTTTTCGGTGATGCAGCTGCCTTTGGGTCACCAGTGTCCTTCTAAGTAGCCCCTCACACACAGTAAACTTACTGGCTTACAAAGCAGGAATTGGATGGTGTCATTTTCTTGGACTGTGGGTGGTGCTCCATTGGGAGAAGAAGTGTTTGCTCACATCTCCCTGGTGAATCAAAGGAGGACATGACTGCTCCTAGGTATGGTTGAGGTGATGGTTTTACTCTAGATACAAGGGAGGATACAGCCAAAAGCATCTGGGAGTATCCAGACCAGGGAAAGAAAATACCACACTGAACATGGCCAGCAGACTGCACTGGACTGTGTGAGGAGAGGTTGGGGGAGGGGAAAGAGGAAGAGAAGAGAGAGAAGAGAGGGGGCCCAGAAGAGGAAGCAAAAACCAGGAGTAGAGAGCCGAGAGAGGAGAGGGCGGAGAGGACGGAGAGAGTGTGTGGCTGGAAGAAGGATGGATGGAGTTATAGAAGGAAGAAAAGCTAGGGGAAGGGAAGCAAAGCCTCTCAGCTGGAAAGGCTTAGAGTAGGGAGCTGGAAGCAGGAGGAGAGGAGGAGCTAGCCTCAGGTACTGAGTGAGCCTGGACTCCTGCCTGCACTTTGGTTTAGCCATTCATCCTGAGTTTCTTTGGGTCCTGACAGCTGGCAAAAGTGCACACTATGTGCACTCCCACAGACCCTACCTTCCCCGCTCTCCTGAAGCTATCACAGTGGGTTTGCTACCTAAATATTACCCATCCTCCATAGAGCCAAGGACACTCATGATCCAGAGTCTATGTCTCGGCTGCTAGTGAGTCCTCAGTACCTAACAAAATACTCAGCTCCGAGTTGACAGTAAGTGTCAATCAATCATCACCCAATGTGAGCATAAGTGGGGACTGTGTTTGCTGAAGTTCAGACAACGGACACTAGAGTTCTGCTTAAAACAAAGTAAAGAGACTCTGAGACATATAATTGGTCAAGGCTACTGAACCGAACCAGAGATCAGAAATGCCCTGTAAAAGGCTGGAACAAATGTTTTAGGATCTGTGCCTTACAGTCTCTCTTGTAATTACTCAGCTCCACTGCCACAGCATAAAAGTAGCCACAGACAATATGTCAATAAGTGGCCTGGTTGTGTGTCAATAAAACTTTATTTATAAAATGGTAATACGTAGTATTTGAGTTGTCAGCCATAGTTTGTGAGCCCCTGACCTAGGTAGGCAATGATGTAAGAAAGATTTAAGCTATTTCTGCTGATTGTGTGTCAGAACTCCTCAGACACAAGTTGCACAACGACAGAAGACTGACAGAAGTGGTGACAATCCAGGAGGCATCCTCTGCTGTAGGGAAATCCAGTGTGAATTTAGTCTTATCCCCTTGAGTAAACATTCACTGAGCAGCTGCTATGTGGTGGGTCTTTAGCAAGCATTTAAGAGACCTGCAATTCGTAAGGCACCCTTGCCTTCCTCCCTTTGCCTGTGGAGCAGCAAGTGGGGTGATGTATAGGGACTTCATCTCATCCACCGCAGTTTACTAAGTGCCCAGTCTGTGCTGAACGCAAGTCACAGCAGTGGGCATGTGAAGGCTCAGTCCTTGTTCTGAGGGAGATTACAGCCCAGCTGCAGAAAAGGACATGAAATAATAATCACACCGATAAATATTTAATTACAAATTAGAATAAATGCCAGGGAGGGAAGAGCATGGTGCTGTGAGAGGGACTAATAAGAAAAGTCATTTGGGCTCGGGGAGCACTGGCCAGGAGGATCTATAGGGCAGTGGTTCTCAACCTTCCTAATGCAGTTCCCCGTGTCGTGGTAACCCTCAGCCAGAAAACCATTTTCATTGGTACTTCATAACTGTAATTTTGCTGCTGTTATGAATCATAGTGCAAATGTCTTATAGGCAGGGTATCTGCTATGCAACCTCTGTGAAAGGGTCATTCGTCACCCCCTCCCTCCCAAATAGGTCTCAACCCAGAGGCTGGGAACCATCGCTCTACAGAATGCTGGGTGTTCCCAACATCAAGACTGCAAAGGGCAGAGCCAGTACAGAGGAGGGGACGCTAGACTTCTGGAAGGCTTTGGCACTGTAACTGTACTGGATGGATACACAGAACGTGTGTGTGTGTGTGTGTGTGTGTGTGTGTGTGTGTGTGTGTGTGTGTGTACGCGCGCGCGCACGTGCACGGTTGTCTGCACCTCTGTGCTGAGGTGGGGAGGGAAAGCATTCCTGAAGGGAGGAGCCAGGGCAAGAGGAAATAGCCACTTTAACTGTTCCGTGCTCTGTTGGGCTTCCAGCTGCTTCTCCTTGGGTTGCAGTATTTGCAGTGTGCGGGCATTCTCAAGCCTCCTGCGCTGCGGCACGTCTTCTCCTCTTGTTGCCAGTCTCAATCCCTCCCACCCCAGGGAGGCCCCACTCCTGCTCCTCCTGACTGCAGTGTGTTAAGAGGCACCTCAGACCCATACTTATTACTCTAGTTTAATGAGCTGGCAGCAAAATTCGCTGATATAAAATTCATATTTATTGAATTTGATTGTCCCTGTGCTAGCTCCTACATGTCTGATCTGCTTGTCCTGGTGGCTAGAACCATTACGTTGTTAGGTTATAGTCTTATTGGTGGGCTACCCACTTGTTCATTGCTTGGGACAGGAAGTCTCCCCGCAGCCCCTCCTCTCCACTGGGCACAACCGTAGAGTAAGAATGAGTTGTCGCTTGCTAGTTGCTGCACCAAAAACATCTGACAAAAGCATCCTCGTGGAGGTGCGGTCCTCCCTGGTGAGGAAAGTGTGACAGCAGGAGACGGGGGCAGCTGGTTACACCGAAACCACGGTCAGGAAACAGAGAGTAACAAATGCTTGTACTCAGCTCCATTTCTTCTTTAAATTCACTCCAGGACCACAGCCCATAGAATGGTGCCACCCACATTTAGGGGTCAGACCACGGGATGGCACCACCCACATTTAAGGTGAGCCACTCTAAATAATT
Source organism: Acomys minous (assembly GCF_964271855.1). NCBI lineage: Eukaryota > Metazoa > Chordata > Mammalia > Rodentia > Muridae > Acomys > Acomys minous. The sequence goes on along the minus strand of NC_140484.1, from coordinate 148,733,388 downwards.
GCTCATAAGCGTTGTCAGAGATACGTTTCCATAGTGATTCTAAACCCCATCAACTTGACACTCAGGACTACATTTCAAGGTAACACCATGCAGCCAGCCTTGACCCAACAGAAGGCACATACAATGATGGGATCACTTCCAGGCAGAAATGTCAAGAGTACAATTTGCTCTGTCCTAGAGTGTCCCAGGTGCCAAGGGTAGAGATCCCATCATCTCCAGTTGCTCAGAGACAAGGAAAAACAGATTTCCCAGCTAACCGTCAGTGGAGATACATGAATTAAAAATAACTTCTAGCTGACCCATTGAGCAACTGGAATTTTTTTTGTTACTGCAGCAAAACCCTACCATATCTTAACCAATATACATGACATAAAATTGTTACAAGATTTACTACACATATATATTTGTTAATCTGTTTTTGTACTACTATAACAGAACACTACCGACTTGGTATGTTATAAAGAATGGAGATTTTATTTTCTTTTTACAGTTTTGGAAGCTTCACAGCCCAAGGTCAAGAGTGAGGGCCTTTTGTTATGAAATTTTATTTTCTGCTTAACAATTCTTCTTATCTGACAATTACATATACATATACAATGCATTCTGATTGCTCTCCCCATCTTTTCTTATATCCTTCTCCCCCCTTCCTCCTCCACTTCCTCTTTTTCAAATAAATCCCTTTCCCATATTCATGACCTTTTGTTCTGTTTTTGGTCTCACAGTTTTAGCTAAGACTGTCCCCCACCCCCACAGTGAGTTTGGCACCTGATGGGCTGCAGTGGGTACACAGTCCTACACCTCCCCATTTCCCAAAATGTGTTCATCGCCAATAGAACCCCAGGAAGTGCTAAAGCCCTGTGAAGCCATTCCTGCCCCACAGCTGTTAGGAGGGCCAGACTTGTATGGGTCCAGTAACCATGGCCACCATGCCATGCCATGCTTATATGATGGCTTCGGGGGGACACGTGTCCTTCTCTCTGTCTTCAGGATAGCCCATTCTTTCTACCTCTCTGCTGTGCCTTATTGGAGCATATATGTGTCTCTTTAGAGCGGAGCCCTCAAGTGCCCCTTATTCTCAGCATCTAGTGCAGCCACAAGTCTCAACTGTCACCTCTGTTCACTGCAAGGTGAGCCTTCTCTGATGATACAGAGAGGAAGCCTTGTCTGTGGGAATATGCATCGGTATCCAGAAGCCGGTTAGCACTGTCAGTTAGGCTAAGCAGCAGAATTAGGTTCCCCCTGGGCCTCGGAACGCCTCAGTCGTGGGATTTGAACCACATAATAGATAGGGATTTCCTCCTATAGAGGGACTTCAAATCCAATCATAACATTTGTGCCACTGTTGCATCAATGGGCCCATCTTGCCTGCAGGCTAGTACTGTAGATCATAAAGTTCACAGCTGGGCAAGACCACTGATGCCTTCCATACCCCATGCATAGCACAACCCAGCACTATAAAAACTACCACAGGGCGGAAGCTTTCAGTACAGTGCCAGCTTGATGGTCTCTGTATTTTGTATTCAAGATGTAATGCTCAGCGATAGTGTCTTTTAAGCTAATGAGTAAGCAAGAAAAATGGCAAGGCTGGCCTCCATTTTGAGATCCTCCTGAGCTGGGGTTACAGTCATGCCCTTGGCTCATGAAGAGTTTTCTTTATGCAGTTTCCCATGGAGCAAGCCACTCTTGTGAAGACGAACTTAATCCCATGATAATGACATTCGTCATTTGCATGGGCATCACAAGAGAATATCTACTAGTAAAAGTCCCATCTTCCATGTTTTGCTGGGGATTAAGCTTGCAGCCCATCCTTCTGAGATGACACATTAAGAGCCCAGCAATGGCCAGGCATGGTGGAACACCCCATTAATCCCTGCACTTGGAAGACAGTGGCAGGTGGATCTCTGTGAGTTTGAGGCCAGCCTGGTCTACAGAGTGAGTCCAGGATAGCCAAAGCTACACAGAGAAACCCTGTCTCGAAAACCAAAAAATAAAAAATAAAAAATAAAAAAAGAACCCAGCACCTGGAACAGTGCCCGATGCACAGTGAGCTCCGGCGTCTGGCAGGGTAGTTAGAATACCAAATAGTTCTGAAGGTCAATGGCATGCACCCACAAGAACTCACTTTGTGGCTTCATGCTGAGAGGCTGCTCTTCTGAAAATAAGAGATGAGAGGCAACTTTCTTATGACAGAGGGAAGAGCGTGGGGCCCCAGGAGGAAACGAGCTGTGTTGTCATAGTTTTTGCTAAGGCATATAGCACATTTCCCCCATCATCTTACTGCTCATAATATGACCCGTGATCGAGCCCAAAGATAATGAGGCATGAACATCGCTCTCTTTTCAGGAAGCACTTTGATGGCATAGTGATGAGAAGGCATACATGGTCCTTTTACTGGGGAGCAATAATTGGAAATCATAAAGCTTAAAATAATTCTCAGTGAAAATGAGCCATTATACCTTCCATACATAGCAGAAAGAGCCAAGGAAAAATCTTGACACTTAGGTGCACAGATAAATGAAAGATTGGAGAGGGTCAGTCTCCTCCCTTGGTACCTTGAATATTAGGGCTGAAGATAACAGTCACAACCACTTTTTTTCTGTGTGGTTACCAGTCAGATGTGGTAGTATACCCCTGTGCTTCCAATACTTTGGAGTGGGATCCTGAGTCCAAAGCAAGCCCGAGCTACATATCAAGACCCTCTTCTCAAAAATAAATAAATAAAACAAAAAAAAAACCTTTCTAATTAAAATAAAATGACACCAACAAAAATATGCAGTAGGGACAAGCTCATGGTAGATTGTTGACCTAGCATGTTGACCTATCCATGTCCCTGGATTTGAACCCCAACAATATAGAAGGAGGAGGAGGAAGAGAAAGAAGGAGAAAGAGGAAGAAGGAGGAGATGGAGGAAGAGGAGGAGGAAGAGAAGGAGAAGGAGGAAGAGAAGGAGGAGGAAAAGAAGGAGAAAGAATAAGGAAGAGGAGGAGGAGATGGAGGAGGAGGAAGAGGAGGAGGAGGAAGAGGAGGAGGAGAAAGAGGAGGAGGAGGAAGAGGAAGAGGAGAAGGAGACCCACAGAAACCAAGAACTACTTCCTCCAACAGCCGGGGCAAGAGTGTACTCACATGCAGCACCACTTCAACTCTTAAAGGGGTTATCTTCTTTGGAGGACAAGAGTTAGCTGCATTCTCAAGCAATGCCACTAAGAGTGCTCTTTCTTTTCATCTTATCAGACTGCCAGGAAGAGGAACACTAGAGGCTGATTAGAGGTTCAGGTTACAAGGCAAAAAGGAAAAGTAAGAGGTGAAAGTTTAGGGTCCTCTGGTACCAACATTTTTCAGAAGCCCAGACCAAAAGAGCAAACTCATACTGTGATGGAGGTGGGCAAGATCCTTCTGGTCCCGAAAGGTTGCTGAGCTCTATAAAATCAGGTCACGATTAAAATCCAATCCCAAGTCAAGCTGCACAAACTGAAGAAACACTGTCTAGGTAAGAATGTAGGGAACATCTCTGAGTGCGCAGGGGCTTTCTCTACCTTGCAGACCCAGTGAACGGGGTGTGTTGCAAATGGCTAGACAAAATAACAGCTGTGGCTGCCAGCTGTGCTCAGGGGGCGATGAAAGGGAAGGAGAGGGATGGTGGCATTTCTCTTCTGGGAGCCAGCTAGACACAGCCTGTGTCCTAGAGATGAGTAAGTGATTTGAAAATGAAGGTGGACTTTTATTCAATGCTTATGATTAAGGCCATCTTAAAATCTGCCTGTTCCATTGCAGCTCATGAAATTGATGATATTTGATTGAGTCTGACCTGAAAAAGATGGCAATTTCATGAGGTTCAACCTAACAGATATCAGACATTGACTAAGCAGTTATTTGATATTCAGCACTCCTGCTGCCCGAAGTATCCAGCAGGGGAGATGGCTCAGTGAGTAATAAACTTGTTGAACAAGCATGAGGACCTGAGTTCAAATCCCGGAGCCCGGGTAAAAGCCGGCAATGGCCATGTTTGTGTGACTTTTCTGGGGAGACAAGGAACCAGTAACTGACAAAAGTGACAATTCTACTCAAGCCCAACTTGGAGAACCCATACATTTTCTGAGTTTGTGCACAGGAGTATGGGTACCTCAAAGACAGCTGCCTCACTGAAAACCCCCACTGAACCCTGGATAATGACTCACAAAAGCCGACTCCCTGGAACTCTGCAGGACTTCCATGCAGCTCCACAGGTGGTGGTCTCCCCCAGGCAGCCCCTAGATGAGAGAGTCTCCTCTGCCCACAACTGTTTAGTGTTCACACAACCTGGAGGAGGGGTCTGTGCATCTTCTGAGTTTTGGGGGGAAGCTCTAGAACTAATTAGATTTGTTTGCTTTCTGAGACTCAGGAGCCTCCTTTCTCTTCCAAGGGATAATCCCTTCATTCTGAGAAAATGGCTGCACAACACCATTCCAGAACCCCAGTGCTAGGGAAGGAGGCAAGAGGCTCCTGGGACTTGCTAGCCAACCAGACTAGCCTTGCCAGGAAAAGACACCATAACCTTCCCATGTTCAGTGAAAACTGTGTCTCAAGGGGACAAGGCAGAGTGACAGAGAAAGACATCAGACATCTTCCTCTGACTTCTGTACAAATGTGCATGAGAGCATGGACCTTCACACACACACACACACACACACACACACACACACACACACACACACACACACACACACTTAAGCAATCAATCAATCAAATAAAAATAATACCCTTAATCATTATACCCATTTTACAGAACAGGAGTTTAAGGCCAGCACCTTAACATATTCAACTCAGTGTCATAAAACTAGTCAACTATCCGTCTAACAAACTCAAGATCTAAGAATCCAGGATTCAGTCTCTTAACCATTTGACTCTGGCTGTGTAGAGTGAGGTTCAAAATCAACACTGGCAGCATCTCTGGGAGAGTTTAGAATGCAAAGTCTGGGGGCTGGGGGTGGGATTCAGTAGACAGGCACTTGCTTAGCATGTGAGATGTCTTGGGTTCCATCTCCAGAACAAAAGTATAGCACAGCCATGCATGCCCTTGTACACAACAGCATTAACTTAAATACACAAAAGATATGTATTGAGTGGAATACTACTATTCTGTGTATTTAAAGGAAACAACTCCTGTCACATCATAGACAGAACTTGAAACCATTGCAGAGTGAAATCAGACTGTTTTAAATGAATGCTCTGACTCCATTCACACAAGGCATGTGGGGATACAAATTCGCAGAGTGGGGTGGGGTGCACTGGGGAGACAAAGGCAGGAGGATAAGTTTGAAGCCGGTGTGGGCTATATAATAAGGCCCTGTCTCAAAAGCATAGACACTGTCTATCCATGAGACACCGGTAACTCATGGATAGAGCACTGGCCGGTGTGGATTGGAATTGGGCACAAGCACCACCAAAAAAGAAAGCTTAAAATGTATGCATACTACATATGCATTTGCATATATCACGACAATAAGAATAATAATTTCATAAAAGGGCTGTCTTGAATCACGCCGAGACCCGCTGTGTTAGACATAACGAGACCCTCAGGTACCCTTCGCACACTAAAGTTTGAGATGCATTGCATCTAGGGTATCCTGCCTCCCACAACAAGGAGGCATTATGGGAACAGCTTTGTGAACAGGAAAGCATGAGCAGAGGCCAGCCTTCCAGGGTTCTGCCCATTCAGGCTTGTGTGTCCTGTCCAGCATTGAGAAGGCGGTCTTGACTAAGGGGGTCCTGGCATGTGGGGTGATCTTTAAAACCTCAGAGCACTTCCCCCATACCCCATTATCTTGGATGTTTGGAGCCCTTTGGCTGCCAGGGGAAGTGCTGCCATGCCTCTGAGCTCCACTTGGGATGAGGCGATCTGATCTCCTCGGGGCACAGGGAGCTGAGCAGGCATAAGGGCAGGCACCCGGCAAGTCACCGGAGCAGCTGCTCCTTTTAGGGAACTAATGGCCCTCGAGGGGAAGCCTGGAGAGGGATGCCAAGTACTTGTGTGCTTGCGGAGCTCATGCAGCCTTGGCCAAATTGGACAGCAATGAACAAATGTCCATCACTTTTCAGCTGTTCAATTTTGTGCCTTCATCTTGCATTTGAGAAGGATTAAACTGTGTCTGTCCCCAGAACACCCCTCGGTTCTACAAAGGCACAAGGAAGACTGGGCTTTGTGAAGCTGGGTATTCTGAAAGAACACGAGACTGGACCCCTTGGAGATTCACTACGCAAGCCTCCACCTCAATTCCAACTTGTCTCGTTGAGTCTTTCGGGTCTGCATCTCCTTTGTAGCCGCTGCACAGCTCTGCACAGAAGGTTTGCCATTTTTAAAGATGGGCAAAAATGCAGTCTGTTTTACACTCTCACAGCTGAATTTTTCTTTCTTTCCAGAGTCCCTACTGGTTCTCTGGCTGCAGTAACCTAATCCCATTCATTGAGGATGGACTTGGGCAATTTTGGGGGAACCCAGCACTCTCAGTGCCATGCTGGGCACTCTCTGCCCCTTGGCCCTCTTCTTGTGGCATCTCACTGAGGGGAGGTTGGTGGTGAGATGGGTAAAGTAGAAATACACTCCCCCAAAGGTCACCTGCGCACAAATATTAGTGAGTTTTGAGGTGGAGCTCTTGGGATGCAAGATTGGATGAGGTCAGAAGAGTAGAAGCCCCTATAAAAATATTATTTTAAAACCTATCACATGGGCTAGAGAGATGGCTCGGAGGTTAAGAGCAATGCCTGCCTCCTCTTCTAAAGGTCCCAAGTTCAATTCCCAGCAACCACATGGTGGCTCAAAGCCATCCACAATGAAATCTGGTGCCCTCTTCTGGCCTGCAGGTGTTACATGCAGGCAGTACACTGTATTAATAAATAAATAAATAAATAAATAAATAAATAAATATTATTTAAAATTATATAAAACCTATCACATTTACTTTGTCAGCCTTGTGATGAATGGCCATCTCCAGACTAGAATGCATCAGGGGTGGTACCATGTTCTCAAACTTTCCAGCCTCCAGAACTATGACTTAAATAAACCTCTATTGATAACAAACTATAGGCTGTATTATTTGATGATACTTTCAGAAAGCAAAGGAAGGTCTTTGGTCTCTGGTAAGAAATGCTGTGACTTATGTGTGCTTCTCTTCAATCACTCGGCTTACTCCTCAGTGCCATCACAGGGACTTCTTAATGCTTTCTGGTCCCCAGGTTCAAAGGTTCAAAGAAAGGAGGGTGAAAACTGTGGCCTTGAAATGACTGAATCTTCAAAGTCACAATGCCCCCTCTGCCCTGCCTGCTGTGGAGACCATAGGAGTCACAACGCTTCGCTGCGCTGCTGCCGAGATCACCATCACTGAGGCTTTAGCCTTTGCCAGAACCCCATTTCCTACTTGGATGTAGTAAACCTAACTGCTCAGAATCAAAGCACAGAAACAAAGCCTGGCACTCAGCAGATGCATTTTAAGAAGAATGTGTGAGAGGCCGGGAGAGACAGCTCAGTACAAAGTCCTGCCCCTAACCAAGGAGCTGTTTGCAACTGATAGCTGCCTGAAGAGGAAAAATCCACTTTTTCCAATATTGTAACACTGGCTATATCAACCACAGTCAAGAGAAGCCCTATGCTCAGGGTCAGTTGGCCAGCACAACATGAAATTCATGGTTTTTGTGCGCTTCTTGTTTAGCTGGCTTGGTTTGGATTGGTGGGTGGTTTTCTTTTTCTTCTCTCTCTTCTCTCTCTCTCTCTCTCTCTCTCTCTCTCTCTCTCTCTCTCTCTCTCACACACACACACACTTGGTGTGGGAGAGAGAAGAACATGAAGTTGGGTGGGCAGGAAAGAGGAAGTATCCAAAAGGAGTTGGGAGAGAGGAAAGAATATACACAAAATATATGGTATGGAATAAACAAATAAATAAAATAGAAAGGGCTACTGGGAGTGCGGCTCAGTGATGCATGTCTAGCATGCACAGGGGCCTGGGTTTCATCCCCCAACATCACAAAAAAGAGAAGAAAGAGGAAGTGGAAGAAGAAAAAGAAAAGGCAACTCTCAAAATTGGGCATAATTGTGAAACTCAGTCAGATGGCATAACTGTGATCCCAGCTCTTGAGAGTTGAGAGGCGGAAGCAAAATCGTGAGCCTGCATAGAAAGACGCTACATCAAAACACACACGAGAGAGAGAGAGAGAGAGAGAGAGAGAGAGAGAGAGAGAGAGAGAGAGGTGGAGAGAGGTGGGGGGAGAGAAAGTCAGAGCGTGTTGGGGTGGGGCGTTGAAATTCCATGAACAGAGGGAATCAGGCCAGGAAGAGAAGCTCCTACCCAGTCTACCCAGAAATAGGGGCCAGTGTGGTCTGAGCTTACTGATGGGAGACTGGCTTACATGACCTTCATCTCCCCACATTCCCTTATGTCCAAGATCAGCACCAGTGGGACATAGAGGGCTTTGCAGAGGAACTGAGAGAAACTGCCCATTCCAGACTAGAACCCAAGAAGCACTAATAAGCACCTAGACCTCATGGTTCTGTGCAAAAGCCCGTGCAGCCCCTACAGAAGCCTGATCCTAGGGAAGAACCCTTCCTTGTCCCTGGCCATAGCGCCAACTCAGCTTTCTACCAGCCATGGGAACCAGCCTGCCAGCTCTATGGATGCACCTCGAAAGTGATCCCTCCAACCATCTTGAGTTCCACTCCATCAAACTGTCCTGGCTGCTGCCATTGGAGCAGAGAGGGACCTTTACACCATGCTCCACCCAAATGGCAGAATACAGAGCAAAAGAAAAAAAAAAGAACCATGGGGTGGGGTAGGGGTCACGCACGTGGCACACAGCACATATAAATGTCAGAGGACAAGCTTCACATGCCTGTTCCCCCTTGTCAGAGACAGGGTCTCTCGGCCACTGCAAGCCTAGCTTTAACTGACTCAGAAGCTCCCGGAGAGACTTCCCATGAAAGCGTGCTAGGATCGTGGGTGTTTGTGAGCCCTTGGAATCAGCAAACACTCTCCTGTCTGAACAGTCTCTGCAGTCTAGCATCACTGCATTGGGAGTGGTTTGCCACACAGCAGTAAGTAGCCAATAGGATGCTTATAGGCACCTGCTCCTTTTATTTCTCCTCATTTCTCTCTCTTCCCAGGGAGATGGTATCACTTCTAAAGTGATAAAGCTACCCTTTTTATCTACTCTTTCCAATGTTTTTATTACAACATAAACTTTATACCACAGCTCTTGAGGACCAAAGCTTTTGAAGCAATTAAAGAAAAAAAAAAAAGAATTGGCTTGCTCTCATATCGCAGAAACCTTGGCTTTCAAAATCATTATCAGGTGCCAAGTCTTTCCAAACTCTTGTTCTGAAATTCAAAAGCTAAGCCCTGTGTTTTATTCTCTGAGCCAGCCTGCCCAAAGGTGATGCCTGTGTGCGCAGTGCTGCAGTCTGGGAAGGAAGGCACAGGGTGGATTACAGGGACCCTGAGGTGCACTGTGTCTTCTACTAGAATATTACCTGCTAATTTTGCTAAAGTTGCTGAAGTTCTCTGGTGTGGGAGATCCTTTATCTTCTTCAGGTCAAATTGAGTCAAGTTCAGTTCAGTTCTGGGTACTGTGTCACAGTAGTGGTGGCAAAGAAGAGCTCGGCTAAAAGCAGGGTACCCTCTCAGGGAGCGCCATCCTGTACTCCTGGGAAACACGTGGAACAGCTGAGGTTTAGTCACACCAATATCTTCGGAGCACTTGTCAGGCAGGGGACCACACAGTCTCTGCAGGTCATATAGTGTATTGACTTTGAATAACATTAGTCCCTTGAATATTTGTGATTCTCTCATTCTGCCTCTGGTTAGGGTCCTCAACACCCTGCCAAGGCTTAGAACCTTGGCTCAAGGGTGTGCTGGTTGTTGATGCCAACTTGATGCAAACATAGACCTATCTAGGAAGGAGTTTTAATTGATAAAATGCCTCCCTAAGGCTGGCCTATGAGCACTCTGTAGGGCATTTTCTCTACTAATGTTTGATGTGGAAGAGCCCAGAGCACTGTGGGTAAGGCCATCCCTGAGGATATGGTCCTGAACTCTATAAGAAGGAGGCTGAGTTAACCTCTCATTGTCAAAGAATCCTTAAAACAATAAAAGTATCTTTAAATGCCATATTCTGTAAGACTCTGATGTTTTTAAAGACCTTATCTAACTAATCTACCTTATCTGTTTGTAGAATCATACCTATCTGTTATACCTAGGATGTATATTCTTGTGATATAAATAGACTAGTAATTGACATGACCATGATTTGATCAACTGACAATTAACTTGTCTAACTTACTTATCCTAAACAGCCTGCAATAGCACTTTCAAGGTGTTGGAGATAAACCTTGTGTTCTACTTGAGTGTTATGGGTGCAACATCCAGCCTACCTCAAAGAAGATGATGAACAGCAAAGAACCTCCTTGTGGAGATGGCTTCAAATATGGCAAAACAGCCACTGGGCAAAATGTACTCATTGCAACCACTGACAGAATTCTGCCTAAGAATAGGCAAGCTTGAATACAAGTAGAGTTGACGGTTAAACTCTGTCAAGACAGGGTAAGCAAGTCCTCAATAGTTGCTGTTTCACAAATATGTCTGTCAGATAAATTGGGCCAGAAGGCTGAAGATGATGCTCCAGTGTTATAGAGAATCTTGGGTTCACGCAGCAAACTGTGTCATTTTTTTTCAAATTGGAAGCTGCTAACCTGCACTTCTGGTTCACTCAGTTAATTAATTTTACTCCTTCTCAAGTCTCTGATGGGGATGAAGACTAAATAGGTTAGTTTCATAATTAAGCTTAGTTATTTAGGGGTTAAGATGTTTTTAGGTCTAGATAGATGTTTTAAGCTGATAGAGATGAGATATGATAGATATTGATTTATATTCAGAATTTTAGACTCACCAAGATAGAAAAATGTTTTCTTCAAGGTTGCCAAATACAAATAGCTGAAACATTATGAATGTAACATTAATAAATTCCTGATTATTTTGTGGTTCTTCTTGTTCTATGTAGTTTATTTTTATATATGTATAATAACATAAATGTATATGTAAAAATTAAAGAATATTAATAAAAAACAAAACAAAAAGAACTATAATTCAAATTTCTCTGGGAATTCTATTAAATCACTGACTCTATATGTCAACTTAACAACTAAAAATTAGTAACTTAAAAAAAAGAAAGAAAGAAAGAAAGAAGTCAGACTGAGCAAGCCAAGGGTAGCAACCCCGTAAGCAGCGTTCCTCCATGGTCTCTGCTTCAGTGCCTGCCCCCAGGGTTCTTGCCTTAGCTTCATGGACGGCAGGATATAGTCTGTAAGCCAAATAAGCCCTTTTCTCACCAAGTTGTTTTCTCACAGCAACAGAAACCAAACCAAGAAAATGGGGTTTGAAATCCGAGCTGAGGTGTGTATCTACGTATTGCTGCTGTTGGGCAAGGTAGGGGTGCTAAGCAGCCAAACGGCCTTCAGATTCTCCGCCTTCCAAGATCCTAGGATGTGTCTTCTATCTGACTTTGACTTCCAATGATCTCTGTAGCATTTTCCACTAGACAGGGAGAGCCACCTTTAAGCAGACTCTCCCAATTGCTAGGAAATGCAAGAGCTCTCAATCAGTTTGCCACAGAAAAGAGAACACACAAAGGAATGAGAAATACAAATTTCCATACCAATATATCACGCATGTACACAGCAACACATCGTCCTGATTTACCTGTTTCCTTGATTTTCATGTCTGCTGTGAGAGAACAGAGGGTGGACACTAAATTTTGCAACACACTGTCATTCAGCTCAGTGTCTTCCCCTAGTGGCCTGTGGATGTTTCTCAAATTAAGGAATCACATCCTGCAGAAGACCTGGTGGTGAAGCTCCTGGACTTGCCCTCATTAGCTTATTAGCACCACAGTGCCCAAAGCTAGTGCTCGCTTTAGCAATTCAGCAATGGCTGTTAGCAATTCTGAGTGCCGGTAAGTCACACATCAGAATAAATGGCAGTCTCTGAAGATGCGCAGTAGCAGTAAGATGCATTCCCATATGACTGGGAAGGATGGGAAGTAGATTCAACCAGCAAGGTGAGAGAAGGTCCACCACCTCTGACTCCTCGGGGTAGGTCCATCACATTGATGCATGCCCAGACTGAGAAAGAAGGGAAAGCAAGTATTAGTGTGGAAACAAGAGGCAACAGTAAGTCAAGAAGATGACATTGAGGCTGAGGGTGTGAGTCAGTTAGAAGAGTTCTTGTCCAGCATGCATGAAACCCTAGGGCTGAAACCAAGCACTATATAAAACTGCACTTGGTGGTACACCTCAATGCTTGTGAGATGGAATCAGGAATATCAGAATTCAGGATCATCTTTAGCTACATAACAAGTTTGAAGCCTGCCTAGGGTACATAAGACCCTATTCAAGAGAGAGAATCACAGAAAGTGGCAGTGTCACAGATGCTGGCCACCAAACTCTGTGCTTCAAGAAAGGTCCATGAGCTCATCCTGCTGACCCCTCTAGACACAGATTATATACCCAGGGAGGGGTCTAAAGCAGAGGATCAAAACAGTAAAGAAGTATTAGGGACAGAGAAAGGGAAGTAACAAAAAGAGAACCCTGCAACACAGGCCCAGGAAAGCCATTATTGCCCTTTGATGGATGCCTGGCCTCCGTTGCTCAGGTGTATGGGGTAGCATGAACAGCCACTGCTCTCCACACGGCAACAGCCTTATCTGTGCAGAAGCTGCTCCTAAAATCTGTCCCTTGTGAGAACCTGAGGCCATGGTCTCCTAACTCTCTAACCGCACACCCCATTAATAAAATGCTCTTGATGATTCCTCTCAGTGCCTACCTGCAGGCAGATATAAATTATATGCATGTCCTGCTGCACAGATATATAGCATGCTGATAAAGCATTCACAGGAGAACTTTTAAGGCTAAAATGAAAAATAAGAAGTTAAATTTTTATTCCTACACTTCAAAGGATGCTTCTACTTAGAAGTCTACTTCTCTAACCAATGAAGATTTTATAAAGAATATGTGAATATAAAAAAATTTATAAAACAATATTCACTAAAATGTGTCTTAATTATGCAACCCCCAAAAAGCAATAATACAAAATAATATCTTCTTAAACATGCCCTATAAGCCACTTGGCCAACAAGTGTTTGGGAGGGGTATGCATGGACACATGTTTCTTGAGTGTGTGGTTTACATGCCCCCATGTGGGTGCAGGAGCCAAGGTTAATATCAGATATTTTCTATCATTCTTCACCTTATTTGTTTGCAGTAAGTGTCTCACTGGACCTGGAGCTCACAAATCTGATGGTACTAGCCAGTCAGCAGGCTCCAGGGATTGTCCTCTCTCCATCTCACCACAGGCCTAAATTTTTGTGGGTGTTGGGGATCCATGCATAGTAAGTCTTTTATTGAATGAACATGTCTTAGTCAATGGTCTACGGCTGTGAAGAGAAAACATGCCCAAGGCAACTCTTACAAAAGAAAGAATTTAATTGGGGCCTTGCTTACAGGTTCAGAGGGTTGGTCCATTGTCATCATGGCAGGGAAAATGGCAGCATGGTGCTGGAGACGTAGCTGAAAGTTCTACACCCAGATCCACAGGCAGCACATTGGAGGAGGGGCACTGGGCCTGGTTTGAGACCCCTGAGCCCATCCCCCCGCCCCCCCCCCCCCCCCCCCCGTGATACACTTCCTCCAATAAGGCCACACCTACTCCAACAAAGGCACATTTCCTTGTCTTTCTCAAATAGCGTCACTCCCTGGTGCCTACGCCTTCAAATATATGAGCCTATGGGGCCATTCTCATCCAAATCTTAAAAAGAAAGAAAGAAAGAAAGAAAGAAAGAAAGAAAGAAAGAAAGAAAGAAAGGAAAAGAAAAGAAAAACCCTGTTCTAAAATGAAGCGATAATAGATACTTTAGACTTTGAAGGCCATAGGATCTTTATTATGATGATTCAAACATGCATGTCTGTATCTACAGCCATAGACAGCATGTAAGCATATGAGCATGAATGTGTAAATAAAATTTTACTAACAAATTGATTTGGCCAGAGGAAAAGGTTATTGTTTGCAGATCTCTGTAGTAGAGCATTTTAGTGGAAGAGGCCTCCTCCCAGTTTCAATCACAGAAGTGCCACTTCTTTGACCCATGTTTCCCAAGATCCTGACCATGGTTGACAAGACACTGGAAAATAGGAAGAAGCCAAGCCAGGACATGACGCCAGATGTGTTAGCTTCTCCAGAAACAGCTCTGAGGCCCCAGAACCCACCAGACAAGCCTGCTGTGAGTCCCCAAGCCCTGAGATCTGGCAAACTTTCTCTCTCTCTCCTCTCTTTCTCTCTTTCTCTCTCTCTCTCTCTCTGTCTCTCTCTCTCTGTCTCTCTCCCTCCCTTCCCTTCTCTTCTCTCTCTCTCTCTCTCTCTCTCTCTCTCTCTCTCTCTCTCTCTCTGTCTCTCTCTCTGTCTCTCTCTGTGTGTCTCTTTCTCTGTCTCTGTCTCTCTCTGTCTCTGTCTCTGTCTCTGTCTCTCTCTCCTTCCCTCCCTCCCTCTCTCTCTCCCCTCCCAGCTTAGCCTAGAAGCAGCCCTCTGCGTTGGCCAGATTCACAACCTCCCAGCTTAGCCTAGAAGCAGCCCTCTGCGTTGGCCAGATTCACAACCTCCCAGCTTAGCATCCCCAGACCTCCCACTTCATGTGACCAATATCTGTGTATCTAAAGGCCCTTGATCTCAAAAGCTTGGAGACATTTCTTGTTTTCTTTCCTCTCCTTTGGCCTCTGGCTAACCCAGAAGGCAATGATTGTGCTTTTGCTCTCTGAAAGCAAACAATGCTAGAAAAAAAAACATTTCTGGCTGGGCCTGAGCAGGTTTTAAAGATGATGGCCTTCCCTGACTATATTGGAAGAAATAATGAGGTTAGCAGAAAAGGCACTTTACTTTGAGAGTGAACCTTTCATCAGTACTCAACCTGAGCTGATGGATGGTGTGTGCATGGATGGCATGCACCTGGAAAGCAAGAATTCTGTGTGGTGTTTGCATGGGAGTAGATGAATTTTTACTAATGGCTTGTGCTAGAAAGCAGATAATGAAGCCAGGCAGTTGGTGGTGCACGCCTTTAATCCCAGCACTTGGGAGGCAGAGGCAGGCAGATCTCTGTGAGTTCAAGGCCAGTATGGTGTACATAGTGAGTTCCAGGACAGCTGGGACACACAAAGAAATGCTGTTTCACAAAAAGAAAGAAAGAAAGAAAGAAAGAAAGAAAGAAAGAAAGAAAGAAAGAAAGAAAGAAATGAGTGTATATGGAAAGCTAGCTGATGGTAGGTGATGGCATGTGCATGGATGATGTGTGCCTGGAAATCATATGGTGTGTGCCCAGAAAGTAGATGGTGTGCACATGGTAAATGCACAGACAAAAGATGTTGTGTGCATGGGAAGCAGATGAGTGTGTGCATGGACAGTAGATGGCAAATCCATGAAAAGTAAATGGTGTGTTGATGGAAAAGTGGACAGAATGTCTGGAAAGACGAAATGATCATAAAAAGTAGGTGGCACATACATGAAAGCAGATAGTGGGTGCATGGACAGCAGATGGCTTTTGCATCAATGACAGATGGATTGTGCATGGAAATCATATGGTATGCATGTGGAAAGCAGAGTAAGTGTCCATAGAGAGCAAGCAGATGTACATGGGATTCAAATGGCATACACACACAGAAAGCAGGTGAAATTTGCATAGATGGTAGAAACATGGGAAGAAAAGATGGTGTGTGAATGTATTGTATGTGCATGTGAAGCAGATATTTGTGTGCATGGATTATTGTATGCTTTCTGTGTTCATGGGTAACAGATGGCAGGTAGATGGGAGGCAGATGGAATAGGCATAGATGGTAAGTGCATAGAGAAAAAAGGTGTTGCGTGCACAGAAAGCATGTGGTGTGCTCATGGAAAACACATGGCCTGTGCATCAAAGCTAGATGGCATATGCACGAAGAGAAGACTGTGTATGCACGGAAGTAGATGATGTGTGCATAGAGGAAGATGGTGTGTGCATGGAAACAGATGCTGCATGCATAGACACAGATGGTATATGCATGGAAACAGATTGTGTGTTCATGGAAACAGATGCTGGGTGCATGGGAGCAGATAGTGTGTACACTGAGGCAAATGGTGTATTCATAGAGACAGATGGTATGTGCATAGAGGCAGATGTTGTGTCCATGGAAGCAGATTGTGTGTTCCTGGAAGCAGATTGTGTGTTCCTGGAATGCAGGTGATGTGCTAATGCAGCTGACATGGGAGGGAGAGAAGGTGGAGCTAGGACTGCAAAAGGAGAAAGTGGTGAGGGCACCCTTCTGTGCATGACTGCGTAGATACACACCACAACCACATTCTGGAAAATGCAAACCATAATAAGTATGATAAAGCTGCATGGCACACAGTAATTTTAACAAGGTGATAATAAATGTATAGAAATCTATGTGCTTTGGTATTTCCCAAACTTGCTTATCAAATCTACTGATTCCTGGCATCTGTCCTGGCTTTATTGACACTGAGAAGCTGCATTTTAATGAGCAGCCAAGTGAGCTCAGAAAAGTTGGAGGCAAACTGTCATCACATCTTCTATCACATCATAACTGTGAAGTGGATACTCTTATGTTCATATTGTGCGTGGGAAAACCCAAAGCACAGAGAAGCCGCAGTGCTTCAGTGCACCACACAGCTGGGAATTAAGTGTTTGCCTCAAATGCCAGTCTGTCTGGCTCCAAATCCCAGAATGTGTGTTCCAGTTTAGAGCCACCTGTGATGAGGCGTAGTTCCTTCAGACATCTTTATCTCCTCAGTAATCCAAGAGATGAAGACCCACTCTGAAATAAGTAAGATTGAGACAAGGATTTGAATCCAGCTCTGCCACCTCCTGCCTCCGCTCTCTCCCAGTCTCCTCAGTCCTAGCTTCTCCAATGTTTGTGCTGTTTGCCTAACGTTCACATCTTTCTCCAGCCCTCACTGCAAGATTGGTTAGCAGGGCTTTTGAGAGCTCCTCCTCCTCTGTATGGAGAACAGAGAACACTGCCCAGGTGTGGGAGGCAAAGCAAGCCAAAAGACAGCATGTCCAGTGCAAATTCTACCCATGGCATATCTGACATCAAGGAGATGTTAGCAGGAATCTGTCTTAGTTATAACTAGTTGGGATCCTATAAGAAGGCGTAGTGTGGGTGATTTAAACAGTAAACACTGGCTTCTTTAGGGTACTAGAGGCTAGATGTGAGAGATCAGGTTAACAGCAGCCAACATGGACTGATTCTGGTGAAGGCCTTTGTAGTTTAAGCGTGTCCCTTACAAGCTCATGGGAATGGGGGATAATGAGATGGCTTAGTGGTAAAAGCACTTGCCATATTCAAGAGGAGCAGATTTTGGATCCCTAACACCCACATAAAACCCAGGTGGATGTGGTGACCTGCCTACAATCCCAGCACATGGGAGGCTAAGGTAGGGGATCTCTGGGACAAGCTAGCTCACTAGATGAGCCATATTGGTAAACTCTAACTTCACCAAGAGACCCTACCTAAGTAAATAAAGGAGTATGGTTGAGGAAGACACCTGAAATCAACTTTGTGACACAAGCACACATGTGCACATGCACTTGTACACATGTGCCCACACAGGCAAGCCCGCATACATACACTTTGTATAGCATTATTTCTGAATTGAAACATCCCATTCTGAAGGAATCATTAAGACTCAAGAAGTAAACAACTCAAAGGTCTCAGCAAGTCCCTGAAATCAAAGTTGTAAGGACCTTCCCTTCCCAGTAGTTTCATAAGAAGTCAGGACTGCCGAAGAGACTTTACAACATGCAGAGCTTCCTACAAGTCACTCAGAGAGCTCTTGGGTTCCAGATTTCATCAGCTGTCACCCATGCAGGGGTGTCCTTCTGATAATGCAACTGTTTCTGCATCATCCATGCTCCTGTAAGTAACTCCAATGTACTCACCAAGTTGAACTTTGGTAGTATTGTTACTTTCATCTGTCATTGGGGTGACAGTCTTTCTGGGGTGAGCAGTCATTTTTCATGTCTCCCTAGAAACAGTGTTAAACGACAACAACACACATACACACACTGCCGGCGCATGCACCCACAAGGAAAAAATTCATGTGTGGGAAGCCTAAGCCCCAAACTTGTATATGGTAACCATATTTGGAAGTGGGGTCTCTGGAACATAGTTTAGATAGATCATAAGTGGTCAGATTCTCATGATGGCACTGGCAATTTCATAAGAGCATAAAGACATTACCCAAACTGGTGCCCTTTCCCTGTCATATTCATCATGTTCTGATGCAACAGGAGCGCCTTCCTGAGCACTGATCTGCATTAAAAACCACAAGGCTACAAGATGTCTATTCTTCATAAGTTAATGTATCTTGAGTATTTTTGCTACAGCGACAAAAACAGACTAAGAGCCCTCTTCTTTGTTTACATGTGTCTGACATCTTCCTGAATCCTTCCACAGCAGGAGGCAGAGGAAGCTCTAAGCCTATTACTATGAGGGCACTAATTCTACTCATGAAGGCCTCGACCTGCGACTCCAAAGCCCCACCTTCTAATGCCACCACGTTTATGGTTGAGATATCAACATCTGAGCTTAAGGAGACACCGATTCTCAAGGGGCACAGGGTTTTCAGCTGGGATTCACACCCAGTTAGGCTTTATTCCAGACCCACTTCTAAGTCTATCTATGACAGCACTGACAGAGATTTTACTGAAGGAAGACCCACTCTGAATGTGGATGGCACCATCCCATGGCCTGGAGTCCTGGAGAAAGGGAATTGAGCGTATCTTGACTGTGGGCACAATGTAACTGGCTGCTTCATGATCCTGCTGCCATACCATGCCTACCCCTCCATGTCAGACCATACACAAAATACATGAACTAAAGTAAACCTTCTTCCTCCAACCAGATCCATTTATCCTACACAAAATGAGACCCCCAGAAAGAGGTTTTATGCTCACTAGAAGCAGGTGGCCAACCAAACATAGACTCTTCTGAGGACATAAGGCTGAAGCAGCAAGTTTCTCAAGTAAGGTCAAGTGGAATGGACCCATTGGATTTGAAGGCATTGGGCAACCTTATTGAGTTTGGAGCTCACATCCAGGAGAAAATTATCTCATCACCTGTTGCCATGTCACACATTAGCACAAAGCTTCACTGCCTAAAGCATCCCATGTTCACTATCTCACATGTCTATGACTCAAGGAACCTGGCCAGGATATATCTTTGCTTAAGGATTTGTTACAAGCCACAGTTAAGATGGTATATGAAGTTGATATCCTATCTGAAGGCTTAAGAAAGGAATGATACACTTCCAACCTCACATGGTTGTTGGTGGGATTCAGTTCCTCAAGGGATGCTGGGCTTAGCTTTGATTCCTACCTCAGTGTTTGCCAAGGCTTTCTCCCAGCTGCCTATCACAGGGGTATTTCCTCAAAGCATGCCATCTGAGAAGGAAATAGAAGAGCAAAGTCACAATCTAATACCAGAGTGGCATCCTATCCATATGGTCAGATTCTGTTGGCTATAAGCAAGGTAGGTACCCCGTGGGAAGGGATTTCAAAAGGACAAAAGTACCAGGGGTGGGAGACCACTGGGAGGCTGTCACCGTGAGCAAGACAAGCAAGAAAAATAAGTAAAACATGTTGTACACTAGAAATAGCAAACACAGAGAGGAATGTGGAAGGGATTGTGTCTTGTTTCCTTTCCTGTTGCTGTGGTAAAACACTGGGGGAGGAAAAGGCAACATAAGTGGGAATGGGTCTATTTGACTCATAGTTCTGTGTTGCTGCCCATCACTGTAGAACAATCGAGGCAGCCACATCCACAGTCAAGAGCAAAGAACAATGAGTTAAGTAAGACACTGTGAGTGTTCGGCTCCCTCTCTCCTTAGCCCATGAAATACTGTTGCCACATCCAGGGTGGGTTTTCCCACCTCATAAAGTTAAGAAAAGCCTCACAGGCATGCCCATAGGCCAACCTGCCCTAGGCAAGTCCTCACTGAGACTTCTTTTCCAGGTAATTCTAGATCAGGTCAAGTTGACCGTTAAAGCTAACATTCACGATAAAGGACCTGGAGATGTAATTTATTTCTTACAGGGCTAGGGATGGAGCTTAGGGCTCTGTGCATGCTAGGCCAGTCTCTACCACTGAGCCAGTCTTTGATATAGAACAGGGTTAGTAAAGTAAGAATGTAGCATGTTGGTGCATCTCTCTCCAGGGCCTAGTTAGGTAAATGGATGGAACTGGCAAAGATCATATTGAGTGAGGTAACCCAGACCCATAAAGTTGAATGTTCTCGCTCATCTGAGGTTCTTAGCTCCAAATCTTCAAATGTGAACATACAACCTGGAGTAACTACAGAAGCCAGGAAAGTAAAAAGGCAGGGAGGCAGGGAGTCATGGAGACAGAAAGAACAGGGTACACATGATCTAAAGGGGAAATGGGAAGGCTAGGATGCAAGCTTTAACTAAGATGGGGAGTGGAATAAAAGGAGGAAGAAGCCAGGTTCAAAGCGCACACCTTTAACCCCAGCACTCGGGGAGGCAGAGGCAGGCAGATCTCTGTAAGTTTGAGGCCAGCCTGGTCTACAAAGAGAGTCCAGGACAGCCAAGGCTACACAGAGAAACCTGTCTTTAAAAAAAACAAGAGGATAAAATGACAGTAAGGATATCTGAAAAAAATTATAAGGAATCATACTATTAACTGTCTATCTAAAACTACCTATAATGTGTATAAGTTGGTGTATAAATACACATATATAGTTTAAATGAAATTTTTCCATCTGGGATAACAGACTAACAAAAACCACAGCAGGCATAAGAAGCCCTCTTTTGAGTTGTTAGGGTTTTCCAGAAGACTCCCAAGATGTTATAGGCTATTGCTATCACCTTTGATCGCTGAATATGCCATGCGCTTTGGACACTAGACCCAGAGAAACTGAGCTTGATCTGACTTGAAAACCTTCTCCTTGAGGACTAGTTTTCATGGCGCCACACATGCCATGCAAGCTTCTGAAGGAGGAAAGCAAGCAGCAGTCCTATTCCGCTATGATATCCATAAACCACAATGATCAACATGGCACAATAACCGTAAGAGTGCAGTAATGGCACACATACCTTGATGGTAACCAATAGCTCTCTAATTGAGCTTTAAGTCCATTCAAAAAGAAGAAAGCATGCTTAGAACTGGAGATATAGCCAACTGCTAAGGGCTAGTGATGTCGTTGATCTTGGAGAAGAACCTACAACCACATCACTATGACAATATTAATCCCTAACTACATTCTAAATGTTTATCTTCACACCAATAGGTAAGTGTAATCCTCATCCCTCATTAACGAAACTTCTCTTTGCAACAGACAGAAAGCATGTCCCAATGGATACAATGCAACACAGCTGCTGCACCTAAGGCTCAGGGACCATTAAATAAGAGAGGCAGAGGCATGGTGACAGCCAGATGAACAGGAAGTTTCCTGTGAGATTGTATGTCCTAGAAATGCCAGAAATACATACATATACATATACATATATATGTACATATACATATCTATGAAGTCTCACTAACATGGCTGCCTAAGTATGATCTGGACAAGATGATACCATTAGACATGCTAATGTAGAAGGGGGAAGTTCAGGGGACCCCAACTCTACACAAAGAACTACAGGTAACTAAGGAATGCTGCGTGTGGGAGAAATAGTCATCCCCAGGCAAGAGCACACGAACTGGTTATCCAGTACCAAACTGCCTTAAATATATATATATACAAACAAGAACATTATACAGACTGAACAGGATGTATTAATATATTTAGAAATATATATTTGCACACATATATGTGTGCGTAAAACAATATTTTAAAAGAGGCCATGGATTTGAAAAAGAGCAAGTTGAGGTTACATTGGAAGATTTGTTTTATATTATAATCTCAAAAACTAAAATTATTTTTTTCATAAGCACTACCTGTATGTGACATTGATGATATTACAGATCAGGTACAAATCTTTGATGATAGGAGACAACACATATTCTGCTTGCTCTAGACAGACATTGCATTTATAATAGCATAGTTCCATCTTCCAAGGCTATTTCAGAGCACTTTTTTGAGGAGGTAGTCTAACACAGGATGCTGGTGCCTCTTTTTTTTAAAATTAACTTTAGCATATACATTTATATCATTACACATGAATAAAATAAACTACATACAGCAGGAAGAACCATGAGAGAACCAGGGGTTATATAAATGTTACATTCATAGTGATTTGGCTATTTGTGTTTGTCAAACTTGAAGAAAGTATCTTTCCTATCTTTTTTTAAAGATTTATTTATTTATTTATTTATTTATTTATTTATTTATTTATTATGTATACAGTGAACTGCCTGCATGTACACCTGTAGGCCAAAAGAGGGCATCAGATCACATTACAGATGGTTGTGAGCCACCGTGTCATTGCTGGGAATTGAACTCAGGACCTCTGGAAGAACAGGCTGCACTCTTAACCACTGAGCCATCTCTCCAGTCCCCACCTTTCCTATCTTGTCGGGTCTAAATTTTTGAATGAAAATCAATATCTATCATATCTCATCTCTATTAACTTAAAACATCTATCTTGATCTAAAAACATCTTAACCCCTAACCAACTAAGCTTAATTGTAAGACTAAACTATCTGGTCTTCAACCCCATCAGAGACTTGAGAAGGGATAAAACTTAAATACCTGAGTGAACCGGAAGTGCAGGTTAGCAGCTTCCAAAATGAAAAAATGACTGAGACAGTTTACTCCCTGAAAAGTCACCCAGCACTCTTTATAACATTGGAGCGTCATCTTCAGCCTTCTAGGCCAATATCTCTCTGACAGACATATTTGTGAGGCAGGAACTATTGAGGCCTTGCTTACCTGTCTTAGCAGAGTTTAGCCGTCGACTCTGCCTGCATCTAAGCTTGCCCATTTTTAGGCAGAATTCTGTCTGTGGCAAAAATGAGGTCATTTTGCCCAGCCACTGGTTTACCACATTATAAGCCATCTCCATAAGGAGGTTCTTTGATGTTGATTATCTTCTTTGAGATAGGCTGGGTGTTGCCAGGAGTTAACTTGTCTTGTTGTCAAAGAATATTTAGAATAATAAAAAATCTTTAAATGCCATATTCTGTAGGTCTCTGGGGCTTTTGAAGGCCTTATTTAACTATTTTACCTTGTGTATCTATCTGTTAAACCTAGAATATATATTCTTATGATAAAATTAGGCTAGTTTTTTACATGACCATGATTTGTATCAATATACAAAATTCTATACCAATGAATTAAAAATAACCTTATTTGTGAGTAATTAAGGCCTTGAGTTGAGGAGTAGAGTCAATAATCTGCATTTTGTTCTATCCTCTCTCAATATTTCTATATTCCCCTTTCTTTTCAGCTCCTATTTCCTTACCTGCAAAAGAAAGATAAAGGAAAAGAGAAAAATCCCTGAGTCCAACCTAGTTTTCTCTCTAAGACCGATAACTTATAACTAACTCCCTATGAAAATGAGCATCTGTAGCCCAAGAGAGCAAACAAAAACCTACCCACCTCCCCCCCTTAGAAGAAATGGGACATTGTTCTCTTAAGGTTTCTTCAGGCTGATTTAGGGTAAATAATACCTTTAGAGACCCCCCCAAAAATTGGGGAAATGGTTAAGTAAGACAGGAATAGCATTTGTGGTCCAGTTTCTAATGTTGAGAAATTCCAGGCTTAATAGAAGTCCTGTGTGGGACAGTCTGAAATGCTGGACCAATTGGGATTAAACGCTGTCCTGGGAGCTGTCCTGTTCTGATGAGTGACAGAACTGAGGTGCCTGGGGCTGGAACCTAGAGGATGCAGGATGTCAGGGTGCAGTGTGCTAAGAGGAATGAATCCTGTCAAGTCTGATCCAGCATCAGTGTCTGGTTCTTTTGTTCTGAAAACATAATTTCTCACGAGCATTATACAGTTCTAACATTATAATTGTATGAGGTATGCGGTATGTACAGAGCAATTAGGGCTGGTTCTCTGCTCATTGTGTGAGCAGAAGTAAGACATCTGCAAATCTTCCTTCATGTCATACTGAGAATGGCCTCTAATTATAAGTCATAGAGAATCTGTGACCAACATGAAGCCTTGTCTATGCGTAGACATTCGTATCTCAGCCCGTCTCACAGCTATTCCCATGTAGTGGGGTTAACAATATAAGTTGCCTGCTTGTTCTGCAGTTTGAATTCTTTACATCCCAATTGCAGGCCCCTCCCTTATCGCCTCCCAATCCCATCCCCTCCCTCATACCTTTTCCCTCCCTCTCCTAGTCCCTAGAAAGGAGAGCCCTCCTCCCCTAACCTCTGACCTCGGCTTATCCTCTGTACTACATGCAACCTAGTCCTCTGTGGCCTGCAAGGCCACCCTACAACTCTCAGCACTCTACCCAGTGCTAATACAACGTTAACTTAAAAGAAAACAGAATATAACACTTCTGCAAACACAGAGGGAAATCTGGAATAAGCTTGGCTGATAAGAGAAGACAAAGCCTGCCAAACAGGGTGAGGGCGTGAGGAGAACGGGACAGAACCCATGACATCAAGTGCAGAGGCCCTGGTCTAGGGATGGAGTTTATGAATGAATGAGGAAGAGGCAGAGGGAGGCCAGACCTTGCAGGCTTCATGCCTCATGGACCCCACCTTTACTCTGCGTGAGACAGAAATGAGCAGCAGGGCTAAGTCCCCAGCACAGGGGAAGCCCTGCAATTCCCTACTCCACTCCACCAGGTCTCTTGCCAGAAAAAACGACAAGAAAGGCTGGTCCAGGCAACCAGCTGGGACTGGGCAGATGGAATGCATACAGGACTTCCGTGCTTCCAGAGGTTGCCTTGGTTGCCTAGGCAACGGGGGCTTCCAAAACCTCCCCAGAGACTCCCCAGGCAGCAGTGGGCCTGGCTCATTTCTTGTAACCCAGCAGCATGTGGACATTAAAAAAGAAAATCAATTTATGAGCACAAATGGTCCTTCGGCCTCCTACTCTCCTCTGCTTAGAGCTGTATGCAGTGCAAGGCTCACCAGTTCTCAGGGTGAGTATGTATGTGTGCATCAACCTTGGTGTCAATGAGCCTCTCGCAAGAGGAAACTGTGTAGTCTGATCCACACATTATAGAGGAAAAAAAACCTAAAGTCTCATGGTGAATTTTTGGTTTTGGTTTTGGTGGTGGTGGTGGTGGTGGTGGTTTTTTTTTTTTTTTTTTTTTTTGGTTTTTCGAGACAAGGTCTCTCTGTGTAGCCTTGGCTGTCCTGGACTCACTTTGTAGACCAGGCTGGCCTCAAACTCACAGCAATCTGCCTGCCTCTGCCTCCCGAGTGCTGGGATTACAGGCATGCACCACCACGCCCAGCTCATGGTGAATTTTTTGCACGCATGCACGCACACTGCCTCTTCTGTGATATCAGTCAAGCCACTTAACTCTCTGAGCTTTTTGTTCTTGGGCCACTGTTCAGAGAACTCTAGAGCACATCTGCAATGTCTGCTCCAGAGTCGAGTTTTGGGGAAGGGGCTGTGGGTGCTGGGGATTTGAACTCAGGTCTGATTTGGAGACTGTGTGTCTTGTGTTCAAGACCTCCTCCCACATGGAAACATCTTGACTCCTACTTGGCTTCACTTCTCCCTAGATCACCTCCCTCACCTCCCTCAACTGATTTTTCCAAGTGTGTTTCTCCCCTAGTTCCCTTTTTTAATACACAACATGTAGAGAATATGCAAATGACTGATATGACATGGAAAGAGGCTCAGTGCATCCTAAAACAGTAAGGCATGCTGTCCCTTGGGACCCAAACCTACACATATTTCTACATGTTCCCCTCTCTCAACTCTTGAGACCTCAAGTCCCACTGCAGTCTCCAAATCAGACCTGAGTTCAAATCCCCAGCACCCACAGCCTCTTCCCCTCTAGAGCAGTGACAAACAAAACTCGACTCTGGAGCAGACATTGCAGATGTGCTCTGGGTCAAAAGAAGGGTAACCTGGGAGTGGGGAGTACTGGGGAGTGGGCACATCTGCCTTGCCAGACACTTTGCTAAGCATCGTGAACTCTGGGCCTTACCTGTTTTCTGTGGCATTCATCTTGCCTCCTGGTGTTGTGCAATACCCAACAAAATAAAAAAGGCTCTTGGGTGGCTTCCCAGGCCCACCCACACCTGTAGGCTCAATTTTCTTAACAAGTATATTTTATTATGAACTTATTAACCGAGAGTACCTCACTTATAACCCGACTAACCTAAACAATAGGAAAAGAAGATTAAAGAACACAATAATGAAACTGTAAGGATATCAGTTCTGAGGAACGATTCTCCTGGTGTAATCAGCAGGATTTCTTCTGCTGGAACCTGGAGTAACCAGAACCCAGAACCTCAGCTGGAGCCCAGAGTCCTGAAGCCTTCCCTTGAGCGGTTCTCTCTTAGAGTGCCTCGAAGTCGAGCAATGAACAGCCAAAACTATCCCAAGTCTCCAGAGGCTCCACCTCTTGTTTTTGGCTCACATTTATACCTCCTCTCAGAATTTTTTCAAGGATGTTTTTCAGCTGATTAACAACCAATCTCCCCCACGCGGTGGTTCAGCTTCTAAGGGGATAAACATCACCTGCTCCCTCACAAGCCTTTTTCTCATCCCTCACTTGTGTTCTAAATAAAAAACATGTTTATCCCTCCTTCACATACCAATCTTGTCCCTACTAACCAGATTCAGGGCACTCACTTAAAAAAAAAAGAAGGTTTAGCTGGGTGTGATGGTGGCGCATGCCTGTAATCCCAGCATTCTGGGAGGTAGAGGCAGACAGATCACTGTGCAGCCAGCCTGGTCTACAAAGTGAATCCAGGACAGCAAGGCTACACACAGAAACCCTGCCTCAGAAAACCACAAAGTGGGAGTTTAGAAGGGTAAGAAAAATAAAGCCGGCATGAAGGATCCCACGGCCCAGTGTGTTGTATTCATTCTTCCTCTTGAAGCTCATGGTGCAAACAGACCCATGTTACTACTGATTCTTTTAACATATAAGAGCTGAGTTGGTGGTGCACGCCTTTAATCTCAGCACAAGAGACAGAGATAGGCAGATCTCTGTGAGTTCAGGTCCAGCCTGGGCTACATAGACACCCTGTTGCAAAAAGAAAACAAAAAACAACAGATGAGGCAGATGAGGCACCAGATAGTTTGAGAAAGAGCCCAGACCGTGAGAGCTCCCTCACTCTACGGCCTAGGTGGGCTCTCCAGGGATGGGGAACAGCAAGCTCAGAGTGGGCTTGAGGGGTCAAACGCCAAGCTCAGGGATGGAGAACAGCAAAGTCGGGAATGAGAAAGAGCAAGATAAAGGGTGTGCATGTGAGAGAGAGACAGAGATAGAGACAGAGACAGAGGAAGACAGAGAGAGATAGAAACAGAGACAAAGAGAGACACAGAAGCTCCCTGTATATAGATGAAGAAACTGAGGCAGGGGGAGGCCAAGTAACTTGTCCAAACCAAGTTAGCCAGCTTTGAAACCCATTTACCCCCTGCCTTTCCCACTTTCTCCTACAGCAGAGGGAAATTTAAACTCAGCAAGTAATTCACAAAGAATCCCTCCACACCCCCACATACCCCACCCCCGCCAAGTGGTGGCCACATAAAGATCACACAAAGTCACTTAAGCTCTTGCTGCTCACGGCTGCCTTGGGTGCTCAGGCACATGTGACCTATCCTGAGGCCACGTGTCTGGTACAGATGACACTATCACCTCCCGGGTGTGCTCACAGCTGGTGGGATATTTGTGGGTGAGCCTCACCTCTGGTCCTCTGGATCTCTGTCCGCAGCTTCCCCTCAGTATAGGGAGAGTAGAACCCAATATTCCCATCGGCTTCATGATGGGACTCTCCTGGCTCCACTTCCACCACAACGCGCCCTTCAAGCCTTTCAGAACTGCTCACCCCCACCCCCCACTTCTCATGGTGGGTGAAACTTAACTCACGTTACATCCCAAAGCTGGACTGGAGGTATGGTTCCTTAGGCAGAGTTCTTGCCTCGCATGCACAAAGCCAGCAGTGATCCCAAGCAATGAATAAACTAGGCTTTGTAGCTCACACCTATAATCCAGCACTCAAGAGCTAGAGCCAGGACGATCAGAAGTTCAAGGCTACTCCTGGCTACAAAGCAGAGGCCAGACTGGGATACATGTATCCTGTTGGGAAAAATAAAAATCCAAGGTGAAGTTGAGTCTCAGGACACACACCAGAACCTGAATAACCTGGAGCCGCAGACATGAGTCTGATGCAGTTCCCCACAGAAGCCTCATCTTTCCGTAGAAACGAGCTTGGGGGAGCTCCCAACACAGTTTCAAAATAAATGAGTTCATACAGTTGGCACAATGCCCAACACACAGTAGGCATTCAATAAGCTGAAGGGACAGGTGTGTGCCTTCAAAGGACATCTTCCCCCAACTGTACTTTCCGAAAACACCCACCAAGAGCCAGATACATAGAGGTAGCCAAGTCAAGGTTGTACCTGGAGGTGGGGGGCAATTGCAAATCCCCGTGCCACTGCAGAAGGTCCAAATGTGACAGAGCACCACACACAGCACCTAAGGTTTGGCCCTGGTTGTTAAGACTTAACTGAGCTTTCTCAAACACCCTCACATGAAGTAACCCTTTTAGGCCCCCCAAAACAGCCCTGTGGGTATGGGTGAGTACTACCTTATCTGAGTATTACAATTATCTCCTCTTATGGAAACAAAAGCAAGCACACAGAGTAGAGAATGCCTATGGTGACTGAGGACAAGTGGCAGCTGGGATTCGAACCCAGGAGGTCTGACTCCCAAGATCTCGGCCTCATTGTTCTACTTCTCTGTGTGTTAACTGTCACACACTTTATCCACTCACTAGGTTGGACATGGACCAAAAGGGACACAATAAAGTCTGAGACCAATTGAAAAGATAAAAACTCAACATTAAAAAAAAAAGTCATAGAGGGTTCCAAGTTCACCTTGCCAGCTCTCTCCTATCGCCTGTAAAGTGAGGCTAGCTCTGAGTTTTACTGTAGTTTCCCCTTTCAGTTTCTTTGTCCAGCTCCAAAACCCAATACTGCTCCTCAAACAATGGAGAGACAATTACCTGAAGAGGGGTTGCTTTTGCTTTGCTGTTTAGTGGGATGGATTGCACAGACTCCTTGATTTGATTCCAACTGATGCAGGTGAGTTTGACATGGTTCCTTGGACTGTGTAGATGGCCTGAGTTAACCAAACAGCATTAAAGAGCCTTCTAATCCTGATATCTAGTTGCGAGCGTGTGTCAAGTAGCACTCTGTATTCCACATAAAGTGAGTAAATTTGATCCTCCCTACAGCCTAGGGAGTGAAGAAATACTGTTGTTGCCATCCTTGTCTTACAGATGAGGAAACTGAGGCACAGAGTTTCGGCCCAATGCTCTGTACCACTCCAACTGAATCTGATGGCAGATGCGGATGCTCCAGGGTCTGGCGTCTCAGGTGGCCAGCCATCTGCCCCTCCAAAGACCCCAAAGATGCTGAAGCCTCCCCCTCTCCCCACTCCCACCCTCAGCCAACTTCTTTCAGAATCCAGCTGCCTCCAAAGAGCCTGTGGGTCTCTGGACAGAGCCAGTCACGTTGAGTCCTCTCTGAAAGCTAATTCAGCCATTTGCTGAGTTTCTAGCGGAGGCTGTCGTCTCTCAGATTTCAAAGAAGATGAATGCATGGGTTAAATTGGATTAAAAAATTTAATTGAATAAGACCGAAGCAGACAGCTTGATGGAAGACTTTGATCCGATAAAGGGAGAGGAGAGACGTGTGCTCCGAGGGCCGGGTGTGATGGGGAGCTGTCTGGACCTTGTCTAGCCTCTGCTCATCTGCAGGAAAACCAGTTTCGCCAATTACGGGTGAGGTGGCCCTGGGGCAGTGTGGGGAAGATGGCTTGGAGGCATCTTCCAAATCACTGTGTCCCACACAGGCTGGCCACCTGACCACCTGTCTGTCCATCCTGGCCGTTCCCACCAACAGGCCATCTCTGAGCCCCTGAAACTCAGGGATCTAGTTTCAGACCTCACGAGACCCCTGCCAAAGAAACCTAAAGAAGAACAGGTGGAGAGCCGGAGAGATGGCTCACAAGCACGAGGACCTGAAACTGATCCCTCAGGACATACTTATTTCTTAAATCCAAGTGTGATGGTGTGCCCCTGTAACCCCATGCTGGAGTGGTGGAGACAAGTGAGTCTCTGGGGCTTGCAGGCCAACCACGCTTAGTTGGTCCAGGCCAACGAAAACCCTAGTCTCAGGAGTTGCACATGCGCATGCATTTATGTGTAGGCACGCACAGATCCCCAAGGCAGATTTGTTAGCACACGCTGAGTTCCTCTCTAATTAGGTGAGTCCTCGTGTTAAAATCCATATTTACAGTTTCTCTTCAACAGCATCGATCAACGTGAGGTCCACAGATTAGCAGCATCAACGCCCACCAGGGAGTTTGTCAGAAATGCTGCCACTCACTCCAGGGGTTCCCACCCAGGTGCTTCAGATGAGAGCTTGCATTTAAAACAGGTGGGTGGAGGTTGGCTTTCATGCTGGGGTCTCAGCCCTTGCTGTACATAACAGCCAGGGCTCAGCCTCCCTGCCAACTCTCTTCTCCTTAAGAATCTCTAGGGTGGGACTCAAGTGGGGACATTATTACTAGGAAGAGGTCTACTACGATGTCTTGCTAATTGGGCAGAAAGTCTGAGTGCTCTTGTTTACACCCATAGACTAGTGCTGCCCTCGGAGACGCTTCTGTTAGCTGTGGGCAATCGTTACTGCAGAGACTCATGACTGGCCAACATGCTGAGAATAAGCGACTGTTGAATGCTCAGCCCTAAATGGGACCCCTGAATCATCCCCTCCAATGCTTGGGAAGCATCACAGAAGAGAAAGCAGCAGAAAGAGATCGCGGCATGGCTGCGGCGATCATGAGCCCACTCAGACATTAAAAGAGGCGGGAGACCAGCTGGGAAGAAGAAGAGGGGGCCATCAGGAGTGAGGGAAAGGGTGATTGAGTGCATACACAAATGGGATTGTCAAGATATTTTTTATTTTTTTATTTTTTAAACTTTTTATTAATTTATTCTTGTTACATCTCAATGGTTATCCCATCCCTTGTATCCTCCCATTCCTCCCTCCCTCCCATTTTCCCCTTATTCCCCTCCCCTATGACTGTTCCTGAGGGGGATTTCCTCCCCCTGTATATGCTCATAGGGTATCAAGTCTCTTCTTGGTAACCTGCTGTCCTTCCTCTGAGTGCCACCAGGTCTCCCCCTCCAGGGGACATGGTCAAATATGAGGCACCAGAGTACATGTGAAAATCATACCCCACTCTCCACTCAACTGTGGAGAATGTTCTGTTGTCAAGACATTTTTTAAAAGGGAGAAAAGTAGAGATGTTGTTAAAGTTTCTAGCTGACTCCATTTGGGAAGAGGAGACTAGAAACCAAGAGACTCAGTTAGAATCTTTGGTGCATCCTCACATGGTGAAGATGGCTCTAGCCGAGAAGATGCTCTTCAGCCATCGGACCCTCTTCACTCATGTCACTTGGGCCAATGCCCCTTGAAGTGGCCCTGACATCTTGACAATACTTGACGTTACTGCAGCCCTTCTCCTTCCGGGGCTCTCCCCCTACTGTTTCTATTTTCCCTCTTCAAATAGTGTTGCAGGACAGCCAGCCCTAGCACACACCTTTAACCCAAGAGCTTTCTTCACACAGGATTTAATAAAGTTAACCCTAGGTTAAGAGGCAGAGCAAGAAGAAACCAGCTGGCAGGGATTGAAGAGCAGGAGGGGCTTTGAGTTGAGGGGATTTAAGACTGTGTGGAAGCAGAAGGATCTCTTTGGCTCTTGGGCTTTGAGCTCTTCAGCTCCTATGCCTTGGCTTTTTGGGCTTTGAGCTAACAAGCCTTTTGCCTTGGGTTTTTGGGTTTTGTTTTGTTTTGTTTTGTTTCCCTTTTCTTCCTGGGCGGTCAGCTGAGCTAGTGAGCCTTTTGGGACTTTTCCATCAGGACATGAGCTGAGTAGGAAGGTCAGCTGGGTGCTTTCTCCGCCTCTCTGAGCTAGCAGATTTTTTCACCCCAGCATCTGACTTCTGAGTCTTTATTGGTAAAACAGAATAATCTGGGATTTTCACTTTAAAAAAACAAAGTAGAGTCATCACCAAAAGAGGACCAAGGGAATTCTGACCAATGCCTGACCCAGACGGTCTATTCTCACACTCACATTCAACGAAACCAAACACTTGTCACAAAATGACTTGAATGCGCTTCAAGGAAACTTTGTTCACAACAGCCAACACTGGAAACAGGCAATGCTCATCAGCGGAAAAGAAGTAAACAGACTGTTGTATATCCATTCAGTGGGATACATCTCAATAAAAGGGAGCAAACTAAGGATGCTTCAAAAACATAGATGAATCTAGAAACCCTAATATTGAAGGAAAATAGCCAAACACAGAAGCATAAATGATATATTATTTCATTTACATAAAATTATTTTAAAATGTAAAACAAGGCACAGTGATAGAAGTCAGTGTTTACCTCAGAGGTGAGAAACAGGGAAGGTTTGAGTGGAAAAGTCCACAAGAGAGTTTTCTGGATTGATGAAAATGTATGTTTTAATCTAGGCTATGGATACGTGGTGTCTGCACTTTTCAAATGACCTCAGTGGGGCAAGTCTCTCTGTGTTCCCTGGTGTCTCCCGCCTCCTTCCTGAATACTTCTTTCCTTCTCCTAATTCTCAACCTTAAAATTTATATTTAAAATATCTTTTAATAAACCCAATTTGGATTCATTAAAAAATAATCTAACTTGAGGGGGTTGGAGAGACGGCTCAGCAGTCAAGAGCTTGCTTCCCTCACAAGGGGTTTGGTTTGATTCTGGGTTTGGTCCCCATTACCGACATCGGGTGGCTCAGAACTACCTGCAACTCCAGTTCCAAGGGACCAAGTGCTCTCTTCTGGCCTCCATGGGCACTATTCACACATGCACAAATCCATATTTGTAATTCTGCATCCGGCAGGCGTGTCCTGGGCCCCACATCTATAGGGCTGGTCCAGGCACTGCTTGCCTCCAGACAAGAACAGACGGACCTCAAGGTCAAAGGCCCCAAGGTCCTGTTTCTTGCTCAGGGACAGCTAGAGAACTTTGGGGTGAGGCTCATCACCTAGGCACTAGGCCAGGTTCCCAGTCTCACCAGAGGTCATCACCGATCTAGCAGCAGTGGTGGAGGCAGCGCCAGGGCCTGCAAAGGCAGTTCCACCATTGCTAGCTGAGGACATTCAGCGGCAGTTTCCCCTGGGTTAAATGGAGTCTCGGATGGTCGTGGTGGAGGAATGACAAGCAAGAAAGTGAGGCCCCTAGCACGGCACCCATCCTTTATTTATAAACCTTAGGCAGTGGGGAGGAGTTTTGAAGGTGAATGTGTCTGATTGCTTAGGGATAAGGGTGCCAGGATATTTAATCTTCATACAGTGGTACAGTAGCTCATTTACATGCAGAAACACAGGGTTTTATCTCGAGAAGGAGAAAACGGGTATTTAATTATCATATGTGTGAGGGGATGACTTCTAAGTACAATTAAAGATCATTTTCTGGAGGCTAGGATCTCCTCTGAATGGGGTAGGGTACTTCTAGGAATTCCCTGTGCTTGTTGAAGAAGTTCCTTTTAGGAAAGGGTCAGGCCTATAATCCTCCTTGAGGCTATGTGACACTCTTTACAAAATCTGAGGTTACCAGATCAGGTGGAGTGAGAATCCTACTGAAAAAAGGGAGTGCACCAACATAGATGGAGTGCAAAATGGCCATCTGGAGAAGTCAGACTTCAGCCTTATCCAGCTGAGCCTCACACATATTCACGAGCATATACACAAACACACCAACTCACACATAACTAACAACAAAAATAAAATATTTTTAAAAATCTAGCTCCATCCTCAAGATCCTTGCATTTCACTCAATGAAATAAATTATAGTCAATAAACAAAATCATTACCACTGACTAGAGGTCAGAAGAGCAGTGTATGGCAATAAAGGCATGTGAGCTTAGGAAGTTGTTTCCATACTCAGTCTGTGAGACCACAAATAAGAGAGGTGACCAGACTCCCCCCAAAAAAGAACAACATCATCATGATAATTACAATTGAATATCAGCTCAGTTCTTTTCCAACCCCACTGTCTCCCTCACTACCTCTGTCCAAAAAGGATTAAAAACTATTATTCACTTTTCTAGCCTCCCTTGCAGCTATGTTGGCCATAGGACCAGATACCATAATGTAGGTAAATTTCTACTGGGAGAGGTAATTCTGAAAGAGGTTTTACATTTCTGATGATAGATTAAAACAAGTGAATAAATAAATGGAATAGATATCATTGCTGCCATCCTTCCCACCCTCCTTTTTCGCATTTGAAAAATAAGCATGACACCTGGAACAAAAGCAGGCATCCTTTGACCACAAGGCAACAAGTAATCAGAAAGGGCGAAGGGAACCAAACTACCTCCAGAATTATGTACATAAACTCTTTAGGTGGTTGAAGCTACTGTGAGTCAGACTTGAATTTTCCCATAGCTAAAGCATCCCTAACTGGCCACCACCAAGGACTTCCAGACAAAACATGAGCTCAGCATTGTGAAATGGCAGAGCTGTCTTCTGTCAGGCTCAGCTTGGGTTTGACACATTTAGGTTTCCTCCTCCAACCCATCGCCTCACCTCTGCAGGGATCTTGACCACTCAACAATGAAGACAGTGAGTGGGAGCAGGTTCCCCCTTTCACTAGTGTACAGATAATACAGCTGAGTCCTGGAGTATAACCCTTCAATAATGGTGTGAAACCATACCCACGCAGCCATTGTGTTTAAGTACAATGTGCAATAAATTACATGAGATGGCCCTTCTATTGTACAAGCTTTACATTAAAGGGCATTGCTGCACTGCAGGCTAAAGTTTTAGATCCCGTTTAAGGTAAGCTAGTGTGAGCTGTGATATTCAGTAGCTTGGATGTGTTAATACACATCTGTAACCTATTATATTCTCAATTTCTTGTGGGTTGGATTATCAGAATATTATTCTATCATAAAATAAGAAGCACATGTACAGGCCGGACTAACACGGTTGGTTCTACCAGGTCACATGGGTGGAGTACATGGTCCACTCACAACGGTCCAGACATGTGACCAATGGAAGCAGGAAAATGAGTTCAGGCTGATGCAAAGCCAAAAAGAGTTAGCACTGGCTACACACGGAGGGGACCACAAGCCAAGGGACCCACAGTCTCTAGAAACTGAAAAAATTGAGAACATGGATTCTATCTTGGACCTCACCCCAGGAAACTCTAGGCTACCACACCTTCAATAGCTCACAGAAAACTGTTGTTGGGTTCTGCATGCTAGAACTGTCAGGCAGTGTTTTCTTATGCCACTAAATGTGTAGTTGGCCAGGGGTCATGGCTTGAGATGGAGGATGGCATAGTATGCATCGAGTCCTTTTCTCAGCAGAACAAAGGAAGAGAAACTATTCTGGCCAGAAATAAATTCCAGACCTTGATCTAGCTGCTGTCACAAGGATGTGGGCTGTGACTCTCAGACTCTTGCCACCATGATAAATACCTAGAAAATCAATTTAAAGGAGGAAGGCTTTATTTTAACTCATGCTTTCAGCCATTTGCATCCATGATCAGTAGCTCCATCACCATGGATGGTGATGAGGCAGAGTGTCATGGCAGCCAGGAAGCAGGGGTGGACAAGATCCATCCTAGAACACACCCCTAGTGGCCTACTTCCTCCAGATGGGCCTGACCTCCCACTCTCCACCATCCCTGAATGATGTCATCCTGTTGTGTACCCATCAAAGGGTTAATCTACTGATTAGGTCAAAGCTCCTAGAAGCAACACCAAAAGCCTGTTGTCTGCCCACCACACCCCCAGTGCATGAACCTATGGGACCACTTCTGATTTCATAGCCATAGCACAGTGTGGGTAATTCTTTACCTTGTGTGCACTTTATACCCATTGGAAATCATGAGCCACGATGCATGTTGCAGCCATGTTGCACCTCCTCACTGACTTCGCCTACACTCAGCACCCTGGAAGCGAGCATGGTGCTGTTTGCAGCAGACGGGAGGCTGAGGTCTACCGCCAGGAACACAGGGTTTGGGAGAGAGGCCAGTGAAGGTCAGAAGCCTCCGTCTTCACATGTACCTCTCTCCAAGCTCCTTACTTTCATGAACTTTCTTTCTGTGGGTACACATATTTTGTTTGTGCACGAGTGTTCTGAGGTGCACAAGCGTGTGCATGAATGTGCACATGGAAGTTGGAGATCAACATCAGATCTCTTCCTCAATTGTGCTCCACCTTAATTATTTTTTCATTTTATGTGTATGGTTTGTGTGCGTGCACGTACTTGTGTGAGCAAGAGCCTATACAGGGGCACACATGTGTGTATGGTGTATGGGTGCATGTGCACTTGTGCATGTGCTGGTACATACACACATGTGCATGCACCTGTCCTGGCCAGCAGGAAACATCAGCTTCCATTCTCTATCACTCTCCACCATCTTGCCTTGAGACAATCTCTTGCTAAACCTGGGGCTCAGGGTTTCAGTGAGGCAGGCTGGCCCCATAGTTCCCAGGACGTACCTGTCTGTGTACGAGGGCTACAAGAGCACACACAGCCATGCTCAGGTTTTTACAGAGTGCTGGGAATCTGAACTCAGCCCCTCTTGCTTACAGAGCAAACACTTTACCAGCTGAGCCATCCCTCCCGTTGTCACACACCTTCTTCTGACATCTTTTCAGAAGCTTCTTTTCACTATGACCCAGCTCTTCCTGCCCAACAAACTCTGTGTGCAGCTGCTGTTCCAACAGAATGCATGCCAGTTTACATAACAAATTATACTATACAGACACCGACCTTGAACAAATGATTGAAAAGGTGGCATTGAGAGAGAACGTTCCTGAGGAAGAAGCCACAGAGCCTGCCTTGCCACAAGCCAATGCTTCTGAGTCACAAACAAACTCAAACAGCAAGACGTCCCCTCGTGTTGCTGGGGTCTGGCCACACTCACCCTTCTGCCCCACCACATCAGCCTCCTCAGCCCAAGGATGAGCTCACAGCATCCAGAGATCTATAAAACCTCACTCATGTCCTGCTCCGGCCTCAAACCAAACTGCCCACTCCATCCTCCCTGGGCCGAATCTGTGCACTTAAAAGCATCACGTGGGACCAAGTCAAGGTCATTAACAACCTGTTTGATGTCACAAGAGGGTTCCACCCCCACACTCCGGATCTTCCCCAGCCTTGAAACTTACACGAAAGCAGAAAGTTTAGGTCTCCACTCCTCTCAGGGCTGGGCTGTGAACGCAGTTGTCCTGGTGTGCAGGTCAGGTGAGCCGCTCACCTTAGCTTCAGGGGTCTGTGGGACTGTCACCTTGCAAGAGTGGCTTATAAACTTGGCTCAGGGCTATCCAGTGGGGGCTGCTTTCTCTGTCAGGAGCAGGTGGTTAGACTGTGCAGAGGCTCAGCTGCCATTTGACACTTGAGATCCACAGGCCTCAGCTGACAACCAGCATCAAAACCCAGGCAGCAGATGAGCTTTCCAACCCTTCGGCCAAGGCCCTAAATGTCATAGAGCAGGTAGAGTCCATCGCAACATGACACTTAAAGGTCTGGCCTGCAGAAACTGAAGGATAATATAATAGTTTTATTTAAGCCACTGTGTTGTGAGATAATTTGTTGTGGGACAGTTGCCAGTGAACAAACACACAAAGAACCATCTCTCACCAAGTCAGGATGTATGGGAACCCATGATTGGTACTGCTCCAGGTTAGCAACCTCCTGTAGGCCAATCACTATGTAGAAATGGCTGTCCCAGCCAGCAGGTAAAGGGGCACCCTGTGATCAACAACTCTACCTACAAATGAAGGAAGGAAAGAGGAGATCCTCCCATGAAAGTGATGCCAAAGACAGAAGCACTGTTTCCCACCCTTGCCTGTCCCTCTCCCCTTGGTCATGGTGATGTCCTCGGGTGATGCCAAAGCTGTGAACCTACTAAAGACCCTCTGCCTGTGGCCGTACTGGTGGCTGAGCCAGGGCATCCAGTGGTCCAGCTGGTCTCCACTGAAGCCTTAAGTTCCTTCGTTATCTCTCTGTGACCACACTGATTGTCTCCTGGCTTTAAGAACCGAGTGTTATCCTCATGACAGACCCTGGACTGAGCCACCAAACCACTTAGCCTCGGGCCCAGGGATTGTGTCTGAACACAGCACGTGCCTCCCCGGTGCATGTAGAAGCATGATTCTTGATCATGCATGCCTACTATAATTACATAAGGAGCTTCGAAAAATGATACAGCTGACCAGGCCCCACCCCAAGCCAGTTCTATTAGCTGCTCAAGGATTAAGGCTTGAATGTGTATGCCTTTCATGTTTTCCCAGAAGACTCTAGCATGAGAGGGGAAGCAAAGACTTCGTGCTATGGTCTGAAGCGAAGTTTGCTTCCAAACCAGCTGTCTTCAGCAAAGGCCGCCAAGGCCGCTTTCACAGCCACCCACCATTGTCCCTGTGCTCTGTCCACTTCACCATCTAACCATCTCCAGCTGAGGCATCAGTCCAGTCTTGACACCCGCCACAGGTCACCTGTGGGACATCTCTTCGAGAACCTCCCAGCCAGCCACCCCAGTCCCTTCCTCCCTCTTCTCTTTCTGCCTTCTTGTAAAGCATCTCCACTCAGCACTCAGAGACATCCTTGTAAGACCCCACCCAGATGACACTTTAGTTTACAAACCACTGTGGTGGGTGTGACAGACAGCTCAGGTCTGTGACCTCAGCCCTTGGAGAGCTGAGAAGAGAAATGCTGAGTTCTGGGGCAGCCTGGGCTATATAGTGAGTTCAAGATTAACCTGTGATGCCCTCTATGTATGTATATGTGTGTGTGCTTAGATAGGACATTGTATATGTGATGCCCTCTATGTATGTATATGTGTGTGTGCTTAGATAGGACATTGTATATGTGATGCCCTCTATGTATGTATATGTGTGTGTGCTTAGATAGGACATTGTATATGTGATGCCCTCTATGTATGTATATGTGTGTGTGCTTAGATAGGACATTGTATATGTGATGCCCTCTATGTATGTATATGTGTGTGTGCTTAGATAGGACATTGTATATGTGATGCCCTCTATGTATGTATATGTGTGTGTGCTTAGATAGGACATTGTATATGTGATGCCCTCTATGTATGTATATATGTGTGTGCTTAGGTAGGACATTGTATATGTGATGCCCAGTTTAGCTTATACTTTAACTCTTCTCAAGGGTCTGCATCCGTCCCCAGTGTCACCCAGCAAAATCTCCCAGACATCCAATGAGCTTAGATCTCTCCCCATAAAAGTCTCTAGAAATCAATGTTCCAGGTCTTCGCTGTGCAGCAGGACACCCCTGAGCAGTAAGGACCTACTGAGTACTTGTAACGTGGTAAGTATTGGTGAAGAACAGAGGACCTTGTTTTTCTGGAGGTGGGGGCAGGGTTTGAACCCAGGGTCTCTCCAGTGTTGGGCAAGAGCTCCACCACTGAGCTACAGCCTCGGCGCGCATTTTATTTTTTATCTTGAGACAGGGTCTTGATAACCTGTCCAGGCTGCCCTTGAATTGGATATGATCCTCCTGCCTCAGCCTCTCAAGCTTCTGGGGTTACAGGCGTACACTGTTAAGCAGAGCTCATAATCGTTTATACATTTATTTGTTTGTATGTATACACGAGTGTGAACGTCAGAGCACAGCTTGCAGGATCTGCTTCTCTCCTCCCATGTCCCGGGAATCTAACTCAGGTCGTCAGGATAGGTGACAAGCGCCTTTAGTGGCGCTGAGCCATCTCGCCCTCCTGAGCTCAGAATTTCCAGGTTTACGTAATCTTAATTCTCTTGAACTTAAACGGCCATCTGAGGCTAGCAGCAGAACCTAGATTACGTTAGCTTTCTCCATGTCTCAGCGCAACGCTGCGAACTGGGCGAAGAGAACGGTCTGAATCTCACTCTGCCCTCTGCTGGCTGTGAGCTGGAGCTGCACCCTGTAGGAGGTCTCGTGGGCAAATGGTGCTTTGCGTGAAGATTCTGTAAAGGGCGCTGGGGGACGCTGCTACGGGCAGTGGCTGCGTTTCCGCCTTTCAGGGTTATCTTCACGCCCCAATGGGCATGTAAAACCCTGGACCTGGAACTGATTAATTATCACCCCGTGGTGGGGTTAAACATAGGACACCCTGGGTTTAAGGAAGCGAGATTATCTGAGTAAACCTGGCCTAACCACATGAATGCTTTAAAAATTCTCTAGAAGACTTTGAGCCAATAGAAGTTGAAGGCAAGGATCTGGCTTAAAGATGAAGCGTCACATGACATGGGACAGGTGTGGCCAAAGATAACAAGGTGAAAGGAAACACCTCAGTCCCATGGGGGTGAGGAGCCTGCCAACCGTGGACTCCCCGTGGGGACTTGATCCAGCTGGCACCGTGATGTCAGGCTTGCCCTGCTGAACAGAGGCACCCAGGCTGCAGAACTGGACCCTGAGAAGTCGCTGGAGACTCAGTCAGGAGACTCTTTTTCGCTCTACCCCTGAGCAGCATCGCCAGCCCTCTTCTTTGTTGTTTATTTGTTGTGGGTTGTATGCGTGAGTACAAGCTCACATGTGTGCTTGCGTGTGAGTTCACCCGCGTGTGTGAACACGCACGTGGAGGCCATGTGGTACCCCCTCCTGTCAGTCTTCTATTGTTTTGATGCCGGCTCTCTCACTGGACAGACTTCCCCGGCACTAGGACCATAGGCATGGACCACCACACAACACCCAGTGTGCTGTGTAGGTACTGAGGATTTGAACTCGGGCCCACGGGCTTGCAGGGTCAGGCATTTTACCAAGTGAGCCATCTTCCCAGGTCCCAGCCCTCTTTTTAATCTTATTTTAAAATACTGTCACCAAGTTGCTCAAGCTGGCCTTGAACTCACTCTGTAAACCAAGTGGGCTTTGGCATTACGGTCCTCCTACCTCAGCCTCCTGCACCACCAGGTTCAGCTTATTCTTTCTCTGTGGGCATCCGTGCACATCACATGAAATCTACTGAAGTAACCATTTTCAACCATAGGGTTCGGTCCACGTGTTATGCAGCCATCACCCTCATCCAGCTCTAGAATGTGTTCCCCACCCCAAACCAAAGCCCTATATCCATTAAATAACACCTCATTTGCTCACTCCCCTCCCCCCACAGCCCCAGCAAACACAATTCTACCTTTTTTGTACAAACCTGATTACTTTGGGGGATCTCATACAAGTAACTGTCCTTTGCATGTGGCTTGTTTCACTTAGTATTAATACTATTCTGTGGCATGTGTCAGAGTTTATTCACTTTGGGAGGCTGAATACTAATCTATATGTGATGTCATCGTGTGTTTATCTATGGACACTTGGGTCGCTCCCCTCCCCCCCCCCCCCCATTGGCTATGGCAACAGTGCTATGAGCTTAGGTGTTCAGATACCTGTTTGAATCTCAGTTCTTTTGAGTAATGACCTACAAGAGGTGGTTCTGGTTTTTGGTATTTTTGAAATGTTGTTTCAAAATTCACAGCAGCCAAATAGATGTCACTTGAAGCTCCCTACTATGTGCTCATTTGCTGCACAATAGATGTCACACGTGAGTCCCCTGAGCCATGTCCCTCTATTATTCAAAGTTTCCTTTGTCTCTTAGCATTTAATCACTTTGCCTGGTTAATTCTTTATAATGTCTCCCGGCTCAAATTACTGTTGTGACTTGTCTCTCCAGAGTGGTCCCTAACTGGTAGAATATTTAATAAATGTTGTGTTCTCTGTGGAAATTAATTTGGAGGGCTAACTGCAGGCAGCACTATTGCCTAACTGCATGCAGCTGTCTTGGCGTCAACCGCTCCGGATGCTTCCAAGTTAGTTGAGTTTGGTTGTACAATAGAGATTCTTTTTTGTTTGGAGACTTAATCTTGCCAGGTAGCCCAGACTAGCCTCAAACTCCTAATCCTCCTGCATCAGCCTCCCAAGTGCTAGGATTTAAAGCCCGGCTAACAACTTTCCTCTGTAATCTAAGTATACTGTAATCCCAGTTCTGGGGAAGCTGAGGCAAGTGGATCCCTGGTGGCCACTGGCCCACTAGTCTAGCCTGTCGGTGAGCTCCAGGTTCAGTAAGATCTCTGTCTCAGCACTCAAGGGGGGAGTGAGTGAAAAAGACACCTGTCATGACCCGATGGCCTCCACACGCCACATGAGCACATGCACCCCCACACGCACCATACGTGTGCTCCAGGCTTTGCACTCTGGGTCGTGGGGAAGGGGACCTTTCCTTAACAGAGCTTCCAGGCGGCTTGTTCCTTCTGGGCCCTCCTCATTGTGCCCAATGGCGCCCAGCGCACAGCAGTGCTCCCTCTCAGCCTGAGAACTCAGGGCAAGCTTCTGAAACCAAGTGCCTGCAGGAATGTCAACAGCAGGTTGCCAAACAACCGCCAGATGTGAATCCACCAGCCCTTAAGGGGCTGCATTTGCAAACCCCTCTGGCCCCACCTTGAGAAAGCAATCTGTCTTTCCATTGTACAGCCTTCTTCACTGTGCTCTAAAGAGGCTTCTGGGTGGGACACTGTGTGGGCCAATTCCTGAGTCCCACCAGGTGCCCCTTGTGCAGCCTCCCACGAATAGAGGGTTCAGAAAAGGAAGGTGTGTACCACACCTGAACCCTGAGGTCACCAAACTGCTCAAATCGTTCTCAG
>NC_140484.1:148533030-148685530 GCF_964271855.1 Acomys minous | reverse complement strand
CAGACCTGAGCTATTCTTCCCCCACAGAGGCAGGGCTGAGGCTGTGGAATTGCTGTCAGTTGCCCAGAAGGAACATGAGTGCCCTCTGCCCCGATAATTCCACTCTCAGATAAATGTGTACAAGAAACGTGAATC
Source organism: Acomys minous (assembly GCF_964271855.1). Taxonomy (NCBI): domain Eukaryota; kingdom Metazoa; phylum Chordata; class Mammalia; order Rodentia; family Muridae; genus Acomys; species Acomys minous. The sequence continues at coordinate 148,685,395 of NC_140484.1, read as the reverse complement.
TATAACTGCATAGACACAAACAGAAATGCAGCTGGAGTACTAGTGACAACAGTCAAATGTGGGGAAATCCATATGTCCATCATATCAAATGGATAAGTAAACGTCACAAGCCACACAGTGAAAACTGCTTGCAGCCACCAGGCAGACAAAGCGCTAACAGGCTGCGCTACTTAGTGGGTGCACCTGAAAACATAAGCTCAGGGAAAGAAGGCAATCATAAAAACTGTTGTGGCTGAATTCATACGAAGTACCCAGGAAAGGTAAATAGAAAGAGACAGAAAATAAAGAGCTGATTGCCAAGGGCTGGAGGACATGGGGGAGTGGCAGCTTTGTGCATCTGGGGTTTCTTTGCAGGATAAAAAATGTTCTGAAGTAGGAGAGTGGTGGCCACACAACCTGTGGATGTGCTAACCCCTTCCTGACTTCTCAGACACGCCGTGTGTGTGTGTGTGTGTGTGTGTGTGTGTGTGTGTGTGTGTGTGTGTACGCGCACACGGGCATGCTCCCACGCACACAAACCTGCATTATGTCCCTGTGTGTACACACATGTAGGTACAGGTGCACATACTAAACCTGAACCTCGCCAGTTGGTGAGGTTGTCTGGTCAATGAACTCCAGGGATCTGCCTGTCTCTACCCTGGGTCTTCAAGCAATCAGTCACTGACATCACTCTTGAGTCCAGTTTTTATGTGGGGGCTGGGGATCTGACGATAGGTCCTAAAGCTCATGTGGCAGGCACTTTACCTAGCCATTTCCTACTCATCCCCCCCCCCAAAATGTCAATTGCAATCCAGGTGTGGTGGTGCACACCTATAATCCCAGCACTCGAGAGGCAGAGGCAAGGGCAGATGGATCGCTGTGAGTTCTAGGCCAGCCTGGTCTACAAAGCGAGTCCAGGACAGCCAAGGCTACACAGAGAGACTCTGTCTAGAAAAAAAAAGTGTCAACTTCAGAGTGAGTTCCCAGTTTTAAAAAGAAGGAGAAGGAAAAGGAAGAGAGGAGGAGGAAGAAGAACAAGAGGAAGAAGAAGAGGAGGAAGAGGAAGAAGAAAGGAGGAATTTAAGCCCAAGGCTTTCAAACTTCAAAACCACAGCTGAACCCCATTTCACATCCCAGGTGCCTGTCTGCCTGACCTCCCAAAGCAAAGGGCGTGTTCCCATCTCATAGATGAGAAGACTGAGGTTCCACCGCAGCACCAGGCACAGACTGTCCTTCTGATCCCCACTTTTCAAACTGCCCTCAGACTCTCCTGTCTCTTGACTCCTCTCATATCTTGCCTTCTGGCCTCCACCAATGACTCCACCTGCTCCCAAGGAGGAGGGGTGGTAAAGGGAAAACGGAAGCCTGGCACCACACAGCTCCATAGCCTCGGGCCACTCGAGAAGGTTCACTGCTTTCCCACCCTCCTAACCTTGCCTGCTCAGAGACTCGCACAGAAGTTGCTGGGAAGCCCCAAGTTCCCCAACCTTTCAAGGACAGTGTGTGAAGCGGCAGCTGGCTGTAAGAAACATTGCCACCCTGTGGCCACTATGCTGTACTACAGGCCACCGCCAGAGACTGTCCTCAGATTGGGAACACACCTCAGACCAGGCAGGACCAGCTCCTTTAGGAATAGCAAAAGTCAAAGCCTGGAAGAAAGAGGGGGCAACAAACAGGCAGAATTTGGAGTATATAGTATCAATTGTAAGATTCAACGGCCTGGGCTTTCTTCTACCTGAGGGGCTATGCCTCAGATGTCCATCCACGGGGCTGTGTCACTGATACCCAGCCTCAACTAGTGTCCTTCTTGAAACACCCCATTTTATTTTATTCATTTTACATTTTTTTCATTTCATTTATTATTTTATTGCTACGTATCAAGGGCCCTACACAAGCTAAGCTAAGATGCCCCCCAGCTCCTCTAGCTACCCTCTGTCACAGGGTGACCCCAGCACTCCGCACCCCCAAGCTGCTTTTTCTCGATGAAGTCCTGTCCATCTGGGGTAACACAGACTCTGCTACTGTCTGGGGCCTTTCAGACAGGGATTTCATCTGTCACTCACTGCCATCGCTTGTTGTTGGTTAAATGTTTTGAAAGAGTTGGATTGTTTTGTTCTGTCCTGTTTTTGAGAAGGGGGCCTCACCATGTAGCCCAGGTTGGAACTGGTCTCACAGTTATCCTGCCTCTGCCTCCTGAGCACTGGGCTCCAGGGTGGATCCTCCCACCCAGCCCTTGCTTGTTAAATGGATGGTTTGGGCCAGATCCAAGGTGAAGGTCTCTAAGCCACAGTTCCCACCATAAGCTAAAGATGAGAACAGTTTCCTACCTACCTCCAGGAGCGAAGGGAAGGTAAGTGCTGACAACGGGGTGCCTAGTTAGTAGCCCCAGAAAACCCATGTCTCCTTCAGAACGTGGTCTTTTTGGAAGTGGGGATTTGGTGGATGTTTGTGCCATGTGATGACATTTCTGTCAACCAGGGATCATATGAGGCCAGATGCTATAGGATCACTGATGTCACTGGCAGAGCACCATGCTAAGAACACTCTACGGTGCTCACTCACACAAGGTGATAAAATCACCCAGAGGCACATTGCTCAGGATGACTCCTTCTAGGGAGGCATGTGACTGAAAGTAAGACGTGGTCACTCAGGATTAGGACAGGCTCTGCCGCCACTGGCTGCTGTCCTGAAGGGCCTGAAGAGAAGGCTGGGGAGGTGGCTCAATGGGTAAAGCATGTGCCGTGCAAGTGTTAGGACCTGAGTTCAGATCCCCAGCATTCCCCTTAAAAAGGCAGGTGTAGTGGTCTGTGCCTGTCACCCGGTTCTTTGGGTTTTTTGTTTGTTTGTTTGTTTTGTTGTTGTTGTTGGGTTTTTGTTTGTTTGTTTGTTTTAAGAGAAGCTTTCTCTGTGTAGCCTTGACTGTCCTGGACTCACTTTATAGACCAGCCTGGCCTCAAACTCACAGAAGTCCACCTGCCTCTGCCTCCCGAGTGCTGGGACTAAAGGCATGCGCCATGCCAGGCCTTGTTACCCGGTTCTCATGGGTGGAGACATAAGGATCCTTGAAGCTCATTGGCCAGCCAGTGTAGCCAATTCTATGAGCTTCAGATTCAGAGAAAGACCTTGTCTCAAAAACCAAATGGAGAATAATGAGGAAATACACCTGACCTCTGACCTCCACACATGTACATACATACACACCTACACTAACAAGTACATACAACCCCAACACACACACACACACACACACACACACACACACACACACACACACACACACAGACATGTGAGAGGACACAGAAAGGCATACAGTTGTGTAGAGAAGGCCGCGTGAACATAAAGGGAGGCACTGGAGAGAGGTGGCCACAAGCCAGAAGAGACAGACAGGATTCTCCCTAGAAGCCTTTAAGAAGAGCAGGGCCCTGCCTGGAGATGGGTGCCTGGCTACACTTAGTCTCCATTCTGTGCTGATATGCATGGATCCATTACACTGTTTGCCTGTGATGTGTCTTCTTCTAAAATTAAGCCCTCCCTCCCATGCCAAACAGCCATGCCATGCCGCTAAGGTGTGCCTGATGTCTGCCAGCCTCTGCACCTCAACAATGGTGTCCGTCCTGCTCCTGGGGGTTTGGTGGACAGTCTTCACCCACGTGGGGAATGAGAGGCACAGCTGCAGGAGAGCCAGCCCAGCCCAATGGAGCAGTCAAGTACCCAAAGGGTCCAGGATCCTTCAAGGAGATACTTGTTTGAGTTTGCCTTGCTGCTGTAACTAATGATTGTGAACATCATGGCTTAAGGCAGCATGTATTTGTCATCCTATACTTCTGCAAACCAAAAACCTGAAATATATTTCACTGACCTAAAAGTGTGTCAGCAAGGATTGCACCTTCTGGGAACTCTAGGAGAGAAGCCATGTCATTTTTCTTTTTTAGAAAGCTAGAAGCTTCCCACATTTGTGTTCCTGTATATATGGGGGGGGTCTTTTCTCACATATTGCTTGGTACCAGGCTGAGGCACTTAAGAGTTCAACTTGATTGTCAATTTGCTTGGCTTGATAGCCCCGGGAGATGAGTAAAGCACACTTCCAGGTGTGCCCATCCGGGCATGCAAGAGGCCACTAGGGCTCTCAACTAGTTTAGTCATTCGTGGTGTTGGAATTTAAACAGACTCATTTTATCTTTTAGTGATGGAATTGTGGAAGATGGGGTCTCACTGGGGGAAGTAGGCCCTGGGGAGTGTATCTGAGGGTTACCTGGCCCTCCAGTCCCTCCAGCAAACCACCCTCCTCCTGCTCCTGCCTCCAGGATGCCCTGACTCACCAAGGGCCCCACGCAGAGACAAGTCATCATGGACCAAACCTTCGGGAACATGAACTTCTTGGGATAGTCGGTCTTGGTTTTCAACTTGACTGAATTAAAAGATATCTAGGCTTTCCAGAGATGATTGGCATGTGGCACAGTGCTTGAAAAAGAAAAGCTCACCCTGAATGTGAGCCTTCCAACAGGCTTGTGGCAGAGGTAGAAATAGACAGCAGGCATGTACACCCTTATTTCTGAGTGAGTGCCTGTGGGGCTCTGCCATCCTTCCATGATATCACATTGCAGATTCTTTGGTCTATCAACATGGGCTCAGCAGACACTCCTCCAAAACCTTCCGGGCCTTTAGAGCCAGGCTGGGACTTCCAAGTGGTCCAGACTCTTGGATGACGTGTAGACAGAACCTGGGCTACCCAGTCCCTATAATGAAAGCCTGTCTGTTAAATCTCCCTCATAACAGAGAGACAGAGACAGGGAGTCAACTGGTTCTGTTCCTATAGTGGTTCAAATGAGAAAAGTCTCCAATAGGCTCCTGCTCCCCATTTGGGAACCATAGGGACACTTGGTCCCCACGTGATGGCACTGTTTGGTGATGTTATGGGACTCTGAGGACGTGAAGCCTTGCTGGAGGAAGTCTGTTACTAGGACAGACTTTCGGGGTTTATTGCCTTGCCCCAGCTCTTGTTCACTCTCTTGGCTTCCTGTGTGACAAAATGCAATCATCCATCTTGATGCTCTGGCCGCCTGCTGCCATGCCTTTCAACACGATGGCCTCCCACTCTGTTAGTGTAAGCCAAATAAACTCTTCCTTCCATCCGTTGCCTTTGGTCATGGTGTTTACAGCAGCAGGCAGGTAACTAAGACAGCTCCCTAGTAATGCTGGCTGACACACTCCTTTCGGTGTGCTGCAGGCATTTTTGTAACAATGATAATGAATACAGGTTTCCACGACAGATGGACAAGGAACACGTGTAAGTTTTATGTGGTGCAAGAGCCTTAGGAAGGAAGACTTAAAGGCATGGGGAGACCTTGCGTCTCCTGGGCCTGGGATCAGCAGAGCCTCTATCTGTTCATGTTCTTCTTGAATGATTTCTTCTAGGGTGTCTTCAAACATGAGGGCAGCCAGGGACTGCACCCTTCATGACCTACTCTAGGTGACAGCCACTTCCTGCTCCTTCTGTTTCTCAAATGCCAACAGGTCCGTGTTTGAGGACTGCATGTCCGTAACCCCATAGTCTCTGTCCAGGTAGATGCCAGCCCTGACCACACCTCTTTGCCTCCCTCTTTATCTTCTCTATGTAATGATCCTATTTGTCCACCCACATAAGCCAGGATCATGTCCCCATCTCGAGACTTTTACTCTACTTCATTTTATGATGGGTTTTTTCCCTACATGTACGTCTGTGAACCACATGTGTGTCACAGAGGCCAAAAGACAGTGCTGGAGCCCCTGGAACTGGAGCTATAGACAGCTGTGGCCCCACCATGTGGGTGCTGGAAACTGACCCTCACTCCAGTGCCAAGATCTTTAAGCTAACACCCTCTGCAAAGTCCTTCTTGCCATGGAATGTACTCACAAGACCTGGGGGTTAGGACATACCATCCCTGAGCAAGAGGCAATCTTCTATCAAAATGGCGGAGGGACACAGAAAGTCAAAGCCAGGATGTCCTCTGATGTCCCCCATAGGACATTTGGGCTCCTGTTATTGCTCTGGTCCTCTCAGACCCAGGTGCCAATCAACAGCTGAATGGATAAAGGAAACATGGTGCATACACACAGTGGAGTTTTATTAAGTCACAGGAAGACTGAAATTCTGTCAGCTGCTAAAAATGGAGAGCCATATGATTAAACCAAGTGCAGACAGACAAATATCAAATGGGGTTTTTTTTCCTCTTTATTGGAACCTTAAAAAAGACAGAGCGGACGTGGTTCTGGTTGGTGGGAAGATGAGAGCGTGGAGAGTGGGAAACACAATGAGAGACATTGTACACATCAGTGTCACAGCGAAACCGTGATTCTTACAAATAGCAAACTCATAATAATACTAAAGAATATGTCTCATTTTGTCTCAGACCATGGGGTCCTGAGCCTCTGAGGAATCCTAGCTGGAGAGAGGACGTTGGCTCCACAGTGTTTGGCTTCTTCCTCTCCATTCCACTCATTTGTTTATATCAAATCCAAAGTACAAATACCAAGCGCAGAACAGGCCAAAGATAGAATGGAAGGGAAGGAGGGAGGGAGATGGAGAAGGGAAAGGGAGAGGGAGAGAGGGAGATGATGTTCGAAGCAGAGACAAACCAGACAATCCTCACACGGGGGGATGTCGCCCCCATGTGGGGATCTGGGGAAGTGCAGAGAAAGAGACAGACAGACACAGACATACAAACAGACACAGAGACAAAGACAGAAAGAGACTGAGAGACAGAGACAGAGACAGAGACAGAGACAGAAAGAGACTGAGAGACAGAGACAGAGACAGAGACAGAAAGAGACTGAGAGACAGAGACAGAGACAGAGACAGAGACAGAGACAGAGGAGCTAAGCTAACTCAGATTAACTTCACAAAGCTAGAAGTGGAGCCAGAAGGCCACACTAAGCCGAGGCTGCCCACTCCAGCACCTATACCCAGTAGCCGGGGGATGGCATTAGACTAAGATGTGGGATTTTTTCTTTAAACACAAGAGAGAAAGTCATCAGCTACACCACAGGTCTGACAAATTCAGTTTCTGGTTTGTTTTATTTGTTTTGTACTAGGGATGAAATGCAAAGTCTGTGCATGCTGAGCACATGTTCTACCACTGAGCTACATTCCCTGTCCACACTGGAGAATCTAAGGAGGTGCTGTGTACCCCACCATCCATCACACCACCAGGTACCTGGAGCTGCGGAGGTATTCCACACCCAGACTCACCTGCCGCTGCTGCTTCCTAAGCCCCAAACCCAAAGACAGACTCTAGATGCTGGTTTTACTAAAGTCCACACTTGGAGGAATAATTCTAGTCCCTCTGTCTTGTCCCTTTCAGGTTGATATAACAAAATGCCTGAGGTGGGCAAATTATGATAAGAAGTTTATTGCCTCAGACTACTGCAAATTCTGTGTCTGGTGAGGGGCCACTTGCTGGTTCATAAATAGTTGTCATGGTGCTGTGTCCTCATTCTGTGAAAGCAAGCCAGCATTCCCTGAGGCCTCCTCTAGAGGGCACTCACCTTGCTCAGGAGGCCTCCAACCTCATGACCTAATGGCCCACTGTGATGACTGATCTTGGCTGTCAATCTGGTATCAACTGAAGCATAGGCTGATGTACATGCCCATGAGGGACTCTCTTGAGCACATTGTCGGAAGCAGGAAGACTCAGCCTGAATACAGGTGGCGCCCTCTGGTGGCAGCAGAGACAAAAGGAAGAAGCAAACTGCTTTTTGCCTGCAAGCCTTCACTGCGCTGACAAGTCCATCTACTCTGTTGCTACTACATTCCTTCGCAGATAGTAAGAATCAGCTCTTCCAACCCAAGGTGGGGACCAGGAACTCTCCAGAATCCTCCAGCCCTTCCATGACGGACTGGGACTGCTGAGATACCAGCCCTCTAGGCGGAGCAAAGCACAGGGTCAGCACATATAGAAATGTCATAATGAGCTCCGCCGTTCTGGATAATGAATGTGAATGTGTAGTTATAGTAACAGCCACAACAGTAGCAGAGGGAGAGAGATAAATAGAAGAAATATGGCATCCTTAAACAGGGTGGTGTTGTTTTGGTTCACACTGTGAGGTAACAAAGGACTCCCAAGCAAGAGACAAAATGACAGCCAAGTCTTCCTTCTGGTTCTCTGGGCTCACAGGGCTCAGAGGCGCTTCTTCTGTTCCACATCAGCAGGAATTGCACTCACTGAAGGTTCAGCTGCCTGGGTGTCCAGTGGCTCATACATACTGGCAGATGTCACAGGCTCAGTGGGGCTGTTGAGCTCTTTGGTTCTCCTCTATGTGGCCTCTGCATGTGACATTGGTTTTTCACATAGTCTGGACTCCAAGAGCTAGTGTGGCAAACTTGTGGAAGCAGAAGATCCCACACAAAGGGCTAAGGTCCAGCCATGGAAGCCACACAGCATCCCAGTGACCACAGGAAAAGGCTAAGCTCCAGCCATGGAAGCTACACAGCATCCCAGTGACCACAGGGAAGGGCTAAGGTCCAGCCATGGAGGCTACACAGCATCCCAGTGACCACAGGGAAGGGCTAAGGTCCAGCCATGGAGGCTACACAGCATCCCAGTGACCACAGGGAAGGGCTAAGGTCCAGCCATGGAGGCTACACAGCATCCCAGTGACCACAGGGACAGGCTAAGGTCCAGCCATGGAAGCTACACAGCATCCCAGTGACCACAGGGAAGGGCTAAGGTCCAGCCATGGAAGCCACACAGCATTCCAGTGACCACAGGGAAGGGCTAAGGCCCAGCCATGGAGGCTACACAGCATCCCAGTGACCACAGGGACAGGCTAAGGTCCAGCCATGGAAGCTACACAGCATCCCAGTGACCACAGGGAAGGGCTAAGGTCCAGCCATGGAAGCCACACAGCATTCCAGTGACCACAGGGAAGGGCTAAGGTCCAGCCATGGAAGCCACACAGCATCCCAGTGACCAGAGGGAAGGGCTAAGGCCCAGCCATGGAGGCTACACAGCATCCCAGTGACCACAGGGACAGGCTAAGGTCCAGCCATGGAAGCCACACAGCATCCCAGTGACCAGAGGGAAGGGCTAAGGCCTAGCCATGGAGGCTACCCAGCATTCCAGTGACCACAGGGAATACCAGGTCTGACACCATGCCCACAGGTGCAGTCAAAGAAACCAATTCTACCTCTTGACAGCAGGGATGGCCTGGTCTCCACAAAGTCTAAGGCATGTGTAGAGTTTGGAGCCCTAGCCAGGCATGGAGGCTCCCACCTATAACCTTAGCCCTTTAGAAGGCCATGAAGTATGTGGATTCAGGCCAGGGCTGCATAGCAAAAAGCAAAACCCTGTCTCAAAATGAAAAACAAACAAAAAAACCAGGTGTGGGGAGCTATATAAGAAAACATGGGGGAGTGAGCAGAGCGCTTCTGGGATTTAGTTCTCAGCACCACATAAAGTGTCCCTGGAAGCACCCTCCATAATCCCAAGCACTCAGAACACAGAAGCAGGGGGTCAAAAGGTCAGGGCCATTCTCCACCACAGAGTGAATTTGAGGCCAGCTACTGAGACCTGTGAGTGTGTGGGAGGGAGGTCTGGAACAGGGGAGGCCACTTTAGCGCAGGCTGCCATCCGTGAAGGAAAAGTAGAGTGGAGAAGAGTAGGAGAGGATGGAGGCAGGCAGACACCAAGCACATGTGCGAAGCTCTCTGAAGATGGCTGGTGCCATCAGTCAGGAGAGGCCGGGCTTTGCCATAGAGGCCAATCGCCACCGTGCCCAGTGGCTTCAGAGAGCAGATTCCTGTGCACCACAGTCACGGTCACATGGGTACCCAGACCATGAAAATACACCCAGTGCAGGCATGGTGGCCACTATCTTGTCTCCTGGCAAGCAAACACAAGAGACCTCCCTCACCGCTTTGAAATCCTTTTTGTGGAAGACATCAATACTCTTGCCACAACCCACCAGTGGCTGGCCACAAACTCGCCACTGATCGCGGCTTGATGGGACAACCCCACACACACCCACTCCATGTGTCCAGACGCAGCAACCTGGAGGAAGGACAAGGTGAAGAGCATAAGTGTATTGTTCTCAGCGCATCCCTGGCACCTAGCATCGTGCCTCGGCAGTGTTGAGTGAAATCATTTTCCTGTTGGCTGCAGAGATAAGAGGTAAGAGCAGCCTACTGGGCTCCTTGCCTTCCAGGTATTCTGCGGGTAGAAAAAGCACGACGGTAAGAGCAATGACAAGAAACTGCCATCGTGTCCCAGTCACTCAACACTCGTGCCCTAAGCACCTGCCACATGCCTGAGGGTTCCCAGACCCTCTGTTCACTCTGGTGTTAGACAGAAAAGAGTCCTGCAGTGTTCAAGACTCTTGTTAACCAGCCACAGAAACCAGTTTATTAAACCATCAAGGAGTGCAGTGGAGACATACCGAAGCCTTCCGGGACCATGTGCCAGTGGGGCCAGAAGGGGGAAATGTGAAATCTGGTTGGGGGTGGGGGTGGGGACGGGGTGAGTGATGAGGCAGAGGAAGACCCCTATGGCCTGAGAGGTTTGTCTTCTAAGGCAGCTGCCTGGTCAGTGATGGGCATGTCCTCAGGTCTGTCCCCCTTCCAGGCCCTCAGCTCCTTCCCTTGCCCTGACTCACTGCAGCCTCCTTACCCTCCTGTCCCTGTTACATAACTGTCCCCTGTCCCCGGGGGGCCCTTATGTAATTGAGTCACCTCGGGCTCCCAGCCCCACCTCAACGCTCCCACCTCAGCTATGCCTGTCTCATACAATCTTTCACAGTTGGCTGGGCCAAGCCTTCAGCAAGAAACATGGTAGAAAAGGGGTGGGGAGAGGAAGGGAGAGGAGAGGGAAGATGGAGGAAAGAGGGGAGGAGGAGGGAGGGAGGAGAAGGAGGGAAGAGGAAAAATAAAAGAGGGAGAAGCAGCAGCAAGCGAGGAGGGAGAGGGAAAGGAGGAGGAATAAGATGAGAAAGACATGCCAGTCAGTCCTCCCAGTGATGAAGCTGCCCAGGGGACCCTGAAGCCTCGTGGGCACACGGGGTCCTGGCCTGTGACTCCCGTCATCGTCATAGGGCATCAGAGGCCTCTGATGATTCTTTGTCGCTCCAACTGCCACTTCAGCAGCACAGGCAGTGCCCTGATCCTCAGCGTGGAGGCCTGTGTGGCTGAGAACAGCTCCTGGAGAACTGAAAGCTGGAACTGCCCTTCTTCCTGGTAAGAGGCCTCAATTTGTATGAGCTTAGAAACGTTTACATTTTAAAATAAACAGACATCAGAATGGAGGTGCGCACCTATAAGCTCAGCCCTCGGAAGGCTGAAGCAGCAGGTTGGTGAGTCCAAAGCTAGCCTGGGCTACTTAGCAAGACCCTGTCCCAAAGGAGCCCCAAGCCAGAGATGTAACCCAGTGGACAGTGGTTGTCTAGAGGGAGAGAGGAGGAGAAGGAAGAGGAAGAGGAAAAGGAAGAGGGAAAGGAGGGGAGGGAAGAGGGAAGGAGAGAGGAAAGAGGAAGGTTGGGAAGTGGGGAGAAGGAAAGGTGAAGCTACTGTTCTGATTTAAAAGAACCCAGAGGAGGTAATATTAGTAAGTAGCCAACATTTATCTTCCTTTAAATTAAAGCCAAGAAATTTTCAAAATTTGTTCATTTAAAAGCAATAAGCCGAGTACATGTTAGCACAAGCCTTTTTATGAAAAATAACTATTTCCCCGAACAAAAACGCATGGCTGAGAAGTGCAGCTGTCTGCCTTAAGAGAAGACACTTGGGTCCTGGTGACTACCACAGAGAAGGGTGCTGGGAAGGAAAGGGTGGCCTTGGCACTGTCAGGGAAACAGTCCCCATCCCGGGGAACCCCTCAAGGTCTCCAGGCCACACAGTAAAAACTATCTGGTGCCATAGAAAAGGGAGAGTGGGGACAAACTAGGGTTTGTTTTTGTTTGTTTGTTTTGTTTTGTTTGTTTTCTACCATACCATGTGGTGATTGCCCATTCCTGGGCACTGAAGGACAAGAAAGAAAATCTGTGACATAAGACCTGCTGCTTTGACCCACATCTCCCATGGGGTCCCTGACAGGCTCTGCTTGAACCTAGTGGGATTCACAGCCTTAGACATCTATTCTCCCCCGACTTTTGAGATTCTCATGCATGGAACCCTTCAGATCACCCCACTATACAGACTCAGAAACTGAGACACAGAGAGACAAACTCCCCTCTATAAGTCTCCTTAGCCAGAAGGAGATCTCGTCCAGAATCCCCCAGATGGTTCTCTCATCTGGCTGAGCAAGAATCTCAGCCCGATTCCATCTTGGCATTGCCGTGGGGGTGGAGGACAGGCCCAGTAAGGACCAGAAATCTTTGCTTTTATTTGTTTGTTTATTTATAGAATTTTTAAATGTTTGTGCATGCGTGCGCCCAGACATATACATCCATCTTACAGTGCATGTGGAAGTCAGAGGACAACCTTGGGTATCCGGTCTAGCCTTCTGCCTTGTTTGAAATAGGGTCTCTGGTTTGTTGCTGCAGACAGCAGGATCGCCAGCCCAGAGTTTCCGGGGACCCTCTTGTCTCCACCTTCGTCTCCCAGCAGCAGACTGGTAATCCGGTCTCCTCACACGTCCCCCCTACATCTAGCTTTGTGTGATTATCTGAACTCAGCTCCTTGTTGCTTTCACAGCAAGAACTTTACGCATTTTGACGTCTCCTCAGACTTGTAAGCCAGGAGATCTATTGAGCCCCTGCTGTTGAAAACAACTGGTCTCTAGCCTTGCCGCAACTCCAAGTGTGGTCAGGGGACCAGCAGCCCACATGAGGGCTCCAGTTCAGAGCTCGCTGCATGCCGCTCAGCCAGAGTGTGTGTTTAGCCAGGACCCCTCAGGTGATTCGAATGCACAGCATGGGATGAGGATCACGGACAAAGCTGAAGATATGCAGGTGTAAGGGCAGCAGGATGGAGCCCTGGACTGGCCAGCTGTCACGTACCCTCTGGCTTCTCCTGACCTTGAAGCCAATACCACTGTGAACTTGATAACTGAATGAGCACAGACAGTCCGGAGACTTCTGAAATTCTCACCAAGGTCTATAAATAAGCAACCAAAGTCGGGCTGATGCATTCCCGTAGTCCCAGCAGTGGAGAGTCAGAGGCAGGAAGATCAAGAGTTGAAGGTCATCCTCAGCCACATTTTTTAAAAGTTCAGGGCCAGGCTGGTCTACTTGAATTCCTGACTCTATATAAACAAATAAGTCAAAATTGCCACAACCTCAACAGCTCCTTGCTTTACACAGAGGTGGTGACTTGAGGTCCCCTTCAGGGGCGAGCGGTTCCCTTATTTGGGAGGCACATCTGGAGGTGAAAGGGCAAAGGACAAGATCTACTGAGACAGAGGAATATGTAAAGGCTGCAGCATAGTGTCCGTCACGGAGGAGGGGCCCACGTGTGTGCTGCCCGGGCCCTGGCTGGTTTGCTCTCTCTGAGCTGCAGTGGTACTCAGAAGCTCAAAGGTCCTTCCCTGGGTGGGACTCCGGAGATGGAAGGCAGAGTCAAGCATTCAAAGCCAATCTTGCTACCAGAAACCCTGTTCCAGAAAAACAAGAAATAGAGTCATTTGTGTCAGGCATTGTCTTCCAGCCTCCTTTGTATGCCCACGAGGCTAGGTTATCCCCGTATAATCAAAAAATTACAAAGAGGAATCCTACACCTGGTGTGGGAAGGGTGGGGACAGATCTAGGAATGACTTTCTTTCAGCTTAATTAGTAGGCTACCGAAGAAAGCTTTTCACCATGACCACCATTCTCCAATATGGAAATTTGATGCTAGGTGCTATGGCAGCCATTTTGTGACCATGAGGATGACAAACCAGGAGGTTGGAAATGGGTCCTTGTTAATATTATAACGTAATAAAACAATTTGTAGATGGCCTACAACTCCTTGTATGTTAGCTAAAATTCCTATTGCTTGGGCCACAGCAATTTTTGTGTCATTTAGATGTTTCCTGACAGCTTGGGATGTTGGGTAAAAGTCTCTATGGTGGCCTCATAGGGTACCACAAGGCCATAATCAGTATACTCCAAGCCATTTGGTGGACATATGAGAGTTGATACAGGAAAGTCAAAGTAGGTAACTGGCACATGGTGATGACGAGCAGTACACAGATTTGCTGATATCTCTGGGGCCATCCTACTGGAGCAATTAAATCTTCTAGTATATAATGGGTCACAAAAGCCATAGCCCAAAGGCAAAAGAACCCATGAAAAGAGGCATCAATTGATCATGTCTGCCGTGGGCATAAAACAGTGGAACAGTAGCAACGATAGATCACAGGTCTGCTTGATCAGTGCTCCTGGCTGCTCACTCCAAAGCTGAGTCCCGAGATGGACAAACAGGAAGTGGCCCATTTCTCCTCCAGGCCCCAAATCAAGTGTTGGAGTCTCTGGGGAGCTGCCTGGGCTTCTTTTAACCCAGCTAGGGTTCCTTCTGGCCTCTAGTAGAACCAAATTAGCCTCCTTAAAAGGTGCAGTTCCCCTAGAATGAGATCTCAGGCCCAGCTGGAAGCCTGGAGCAGTGACTGGCACAGACTCCAGTACCTAGCAGACACTGGAGTCCTATGTCCAGAACAAGCAGAGGGGCACTCAATTACTTTTCTGTCACTTTGATAAAAATATCATGACAAAACAAAACAAAACAACCCTAAAAGAAAAGGAGTTTGTTTGGTGTGTGGCCCCAGAGGACTTAATGGTGGGAAAGATACAGCCACGGGAGCAAGAAGCTGAGAGATCACACCCCAACTGTACACAGGAAGCAGCAGGAACAAATTGGAAATGGGGTGAGGCTATACAATCTCAAATCTGCGCCCCCAAACCCCAGTGACATCGTCCTCCATCAGGGATGCACCTTCTAAGGCTCCATAACCTCTTCTAGTGAGCACCACCAACAGGGAGACACATTCATAACCCTACTGAGGACACTCACTTCTTACTCAAACACAAAAGACACAGAAAACATCTCTCATGATGTGTCTTCATGTTTCCAGAAGTATCACCTGAAAGGGAGTGAGACCTCACTAACCTGGTTTGAGTCCTGCCTCTGCTCCAACTACTTCCTTAGGCTTCTAGGAAGCCCCCAGCTTTCCAAACCTCTCCTTGTCACACTCAAGATACAGACACTCCCGGAAACCCCGTGGATAACACAAAATGTCCACAGGAATAGAAGGCAACCTCACAACTAGGAGTAACAAGCTCATCTGGGAGATGACCCACTTGCTTGCAGAGTAAAGAGCATGCTCTAAGACCAGGCACAGGATAGGCATACATGCCTTATATGGGAAGGCAAAGCTGGAATTTAATTATTCTTTTGCTTAACAAATATTTAGTGAGACATGCCCCTCTTGGTGGGGAGAGACAAGGGTGGACATAGCACATGGATTCCCCCACACCCCACATCCCACACCAGTCCTACTGGCCCCTGTGTAACTGGGCACGACTGAATTTCAGACCCTCCTGCCTCTGTCTCCTGGGGACTGGGATTACGACTGTACGCCACCACACCTGGTTTGTGTAGTGCTGAGGATCGAACCCAGTGCTTCCTGCATGCTCGACAGGGACTCTATCACTAAGATATAGCTCCCAACACCCGAGGAATGTTTCTGAGCATAAGATGTACTGTGCACTTATAGACACTAGCCACACACTGCTTATATTAAGCAAAAATAAAACTGAAAGCTCAATCGCACAGTGGTAGTAGTCCATGGGAAAGTGCTCAAGAGCTGGATAGAGCAGATTGGATGGTGCTGAGGCCCAGGCTGGTGGGAGGCAGCAACAGACAAAGCTTCACACTCTGAGTGTCACCGGGAGCCCTCGTCATTTTTTAGATAACAAGTTGAGTCAGGGACACTATTTAATTTGCAGTTTGTTTATTTGTATGATCAGCGTGAAGTGGGTTGCACATAAGAGAGGCTGACTCACTAGCCTTTGGGAGGCTAGTGTCCCCATAAATGTCGCCCTTGGGAGGTCCTAGTGTCCCCAGAGCTGTTCTCTCCAAGGCTGAAGACCCAGCATTCTCTCTAGGGACTTGAAGTTCCTCTGTGATGCTGGCTGGCATTGTAAATGACACTACGTGGACCATTGGGACATGCAGCCAGACGTTCCTCATCCAACACTTAACTGCGCTTTCCACGGCCAGGTGCCTGTGCCAGGAACTTTACAATGTGTTCCAGGCACAGGCCAGTGGGCATGTATTAAAACAGACCCAGGAAGGCGAACGCAGCACCTTTAAAAGCTGTCGGCGCCAGTACCACAAAGCACCATTAGGGGGCAGTGCCCATCCACGATCCAGTTCCGCAGTCTGACCAGTACAGGCTTGGGAAGACCTTGTCCTGCAAAATATTTGATGACTGCCTACTGTGTACCAAGTCCTGTTTCTGGCTAAGGGACACCTCCGCAAACTTGGGGTGAGGGCTCTGCCCTAAGAATACGCCTCCTATATGTACTGTTAAAAGGAAAGATATTCACAGAGACACGCAGCCTAACCATACGTGGCCTAACCCAGAGAAAACCCATCTGAAGAGCGAGGTAGAGGATTTTCGGAGACTGGTGAGAAGAGATGCGAGTATCCTAAAAGTTCACAATCCCCCGGATTCAGGAGCTGCAACCTTAAAGTGGCGTTTATTCTGCAGCCATATTCCTGCTCTCATTCCAGAGGGAGAAGGGCCCCGTCTTTTCGTCTGCATGACTGGAATTAGAAGGGGTGTCTCACCTAAAGAAACCAGAGGAGAAAGCAAAGGTGAGGGACAGCCTGAAACTGCCAGCTTGCTGCAGAGGATGCTGAAGCGCAGTCCCCCAAGGCCTAGCCTGGGCAGTGCAAACCTCCCTCACACAGCAGGGTTGAAGGGTATCCTAGACCCCTCCTGAATGCCCGCCCTGCGGACACCGGTGGTATCTGTGCCTTGAGTGTCAGTGAGGGCAGCGTACAGCCAGAGTCTAGGCTTTCTGGGTAGATGTGCCCAAGAGAGTGGAAGATGTGTGCCTGTGTGAATGATGTGTGAGAGGTGGTGGTGATTGTGCACACGGACCTACGTGAGGGGTCACCGTGGTGACGTTCATGTTTGGGGTGGCCACAGATACCGTAACGGTGTTGGGTTCCGTGTGTGCAAAGAGAAAAGGGAGGGCTGGAGCAGAGTGGAAGAGCGCGGGGAATGTGTTCTGCGGGGACCTGCCTAAGTGCATCACACCGAGGCTTTGATGACTTTAGAACGCCTGCAGTGGGACCCTCTCTGCGTCCAGGACCCGCTGCCGGTGTGTGCGGGGAGGGTCCCTCTAAGACAGACCCCCGTGGGAATATTGCGTCGAAAGTGGCTGAGGATGTTTCTGAAAACAGATCAACCTGGGCAACTGTGCTTCTGGACTCCTAATAGGGAGATGTCCTCGAATGTGGGTCACAGGAGGTTTGGTGGAGGAAGACGTCTTAATGCTCAGAACAAGCCAGGGGTCCGGGTTGCCGGCAGGCTTGCGGCTAGGGTCCTGGGTAGAGCCGAGCCGCAGACCCGGCTGGGGCGGGGCTTGCTGGGGCGGAGCCTTCGGAGGGGCGGGGCCTAGGCTGCTGCAGCGCGGGCCGGGCCAGGGGGCGCCTTGCGCGGCCGCAGCTCGGAAGGGCGATGCAGTGAGGCGGGCTCGGCTGGCGTGCGTGCGCGGAGCGGGGGCCGCGGGCTGCTGCAGAGATGTGACTTGGGCCCAGGGCCAGCAAGAACGTCGGCGCTGCGGGGCCGCGAGGGTCGGTGAGTGCCAGCCAGCGCGGGCAGGGGCGGGCGCCGCGGGGACCCCATAAACTTTTCCCGCGGTGGGTTTGGGAAGATCCGGAGGGTATCCGGGCTCGTGCCTTTTCTGTTTTCCCTCCTCCGGGGGCATCCGCAGGGAAAGCTGTGGGTTTCGAGTGAGGGGTGCCACAGGGCGGCGGGAGAGGAGCTGCAGAGAGCTGACCGAGGGCAGGGGTTTGGGGACCTTTATCGGGTGGGGGAGTCCACGAACCGTATAGAAGCCTAGGCTCTGGGTAGGGTACGGAGTGACGACAGGCGACAGGCAGTTGGGAATAAAGGGAAGTCCAGCCCTGTGCTAGTGACCCCTGTGAGGGGCGTCGCAGACAGGTTCCAGGGGCCTGGCTGCTGGGGGGGGCGGGGGGGCGGGGAGAAGGGGGGGTTGCTGATCGTCAACTACGCAGACCTGGCCTGGGGCAAGGGCCGGCCTTTGGAGACCTGAACCTCACCTGCCGCAGAGTCTGGGGGGCCCAGCTTGCAGCCCGCAGTGGCCACGCACTCTCGGAAAAAGGCGCGAGAGGGTGGGCACCATAGGAAGGAAATCTGAAGCTGGGGGATGAATAGTGAGCTGGAAGTCTAGGGGCGACTGTATACGATGGAAGGAAAGGATTTCTGTCCCAGGCGAGGGCACTTGGGACTCTGAGGAAGGCAGCCAGGCTAGGAGTAAGGACGACCCAGTGCAGTGCCCCCTCTTTCTGGGGACTGGGACTCGAAGCCCCACAAGGATCCCACACATTTCGGGGACCCGGTGGGAGAAGCGAGCGCAGGCGAGGAGTCCGCACCCCGCCTTAGCGGACGGTAGCTGTTTAAACAGCTTTGGTTCGGTTCACCGACCTTGCCCCAGAGGACGCCCCAGAACAGAGGGCTAGTCCCCCTGTTCTTGCTCCGTCAGATCCAAGCCTAGCCAGTCCCCCCCCCCTTCTTCTTCTGTTCGCCAAGGGGGCGGCTCTTTGGAACAGGGACAAAGGCCCCGGGAGTGTGGCGGGCACCATCGTCCCCTCCTGGGGCCCCAGCACACGCGCCGCATCGGCTGCCGGACTGCGCCGGGGTGGGGGCACCTGATCAGCGTCCAGAAAGCTCTGGGGTCCCCACAAAGCCAGAGAATGCAGAAGAGGCCAAGCGCACCCCACACACAGCACTTCAGAACGTTTTTTCCTAAGTTTCTTTAGTGGGCACCGAGGCTTTGGGAATAACTACACTTGGAGTTAAACTGCATGCAAATAGCATGTAAATAGAATGCAAATTGGCATCTGTTGGTTGGAAACCCTCCTCCGGGCTAGTTTTCTATCTCAACTGTGAACATTGTTTCCCTGATCCCTTCGCTTCTAAGTCTGAAAAGGGTCAGCTGAGATAGAAGAGGGGAAGATGGGGGGCGGGGTCCTTAAGGGAAGAAATTACAGTGTGGGGCCCAGGCAGCAATAAGAGGGCTTTATTTATATTTTTTTAAAAAATAGACTCTAAATCTTTACTGGGTTTTGTTTGTTTTTCAACACATGTGGTAGACACAGAACCAAGTGCTAAGGAAATACCTTGTATAAAATGAGCAGCCTCAGAGTAGGGGTGGGGGGAAGCGGAGAAGTGGCTAAAGAAACGCTAATGGAGCAAATAAATACCACCTCGTACAACACCTGCTGGGACAGAGCTACCTGGAAAATAAAGTCAACAGGACTTATGGTGCGCGAGAAGACAGACATGTGGGGAATGGCATTTTTAAGTGGACCCCAGTAAGAAGGGGACCTCCACTGAGAGGGCGATGGGGGTAGGGGACGTCTAAGCTACAGAAAGTTAGAGGTGGGGACAGGCTTGGAGGAAGAGACACAAAGACCATTGTAGCCAGAGTGAGTGGGCAGATTTGGAGATAGGCAAGAGGGGACAGGAGGCGCTGGACAGATCTGATCTTTGGAGCCTTGGAGGGTTTCCAGCAGGAGGCCACAGGGTGTGATTTTTTAAAAGCTCGCTTGACCTCCCCACAAGGAGACAGACAGCGTTCTGCTTGCAGGGATGCCGTGGTGCAGGGAGTCTGGGCTATGGACCCAGCCTGGGGCACTGCTTTGAGCCGCAGAGAGCCTTGTGAGCTAACTGAAGGAATGTCTTGGAGTTTTGGTTTTTTCGTTTTTAAAGATTGACATCCTACTTCTAGACAGTTCTTATCTTCCTCAGGGAGCCTCAAGCGAGGGCCCAAGATTTCTGTAGCATTTCAGCATTGAGCTTCCTGGGGATTCCCGATTTGTCGTGCTCAGAACTGCACTCAGAGAAGGATCCTAGCACTAAGGTTCAGGAAGCCTAGGCTGCAATTTGCATTTAAATGATTGCTTTTATTTACAGGCTCCGCAGCTGCTTTGCATATTCATGGCTCGTGGAGCTGCTGTTCTTGCTGTACTAAGTTACTAACTAAGAGGGTCTGTAAAGTTGAGTTTCCCCAAAGAGGGCAGTGTCTAGTCAGCACAGAGTAATGAAGACGATGACACTGTAACTTGGAAAAGATATCAGAGGGAGGCAGAGACATTTTGAGTCTGGGAAAGAGTTTAATGTCAGGAAACCTTGTAACGGTTTAAACTAGCCAAGCAGGAAACACACCCGGGCTCCAGGGGAGTGGGACCGGACTGAGTGAAACACTGGGGCTCAAGAAAGGCTGGCTTCCAACCTCAACCTGAACTTCTGCCAGACTTGGGGCCAGGACTAGGGTGCAGTGGGAAGGCCCTGGGGTCAGGAGCTGGGAGCAACGTATTCCTAGTTTGGTCTGAGGAGTCCATGACGCCTCTGGCCAGGCGGCTTGTTCCCTTTGCCTTCATGGTCCCAACATGGCAATGGGACTCTCAGCGAGCGAAGTCTTCTGAGAGAGGTAGCACTCCCTCCCTACTTCCTCTGTGCAAAGGGTGTTTCACACGGACCTCATGCTGGCAGCACAGAGGAAGGGCTGAGGTTCAGAGAGTGTAACACCAATGTCACATAGTTCTAGTGGGCCGCCCTCCTGTTGAGATCTTGGAGTCTGAGGAAAGTGTTAACTGTGGCAGGTATTCCTCTGGGTACTATACTGGGGCTGGGAAAACTTGCTCCTCCCCTCCCTCCTAACACACCTGCTCATTTTGTCCTTTTTTACCCCCTATACTTTGTTTGGTCCAGAATTTGCTCTCCTGCCCTGGCTGGCATAGCAGAACAGCCTCTTTGGAACCCTGCTGGTGCCACAGGGATCTGAGGCTGGTCCGAAGGGTTTCAGGGCACTTTGGGACATTTTGTTTTTCTATCCCTATGGGAGGACCAGAAGGAGGAGATCCTACCTCCCAGGAGAAGGCCCAGTGTGTGGTCTCCAGCGCTCTGACTGCTTAATAGCCAGGGCTGGTTTCAGGGTCATTGGACTGGGCTCAGCCTTGACAGTGAGGCTCCCACGCAGTCCTCCTGTTCCCGTCTGAAAGCTGGCCGGTCTCCTTCATGACACCTCAAGGACCTGTTTGTTTGCTGTAGCGTATGATGGGAGAGGCTGGAAACCAGTGATAGGTACACAGATGGGAGAGCCCCCTTCATGATTCTATCTCCATGGCAACAGCCCCTCCTAGGAAATCCATAGTAGAATTTACCACTGCAGACAGTAGAACATTTACCAATCTTTTACATTTCTCTATATTAGTTTTCTACACCCTATAGTTAATGTGTGTGTATGCGCGTGCACATGTATGTGTGTATGTGTGTGCGTGCATGTGTGCTTGGATGTATGCTTGGATGTATGCATTAATGTGTGTACACAGTGTACACTCATGGTTGCCTACGGCTGTGTGTGCATATGGAAGCCAGAGGTTGACACTGGGTGTTGTAGATTCTTTGTCTCTTTATTTGCTGAGGCCCTATCTGTAGCTTACTAAACCTTGAACTTGCCAGTTTGGCTAGTTTATCTAGCCAGCTTGCCCCAAGTAACCCATTGCACCTCTTGGCTCTGGGATTACAGGCTGGCCAATACTGAGTGATGGGCATCTGAACTCTGGTCTTCACACTTGCTTTGCAGACACTCTATCCACCTGACCACTCCACAGCTCCCACCTCCTGTGTGACACTGGGCTCAAACTTGAGAGCCTCCCGCCTCAACTTCTCAAATGCTAGGATTACAGGTGAATGGCACCATGCCCACTTGTGACAGTTACCTCAGTCCTCACCACAGTCCAGTGAGGTGGGTGCTGTTATTACTCTCACTTTGCAAATGAGGAAACTGAGCCAAGAAAGGTTAAGTCAGCAGCTCAGAGTCATAGAGTACTAGCAAGTGCTCTGTGCTGGGACTGGGGCCCAGAGGCAAGTGCATGCTGGACCACTCCTCAGCCCCAGGGTAGGATTTGAAACTGAGAGGGTCCGACTCTGAAGTTCTGGCGGAGGCTCAGGCTAGAAGTTTTGCTCGCCAACTCGCACAGGGTTCTCCAGCATCTCATCAGTCTCTGTGGAGCCAGCACTCAGGACAGTGGAGGAGACTCTCCACCTGCTCCTTTGTAGACAGTGTGTGTGTGTGTGTGTGTGTGAGAGAGAGGAGAGAGAGAGAGAGAGAGAGAGAGAGAGAGAGAGAGAGCGCTCTAGCATGAGAGAGCACAAGAGAGCAAGCGTGAGTTTGGGTTATGTGTATGTGGTTTGTAAACATGGGAGTTGAGGTGTGGTGCATTGTATGTGTGGTGTTGTGGTATGATGTATGCAGTGTGCAGCGTGTATGATGTGTGTGGGGTGATGTGGGTAGGTGCTGTGTTTCTCAGTGTATTTAAGAACATCCGAGTGAGTCACATTTCTGAGCGCCTGGCTGGCAGCAGAGGTAATTAGTATGTGAGCCGAGGCCTGTGCATTCATTCCCATTTATTCTTTACTCCCTTTGAGAAGCCACAGCCCTCACTCCATGGGTTTGCTGCCATGTATTCATCCATTCCAGGCAGCCCTGCCTTAAGGCTGCCTGCAGACCCTCTAATCTGGTATTGTTCCACATCGGGCTCTCAGGGGTGGGAGGCAGCAGGTGGCTGATTGAAAGGATGGGGCTTACCTGACAAGGGGCATTTTAGGTGGAAAGGGTAGTGTCTGCCTGAGGCTCCTGCTATCTGTGTCCTCATTCGTCCTGACATCTGAGCCTGAGTGGGGCTGGACAGGCCTGGGCAGCCTAACAGCCAAACTTTAAGCTAAACCTCTCCACTTCTTTTTTAGAAGGAAATGATAACACATTAGCATGCACCTTTAGGGGCCATGTGAGTGTTAGAGCTTGTATGGCAAGTTTCATTCACTTAGCAACTAAAGGCCACAGCAAAACAGATGAGAGCCTGGGCTGCTGGTGGGTAGAGGGTGAAGTGCAATCGGAGGACCTGAGTTCGAATCCTTGTGGCTATGAACATCTCTAACCCCAATGCTTAGAGGGGTTAGAGACACGCAGAGGCTTACTGGACTGTGGAAAGGTCCTACTAAGATCCACGCTCAGTGAGAGGTCCCGTCTCAAACAATGTGACAAGACAGCCAGAGTCAGCCTCTGGCCAGGGGTGTCTGCTTGGGTGAGGCTAACAGTACACACACACACGCATGCACACACACACACACACACACACACACACACACACACACACACATACACACACACACACACACACACACACCCAGAGTCAGGGATCTAAAGTACTGGCATAGTGTGTAGTAGGGGCAGGGAGGACCTCTTGCAAATAAATCATCCAGCAAAAGACACCAGTGACTATTCTACAAGTGCTGGTCTACGGAAGCCCAGCAACAATAAGACACTTGTTTGCTTCGGGCTCCACTCTTCTGGCAGCATGTGACCTTGGCTAAGCTCCTCTCCCTGTACCGCACAGCATTATCTCCTGTGAAATGGAGACAGCCTTAGCACTTGCCTCTAAGATTGCTCTGTAGACTCTGTCTATTTGGTTTTGAGTTCAGGTTTCCCAGTGGTAGCTCAGGCTGGATTAGAAGTTACTATTTAGCACAGACTGTCTGTGAGAGCCCCAACCTCCCAAATGCCAGGATTACATGCCTCTCTCTCCCTTAGGCAGATTCTTAGATGTTACTATATGTGTCAGGGAGACAGAGAAGCAGTTACTGTAGTTGTCAATGTTACAGAAACAGGGCCCCCTGGAAACCCTAGATGAGCCAGTGGCCTTGGCTTCAGTGTAACCCTTTGCCCTCATCCTACACACAGGTCTGTGGGATTGGGTGGGTGCACCCCCATAGTCACCCTTAGAGGCAGTAATGACCAGCTGAGACAGCTGGCCTCTCCCCTGTGGCATCTGGCCATGCATGGTTCCATCTCTATGCCTAGATATGGGGCAAGGAGGAGCCATTTCTCCTAGGTTTTTTGAGAACTTGTTAGCAAGTGACAGAAACCCAGATCAGATTGGTTCCATTCAAAGGGTGTAGTTAATTGGTTGCTGGTCCCCGCTGCCTTTCCATGGGAGATTGTCCTCTCCCAGAGCAAGACTCCAACCTTTGAGCTTATCAGTTCCACCAAAAAGAGAAGACATCCTCCCAGTTAATGTCAAGTCCTCCTGCCAATTTCATTGGTCTACTTCAGGCCATGCACCTATTTGTGAGCCAATCAGTTCAGCCAAAGAGTAGGACAACGTCCGGATTGGCCCAAGCCTGAGCTGGATACTGCATTGGCTGCTATTTTAATTACTTTTCCTGTTGCTGTGACAGTTGACCCTGACAAAAAGAATGTAAGAAGAGGAAAGGTTTATCTCAGGTCACAGCTGGAGAGTTTAACCATTCAGGACACAGATTGCAGCAGCTGGTCATATTGAATCCACAGTCAGGAAGCGGAGGGTGGTGAAGGCTATGCTCAGGTCACTTTCTCCTTATGCAGTCTAGGGCCCCCCTGCTGGGCAGTGTGGGTCTACCTAGCTCAGTTAACCTAATGATGACCAGTCCCTTAGAGTCATGGCCAGAGGCTTGTCTCCTAGGTGAGTCTAGAGTCTAGCAAGTTGCTATTACCCATCATGGCTACATTTCTTCACACACAAAATAACTGATCAGAACAAGGCATGAGAGGAGCATTTTGGCTCATGGTTTTTGAGACTTCACTCCATCGTGGCAAGCATGGCATGGTGGTGGCAGTGCATGCCATCGGTTCTTTACATGGCCACAAGCCAGGACTCTGCTGTGGGGTCTAAAAGCTAGGCCATTAACTATCAAGGGCGACCGTTCTACCCACCAGCTCCACATCTCCCACTTAACTCACACCGGACCCCCGGGGCTTACCGGGAGCTCTTCCCAGAAATCGGAGGAGCAGATACTGCAACAAAACCCATAGCTGCCCTAGAAGGAGTAAAGGATTTTACCCATGGCCATGAAAACAGGGAGCACAAGAGGCTCCACTTCCTGAGTCAGAAAGGAAACAGGAAACAGAGTTCTGGGTGTGTGCTGTGAGAACACTGAACAGTTTCAGAAGTATGGGTGCCATCTTGGTGTTACTCATTTCATGTTGGGATGGACAGGAGGGACAGGAAGTGAGCAAGAAGAGCTGAGGAAACCAAGCCGCAGTTGACAGCCAGGCATGGAAGGGTGGCTGGACACAGCTAAAAGAAAGCCAAGTTCTTGCAAGGAAGGGTGGTGAGGTACAGGCCCAAACATGACTTGGTGGGTTTCCTGGTTTCTCTGACCAGTTCTGACTCTGATGTCTAAAACAGCCTTCCTCAGCTTTGG
Source organism: Acomys minous (assembly GCF_964271855.1). Lineage (NCBI taxonomy): Eukaryota > Metazoa > Chordata > Mammalia > Rodentia > Muridae > Acomys > Acomys minous. Next base: position 148,659,971 of record NC_140484.1, on the reverse strand, counting down.
TCCCACAGACATACTGGGCTGCGTTGTTCTGTTGGGCGAGACTGCTATTCCTATTGTAGACCTGGTCTTTATTCATCAGATGCCATTGTTCCCTCTCCAGCTGTGACATCCAAAACTGCCCCTGGTTGAGAACCAGTGGTCAGAGGGTACATAGGTGAGAGATGGCAAGGAAGGGGCATTGATCCAGATTCCGGAAGCTCTCCCAAACATCATTTCCTGCCCCTCCCTCCCACCAGGGAAAGATGGAATTAGGTATAAACTAGAGATGACCTGGGGTGTGTTGCTGAGAACTCCCCTAATGGAGTTTGCCACTAAAAAAAATTAAAAAAGGAAACTCACTCTGGGCCCCTCCACTTTGTTGTGGACCAATGGCAGCTTGTTCTGTTCCGTCTAGCCCTTAAATTGTGACTCTGATAAGTGGTTCTCTTTAGAATGAAGTCTATCCAAAGGGGACCATGTAACCATGCTCTTTGGGCGTGTGCATGCATGCACACAAAACTTGCAGGCATTGGTTCTTTCTTTCTATCTTGTGGGTCACAGGGAGCTAACTTAGATTGTCAGGCTTGACAGCAAGTACCTTTACCCACTGAGCCAGCTAGCCAGCCTCCAACACAGTTCAGGAACATCAAGACAGAAGTGTTTTAATGTGTTGGGGGTTTCAGTGGTCAGTGTATAGAGCACAGTGAGTTAGTTAAATAAGTGATGGTGCAGAGTGTCCCTGATGGAGCCTCCATGGCGCTATTACAATTAGACTGCATGCCGATGGTCAGTATCTAGGGTGCATCTCTACCTCAGTATTTGCCTGAGTGGGGGTTCTTGTTTAATGGGCCCCTCTTCCCAAGCGCCTTCTCTTTATAAGCACAGCGGACCACTCCACACCACCAGCCACCTTCTGCAGAATCAATAATTTATGCAATCAATGGCCTGGAGGTCAAGGCAGGATCTGCGACACACAAGGGATCTCTTGTAAAGGAGAAGGAGAGAGAGAGAGGTGGTCGATATTGCATTTACTTAACGGAAGCCCCAGAGATGCCTGGCACTGTGGTGTGGGGAGGGTGGCTGGTTATGGACCTACACATAGAGTTAAGACCAAAAACTAGCTTAATATGAGTAGTAATGAGTGTGGGGCACAAGTGTGCAAGCAGTGGCACACTTGAAAGCAAGGGGTGGTGCATGGGACAAAGCACAATCTACAGGCCCTTGCAGTCCCTCATTCCCCTGGGCTTTCCTATGTGCCTGCCTTGTGCCACCATGTGCTATGTATTAATACTGACGTCTTTACCACCAATCTTTTGTGGGGGGATTTTGTGCCCCTCACCTAGGAGATATTTGGCAGTGTACAGAAACAGGGAGACCTATCCCACAATGCATAGGGTAGCCCAAAGGAAAACAGCAACAACCCTGTCCCCAACCCAAGGGAAAGTTTGGTCTACTGTTGAGTAAAGGCAAGAAGGGAAGATAGGAGAAAAGGAAGGAGAAAAAAAATGGCAGCTTGATTATAGCTCGGCCCACAAGACCCTGCCTGTGGGAGCTGCACTGACCTTGGCAGAGTCTGAGAGTCTGAGGCAGGGCCAGCCAGGCGTGGTGACCTGCAAACTCTGCTGCTCAAGAGGCTGAGGCAGGAAGGCCACCAGGACAAAGCCTGCCTGGGCTATGAGTTCAAGACCAGCTGGAGTATAACTCTATCTCAAAATTAAAATAAAAAATAACTTGGAAGGGTGAGAGATGTAGCATGTATGAAGCTCCTAGGTTCAACTAGAAAAGTAGAAAAAGAATATTAAAACCAATAGGTGGGTTTCCTCGAAGGGGAAGAGGAGAGTGTGTCGGGCTGTCACTGAGCATCCCGTGCACATAGGAGAGGGTGTGGCAACTTAAACTCTCAGGCATCCCAGGGCAGCAGGGGCAACAGGTGAACTGAAGAGATCAGAAGCTCAAGAGATTTTTGAAGGAGGAAGATGGGTGTGTGTGGGAGACAGAGCACAGGGAAGCTCTTTTTGGATGTACGGGCACACCCACAGGAAATGCTCCGGCATTCCCTTGAATCCCACAGCCTTGGTGCCAGCATCCAGTTGATGCTCCGGCCCTCTTGCAAAAGGCATGGTATTCACACATAGCCTATGCCTGTGCCCTGTGGACTTTAGCTCAACTTACAATACCTAGTGCACTGTCAACCCTTATTATGCAATGTTTAGGCAACAACAACAACAACAACACAATGTCTGCATGTTTTCAGAACAGACAGAAGAATCTTTTTCTTGAATAGTCTTCATCCAAGCTTGGTTGAATTGATGGGTGCAGCAGACTTAGCTGGGACCACTGAATGCACTGTGTGTATGGTTTCCCCGCCTCTGCTGAGAGGGGTGGCTTCCTGGAGTGTTGTTGTGTGACCTGGGGCAAGTGTCACACCCTGAAGACCCTGTTTTGTCACCTGAAAATGGAGGTCACAGTAGGACCTGCTGCCTCACAGGGCATTATGAGGACTGGCTGAGCCCAGTTTTTGGCCTAGAGCAACTAGTCAGTAAATACTCTCCATCAGCCTTTGAAGATTAAAGGTGGAGACACTGGGTATTGCCCCAGCTGACTGGTGGATGTCCCTTTAAACTTTCTCCCATTTCCTTATTTTGGAGAGGCCAGGCGACAAGGGGTAGAGAGAGAAGGTGAGTCTCTTCCCTTAGGTCCTCTAGCCCCTGCTGATGTTGCTTCATGGTTACTAATCTGGGTCAGGGGTCAAGTGCATGTCAGAGTGCCTGGGTGAGCGAGGGAGCACGATGCCTGGAGAAAGTCAAACGCTGTTAACTCAAATGCCTCAAGGAGCGTGAGGTCTAGCAGGCTTGAGAAGTAAGTCCTCAGGAAGTCGGAGAGTGGAGCCTCACAATGGGTTGATCTCTCTCCCTAACTGTTCCCATTCTCTAGACCGGTCCTGGTGTCAGAGAGAAAGATGAGAAGCCATCAAGTGCTCCCCTTGCCCCTGCTCCTAGTGATTGCCTCCGTGGCTTCTGAGAACGCCAGCACATCCCGGGGCTGTGGGCTGGACCTTCTTCCTCAGTACGTGTCCCTGTGCGACCTGGACGCCATCTGGGGCATCGTGGTGGAGGCAGTGGCCGGGGCGGGAGCCCTGATCACACTGCTCTTGATGCTCATCCTCCTGGTGAGATTGCCCTTCATCAAGGACAAGGAAAAGAGGAGGCCTGTGTGCCTCCACTTCCTCTTCCTGCTGGGGACCCTGGGCCTCTTTGGGCTGACATTCGCCTTCATCATTCGGATGGATGAGACAATCTGCTCCATCCGACGCTTCCTCTGGGGTGTCCTCTTCGCTCTCTGCTTTTCCTGCCTGCTTAGCCAGGCGTGGCGGGTACGGAGGCTGGTGCGCCAGGGCACAAGCCCGGCCGGCTGGCAGCTGGTGAGCCTGGCACTGTGCCTGATGCTGGTGCAGGTCATCATTGCCACTGAGTGGCTGGTGCTGACTGTGCTGCGTGACACGAAGCCAGCCTGCGCCTATGAACCCATGGACTTCGTGATGGCGCTCATCTATGTCATGGTGCTGCTGGTCATCACCCTGGCACAGTCCCTCTTCACGCTCTGTGGCAAGTTTAAGCGGTGGAAGATGAATGGAGCCTTCATCCTCGTCACTACCTTCCTTTCTGTGCTCATCTGGGTAGTCTGGATGACTATGTACCTCTTCGGCAACTCGATCGTCAAGCAGGGAGATGCTTGGAGCGACCCCACCTTGGCTATCACACTGGCGGCCAGCGGCTGGGTCTTTGTCATCTTCCATGCCATTCCGGAGATCCACTACACCCTTCTCCCACCCCTGCAGGAGAACCCACCCAACTACTTCGACACTTCACAGCCCAGGATGCGGGAGACGGCATTCGAGGAGGATGTGCACCTGCCGAGGGCGTACATGGAGAACAAAGCTTTCTCAATGGATGAACATAATGCAGGTAAAGCCACCGCTGCTCAGCCTGGGGCAGTCCCTGAAAGGCCTCTCCAGCAAGGGCAGACACTCCCAGGCCGGGCAACACACTCCACAATCATGAATGATCCCCATGTTAACACTGGCTCAGTGTAGCCTTTCCCTCATACCAATTGCCAATTAATTTGTTATAAAAATCCAAAGGGTGGGGATGGGGAGGTGGATCAGCTGGTGAAAGCTGTCAGTGAAAGCCAGAGGACTTAGTTCACTCTCAGGAACCCAGAGAAAAGCACGGTGGGGGACGCATGCTTATAACCCCACTGTTGAGGAGACAGAGGCAGGCAGACCCCGGGAGCTTGTTGGCCAGCCAGCCTGTGAGCTCCAGTCCCTAGAGTCTCAAAAACAAGGGATGGTTTCTAAGAACAAGATCTGAAATTGACCTCTTGCTCATGCAAACACATAGACACATATACATAGATACACGCACATGCACATGCGCACACACACACATGACACATTTACCACTGAAACAACCATCATCTAGGTTGCTGGCTTTTAAAAGTTGTGGGAAGCTTCCCAGTAGAGTATTTTTCCCAGCATGCACAAGGCCCTGGGTCCATCCTCAGCAACACACACACACCAAAAAAAAGCTATTGGCTACCAATGCTGAGCCAGCCTTCCTGTATGGCTGCAGTTTTCTGAACTTCACTTGAGTCAGAGGGCACTGGAAGGCCAGCCCGGCCTCTTGCCTCCCTCATACCTGTGGCTGGGGATACACTTGTTGCTTGCCACACTGTCTACCACTCCCTGCTGATCCCCAACATTTGTTCCCTAGCTCCCTGTAGGCGTTTGCAGCTACCCTAGATGGATGCAGGCCAGCGTGACAAGCAGTGCTCCTGCCCTCCACCTCAGTCATCAGCAGTGCTCAGATTAGGTCCCAAAGCCCAGCTTCCAACTTCAAACCCGGCCTCTCCCACTTCCTGCTGTGTGGCTTTGGGTAGATTTTTGGCCTCTCCGAGCCTCCTTTTTCTTTTCTTTTTTTTTTTTTTTCTCTCATTTGTAAAATAAAAATAATGGGAGGGCACACTGTGGACAGATAATTACAAAAAGTAACACAGTGAAGACCAGACCCTGGTGGCACTGAGCATGGAGCTCGTGAGTCTTGTCTGGGGTCTCTTGAAAGTGGAGTGTGAGACACTCGGAAAAAGGTTTACTTGAGTGGCGGTACCTGCAAGGGGATCACAGAGGCAGGTTGCCAAAGTAGCTGCATCTGTAAGCTTGTCTGCTACAGGCTTGGTCCTGCAGAGACCCTCTGAGAATGTATGACCCCAAAATTGGCTCACCAGAACAGAAGGCTTGGCACCCATCTGCTTCCAGCCTCTCTCTTCCATCACCAGCATCTCTATAACTTGGTAACTGGTCACAAGTTCTCCTGGGGTCCAAGGAGGAAAGTAAATTTGGTGCCAAATGGGGCAACATCTGAGTCGCTACCTGTTTCTGCTCAGTAGTGAGATCACCATAAGATGGAGGAGGATGTGGTCACCAGCACCCCTATTGTTGATGCTGGACAGGTGCCCCTTAGGACATTGCTTCAAGGTCCCACACCTGAGCTTAAATAAATGACCTTTCTCTGTTTCCTAAAGACACCTCGGGGGCCCATCAGTGATACCGAATTCCAGTCCTAGAGGGGCACTGGTTACCCGGCACAGTCACGTTGGTCACTAACCCTCTGTGCCAGCACTATTCTGCCTTCAGCCTGCACTATTTCATCAGTCCCCAGTGTTACCCTATGCAGTTGGCCCTCTACATCCCCTTCGTCATGACGAATAGGTGTAAGCTAGGGCCCCAAAGAATGGCTTTTCCTGGGGACATACAGCTGGAACGTGGCCCATGGCAGACTGAAATTTAGCAACATCCACCCAGTTGCCAGGTACAAGTGTGAGCCATGTGCAGGAGCTGTGCCCTTTACATGGCCTTGCAGGGTTGGGCGTGGAAGCCCAGGATACAGTCGGGGGCGAAGCAGGGAAGCAAGTTCAGTCATCACTTCCTATAGAGCCACCCATATCCCTGTTGTACCTGGAGGTAGTCAGCTTCCTCGGCACCCTGGCCAGGAGGGGCGTCAGCAGGTCCCCTGTGGACAGAGAGGAAAGTCCCAGTGTGGCTGCAATCCAAGTGGCTCTCTTCTTACGTAAAGTTCCAGGCCAGATGCCTGTGTCTGTGGCAATGTTGGGAAGGACTCAATGTCAGCCCAGCTGGGAACAGTCATGCTAGAGGTCACCTTGGGAAGCCTAGTGGCTCTTTAGGAGCTATGGTGACAAAGGCGGGGCCTGGCTAGTCTGGGGGTCCTTGCAGAGCCACCTCTTCTTGGCAGATCCTCCTGGGATGGGGGGAGCACTCTCTGAGGCCCTGGATTCCCTTTAACCTTGGAAGGAGAGGAAACAGAAGTGGTTGCATACTGATGTATATGTGTATCTCCTGGGGAATTGGCCCATCACTCTGTCTGATTCTAAAAGTACCCGGAGGTACTTTTATACACACACCCTCCCCAAAGGGTTAAGAACCAGCCATTGAGTGGAATGATTTGGTTTCCTTGAAGTAATACTGGAAGGTCAGAAACACCCAAGAACTAGTGTTTTAAAAGTAATGCTAGTCAGGTGTGGTAGCAGGACTCACTGAGAAAGTAGAAGCAGGAAGGGGTATGAGTTCAAATCCGGCCTGGGATACACAGCAAGACGCACAAGTCCCAACAAAGCAAAAACTACACATAGTAGCAGTAACATACGCCAAGTGCCATTCTGAGAATGTTATTGGCTACTCTCACTTAATTCATACACTAGCCCATGAGGGCCTGTTTGGAAACTAAGACATGAAGGGGTTAAGTGCTACCCTGTCTCCAAAACAAAAATGAAACAATGCAGCACTAAGGCAGAGTAGCCCTTCTCCACCTGCCTCCCCTTTAGAGTCACCGGGGCTGCTACTCAAGAAAAACACCAGTACCTGCCTGTGCACCCCCACCAATCTTGCCCTTCCAGATTGTTTGAGTCAGGGGTCTGTATAATTGTTAAGCTCTCCAAGTGATCTTAAGGCGCCCCTGGGTAGAAACCTTGGGTCCAGGCGCTGGCCTGCCATATGCTCAAGTCAGTGTAATGGAGGCCTTTGCAGGGTCAGCGGATGAAGAGCTATAGTGCCCTGGGAATGCTGTGGAATTTTCCATCAGGCACCAGCATTTATTTTCTGAGCCTCCTCTGCCTGCTGGTGCCTGATAAACAGTGCTGCAGTGAGCACTCTTATCCATTCATCTTTCTGCTTTCTGGTCCACTAGCTTCCTTGCAAAAGATGTCCTAGATATGAGTTAAATAATCTGCATTTTAAAACTTGGCACATCATGCCAGATAGCACCCCAGAAAGGTAGGCTGAATGTCCTCTCTGGTTATATTGCAAGTTCCCCCACCCACCCAAATCTTCAGCAACCTTGAGTGTTGTCAGACTTTTTTTTTTTTTTAAGACAAGATGTTCAGGTTTGTTTGTAGTGCTGAGGATGGAACCTGGAGCCTAGTGCGTGCTGGGTCAATGAGCTATATTCCTAGGTATTCCTAGGAACCCTTAACCTCCACCCCTTCCTCCTCCTCCTCCTCATTTTTGTTTTTTTATTTTTTGGTGGTGGTGGGGAACGGAGAGGGGAGAGTGGGCATCTTTTCGTCTATCAAAAATATATATCCACCAAAATCACTTGAGACGAGGCAGGTCTCAGACAAAGCTCACACAGAGAACATTCTGGCTGGATTGGCCTTTATTCTAGAAACCCTTGCTTTGCTGGCTAAGGACCATCTGGGCATGCTCCTTTGCCACAGTAGGAGCAGCTGTTGGCACCTTCCATGCTGCTTCAGCCAGTTTGTATTTTAGGAAACTGGCCCCATGAAGGGCCTTATCCTTACAGTGGCTAATGCCCACGAGCAGCAACGGTGGTGTCCTCCTGCACTGGGAATTTCCAGCTAGCGTCTTGGGTTCTCTTTCCTTGACTGAGGTCCCCTCAGGTGTCATGAAATGAAAGGCATGTTCTCCAGGCTGTCCTGTGACTCTGTGAAGCTGCAGTGGCCTCACCCCCAATTTTCCTTTCAATCAGTGAGACCCCTACATAGATACACTTAGCCAGGCATGAAGTAAGTGCTAAGAGATTCAAATACACCCAGAGATGTCACACCTCAGATCACATCTTAGAAAGTGCTAACAAGGAAACATTTACCTTTCAAAAGAACATGTGTTCCCTCTCTTGTTAGGGATCCTGGGCTCCAACATCTCAGTCAGGCCAAAGGCTACTTAGCTTTTATTTGACTGCTAGACACCCTGAGTGAAGCCTGGGGAAAGGTATGGCCATCTTGGCCTCTCTGGCAGGGCCTACACCTGAGAAAGTTGGCATTCGACCAGTGAGTTTATGCCTGCTGGGGACCCACTTAGAAATAACACTGCCTGTCCTCTGCTCCTGATGTGGGTTGGATAGGGTCAGCTCTGGTATTCAACAAAGGTCTCTGGAATTGATTACTAGTAATTTTTTTAAAAAGGGAATTTGAATGCTAAATTATTCATACAAATAAATGACAACTCCAAATGCCCTATGTAGCAGGCTTCAGGAAGGACTAGATTCAAGAGACTCAAGCGATGCCTAGACTAGACCTCTCCTCATCTCTTGGTGAAGGCATTACCAGAAGTCTTGAGAAAATGGTTCTGATTGGCTCTGAATGTCATCCCTGAACCAACGTGTTTTCAGAGATGGAATGCTCTGATTGGTCAGGCCTGTCACAAGCTGGACCCTGAGGCCCATGAAGAGGGACCTAGAATGCCAAAAGTATGCTCAGAAAACACAAGCATCCTGCACAGAGAGGGACCCGGGGTCCATGGGTAGCAAGAAAGACAAGATGCATTTCCGGTTTCTGTGAAGAGGAAGTGTTTGGAGTCCACAACCTGGGCTGGGCTCTGCCTTGCAAGGGAAGCTGATGCCACTATCAAAAGTACATGTTTAACTGTCCCCTTTTCCTATGCTGTGCCCCAGGCAAGGTCACGCCCTCTCTCTGCACCCCAGGCAGGGTCATGCCCTCTCTCAGCTTAAGTGACTGCTCAAGCCTTGGAAATGTGAAAGCAAGGTTTCCTGGGTCTGTCTTGCAGTTTTGGTCCAGCCTAGGATGAACTATCCCTAATGTCACTTACACAACTTGCCTCAACTTACCCAACCGTAATGTACCCAGCTGAGCATCTGGAACTGGTGTGGTGGTTAGGAGCAGCAGATCTCTGCCAGGCTTCCAGCATGGGCGCAGCCAGCTGTGTGACCTTGGCCATGGTACTTAACCTTTTTTTGTTGTAAAGAAGATAACAGCATCTTCTATGCTATGAAAACTAACCCTCTCTCCATATGTCACTTCTTACAGTACCTGGCTCTTAGGTAATTCTGATTCTTGCCTCCAAGTAGGTTGCACAGCGCCCAAACTGTCTTGCTTTATTCCTTCTGGGAAGCCTTTTTTAGCCAACCGATAGCAATACCTACCTTCAGTGAAACCACAGATGTCATCTTACAGTTAAGGTCTTCATGCACCTGTGGGATGCTAGGGATGGAGCCTAAAGCCTCAGGGATGCTAGGCAAGTGCTCTGCCACTGAGCCAAATTAGAACATACCATTTGGTGAGTTTTGACAAAAGCAGTGTGACCTGTGTCTACCTTGAAGTATCACATGGAATGGTTGTCCTGAAATGCCCCTCCTGCCCCTGACCACCACTAATAGCTTGACATCCAGATTCTACCATTGGCATGATGTGAGAAGCCCTCACAGGTGGCCTCCTGTCACTCAGAAACACATACTTGAGGTTCTCCATGTCTTTCAAGTCTATTTTTCTTTATTTAAAAATAAGCTTTATATCTTGAAAGTACAGCAACCTGGGGCTGGGGAGATGACTCAGTTGATAAAAGTGCTCTCTGTACAACCCTGAAGATTTGGTGTTCATCCCCAGGACCACTGTCTGATGCTTACTTATGACCCCAGAGCTGGGGAGGTGGAGACAGGTGGATCCGTCTCCCTGGCCAGGCTACCTAGGCAGTGAGACACTGTCTCAAAAAGCAAGGTAGGGGCTGGGAGAGTAGTTTAGAAAGCTGATGCGCGTCTAGGGGATCTGAATTCAGCTCCCAGTATCCTTGTCGGGCAGCTCAGCAGCTCATAACCTCCAGCACCCTCCTTGGCCTCTGAGGGCAGCTGCCTATGTGCACATGCACACAAGCACACAGAGCAGAGTATACTAGGTAGCTGGATATGGACCCCAGCACTTGGCATGTGGCATCAGGAGGATCAGGAGTTCAAGATCGTCCTTGGCTACAGAGTGAGTCTGAGGCCAGGTCTGTGCTACCTTAGATGCTGTCTTTAAAAAAGACAGTGACTGAGAAAAGTCTTGTACCTACCTTCAGAGGTAGGTTGCTAACTCATTTTGCCATCATTACTTTTAAACCGTTTATTACTATTTGGGAATAACCCAAACAACAGCATCATTTTTCAATGATGATAGTCACTGTCCTGTACATGTTTTTAGCAGTCCTCAGCTCTGCAGCATCCAGAAATAGGGACTGCTTTTGACTGGTGTGCATACGTGCAGTTCTGCAGCAAGGTAAGATGACAGCCCTGAAGTGACTGTCACCTAGCCTGGCTGTAGTTGTGTGGGAAAGCAGGACTTCATAAAGGTCCCAACCCTCCCCAGGCTGGATAGGTCTCCTAGAGGGCTGAGAACAAAAGCCCCTTTGTGACTTTTGTTTTGAGTCAGGCTTGTGACAAAGGGGAGGAGCCACTGTGGTGGGTGGACAGAGGTACCCAGAGAGGAGGAGCCACTGTGGTGGGTGGACAGAGGTCCACAGAGGGGGAAGAGGTGGTTGCTGCAGAAAAACAAACTTCTCTCCCTCCCCACTTTCCTCCCTTCCTACCCCTTCTCCCTGCCCCCTTCCTCCAACCCCTGCCCCCACTCTGGTGTTGTCATCCTGGGAACCCCTTTCTCAGCTCTTCGCTCAGCGGCAGGCTTTTCCAATGGAAGTTTGGGGAAAAGATCCTGCGGCAGCCTGGGAAAGAAGCCCAGCAGCTTGGGAAGCCGACCCAGTGCACCATTCAGAAGCAATGTGTATCAGCCGACCGAGATGGCTGTCGTGCTCAATGGCGGTACTGTAAGTATCAAAATATGACGCCTGGGCAGGAGGCCTCAGAGCATCCGACATGGGGCAGCTTCAGCTGGGTACATCTGGAGGCTGGGAGGCTAGGAGGCTGCTTCTCTGGGCTGCTCACTGCAGCTCCATGCATGCACATCTTCCATCTTTGTCTGGCCTCCTCTTCACATAAGGACCCCCCGCCCCCCGCCAATACTCAGAAAGCCATCTGTAGATGCCTACCTCCTGCTTGGGGTTCTTGATGAATTTTCTTCTTTGAGCACAGCACCCCAACCCTCTCCCAGGGAGGTGACGCTAAGGAAAAGCTTTCTGTGAGGTTGTTCTCAGCCTTGCTGGCGTCCACCCTAGCTTAAGCCCCCTGGTCCCTACTCCAGTACCCTTATCTGGGTACCAGATTCCCCCAACTCCAAACGCCCTAAGAAATTGAAATTGCCTTCCTCAAACACTAGAGCAGCTGTGCTTATCTGTCGCCAAACAGGCCCGCAGAAGAAAGTGTTACCTTTTGCTTTTGCTGCTGTTGGAATGACTTTGTTTCATTCCAGCAAAATCCAAAGAGGTGTTCATTCCTACATCAACTTCCAGACATAGCTCTGTGCTTCTGGGAAACAATGCATGGGCCAGTTCACACCTGCACATCCGATTTCCATTCTTTGTTTTGTACCTATTCCATAACTCAATCTGAGCTTCCCCACCCCCTACCCCCTTTCTTTTAATAGACCATCTAGGATGGTCTTTGCTCCCTGGAGGGGGCGCGTTTTAGTTTTTGTGGCCTGTGAAGGGGCTGCTAGGCTCTGTTTCACTTTGCTTTGAGCAGGCTGTAAAACAAACAGAAACACAGATTTGTGTTCTTAGATCTCCCTTCCATCTCCTGAGCTGTTTCTTTGTCTTGGGGCCAAGAAAAGCCTGGCTTAACTTGTGACCACTGGTTCTCAGAGGGGCCAGCCCATGCGCTTTAACAAACACAGCCTGTCCATTCTCCTGGTTCCATCAAGGCCAGTGCAGGGAAGAAAAGAGAGCACGCACCCAGCGGATGCTTTAGGGTCTCGGGGTGACGACGCTCAGTGTCAAGACACTTGACTGGCATGCCTGAAGTCAGGTCCCATCCTTGTCACTTCTCAAAAGTTCTGAATATCTGAGTGAGGAGCCTGGCCCTTAAGGGTGGGTGATGTGAACCTCCAGTACATCTCTGTGGATGATTCAGCCCCCAAGTACAAGCAAGGGAGATTGATATGTCAGTGTCTAATGTTGACTTTGCAGAGTTCTTAGTGCTGTCCTTATGTTATTCCAGATCCCAACTGCTCCGCCATCTCACACGGGAAGACACCATTGGTGAAAGACCTTAAGTTCCAGAGAATAAGAGTCTCTCTTACCGATTTTATTCCCTGGCTGTGTCTTTCCTGAGGGCGAAATCAATAACCATGGCAGAGACAGGCCACCTGGAAGCCAGGAAATCTGAGAATTTCCCACCCAGGGGATTTCGTGTATACGTGACATATGGATGAACTGGAAAGCTAACAGTGACCGCCCTCCCCCATCCACACACACACACACACACACACACACACACACACACACACACACACACAGAATTGTCCTGCAAACTAAATCAGAGCTAACTGCCAATAGTCTTAGGCTCACTCAGAAGCGTGGCTGGGGAACTGTTTCATCCAGCAGGGGCAGGACAGAAAATAATTCACAGCTGGTGTGCCAGGCCAATGATGGCTTAGATGAGGGGTTGGAGCCAAGCTGTCATCCCTCCTCAACCACTACTGGTTCCCAGGGAGGACTTTAGGAGATAACTGTGCCCTTGAGGTTAACTCATGGACCCTTCTCCTTGGCTGGCTTGCCTGGTGGCCCATGCAGTTCAGGGGAATTTAGGACGTTGTGGCTCCTACTGGACGGTCAGAGAGCTGTGTAGCCAGGAGTGGAGGAACCACAGAATGTGCCAAAGAGGAGAGCGTGCTCTAGACCTTGACGTGATGATCACGGGCCTCTTGCTCTGCCAAGCACCCATGCACCCCAACCCCCCTCACAGGGTGACGGAAGCACCCTTTTCCCTCTGCCTGCACCTGTGGGTGCCCCTCCACGCCCTTCCCCCAACTTCATTCCCATGTTCATTTCAGAAGTTAAAACAGGGCCACCAGCTCGAAGCTGCAGGGAGTCAGGCTGAAAGGCAGGCGCCACAGCAGCCTCTTCATAGTGATGTCCTGTGGCTGGGCTCCCCACGGGGACCTCTAGGATGGAGAGATGACATCCTGATGTCCAGCAGCCAGTGACCTCTGCGGTATTTTCCCTTGATAGGGGTAGAAGTTCAGGACAGAATGAGTTCCTTGAAGGTTTCTTGATGCTTTTGGAGGGTAGAGAGAACATTTTAATCTTGGATTTCCAATGGTTCTATAAAAATGGCCCTCTTCACAGCTGTCATTTGTCATGGCTTCATCTGTCCTGACCAAGTCATTCCTTTGTCACTCGGCATCTCCAGCATCCTTGCCATTAAAAGCCCTGTGTTCTCTGCACTGTTTGGCCAGCATAATCTCTAGCAACCTTTCCATGCTAAGGGTTTCAGCCTGACCATGTGGACTGTATAAACAAGGATGGGGCCTCTGCATACACTTTAATTGCTAAATTGCTTTTTCTATAAAAACTACCCATAAGCCTTTAACCTTTAATGAAAGCAAAATCTAAAAGGTTAGTGTTTGGGGGTGGGGGTGGGGACTGACCTCTTCTTAAGCCAGTACACCTGAGCTGAGTGTTTTAATAAACCTGATTTTTCTCAAGGCCCCAGTCTCTGCTGTGTCCCCTCCCTGCCCTACCACCCTCTCCTTGCATAGCCTTAGGGAGGTGAGGCCAATCTGGCCCACACGTGGCTGTCCTGCAAGTTGTCCTTACATCACCATGCATGGGAACCAGAAAGCATGGCACTCAAAGGCCAGCCCTTCCCAACCTTCTGGGTGCCCCACCTCCATCCAGAGCATGTGCCTGCTTCCAGAGAATTTGAATAAGTCCTTTGTGCTTAAGGACCATCATGTGGTGGGCTGAGAACTTAGAGGCTTGGGCAGAGGTAGGAGGGAAAGAAAGCTAGGGCTGCATGGGGCTGGCGCTGTTGCATGCACAACCCAGCTTTCTGCAAAGACACCTCCAAGCGCCTTGGAGTCCGGGGGACAAACGTCAGCGCTCCACGTTCTTGTGCCAGGAAGTGGCTGCCCACCCCCGCTCTCTGGAGTCCTTTGGAGCTTTCTGATGTCACCAGTGACTCGGTCTGCAAAAGCCCCCTTGTAGAAGGGAGAAGCTGGCAGGATTGATGGTTTTCTCTCTAAGCTCTTTGTTGTCCACGTATAAGGTGAGCACTGTGCAAATGGCAACGCAGAAAGCAGCGTTTCTGCGCTGTAAAAACAGAACCATTTTGAGCCACAGGAAACCTCCTCAATTAGTGAGGCCTTTCAGTTTTGCTTCCCCCCCACCCACGCCCGCCCCTTTCAATCCTGATAGGTTATTGCGCTTCTGGGCTTTGTGTTATCTTGGCTTTCAGACTCAGGGTGGGCTAAATGTTCTAGACGGGGCGGAGGTGGGAGCAAAGGAGGAAGGGAGACATCTACCAATTTCCCAATGAGCTCGAGTTCACCTGAAGAGGACCGCGAGGCAACTCCACCCAGAGACTGTGGCAGCCAGCTTCCGACAGCAAAGCTGAAGTACAGGATCCCACGACACCTGTTGAAGAGTTCATAAACCCAAGACTTGGTTGGGGAAAATGGTCTAGAAAGCCATCTGTGAATAACCCCAAGCTGCAAGCACAACTTAGCATGGCTGGGTAGTAACACCATATTGGGACTATAGCAGCCACTCTGTCCCCACATGAGTGAAGACTCCACATCGACCTGGAGTCCATTGCCAGGACAATGGCAGAGGGGTGAGACTCTAATATGTCTAATATGTCCACCCCACCCCCACGCACATGAGGTCTAGGTCAGTGAATAAGTGCAGGCAGGGTAGGAAGGGTCGTCGTTTGGGTTTGCCAAATCACAAAACAGAAGAGGGCACCGGCACTTCCACATCCAAGGATATAGCAACCATGTGAGCTGATGAGAGCCCTTGGCAGGTGCTTTTTATTCATAAAGAGCTATGGCTCATTTTTGATAGATAATATATATTTATTAAATGTATTAATGTGTATTTTATAATGTACCCTCAACTCTTCCCCTCATCCTGGCTGACTTGCATACTTATAAACAAAAATTGTTCGAGAAATTTCAAGACAATCAGTATGTACAGGGCTGTATATAAATATCACAGATTTAAAAGGTTGTTAAAGCATGGGCAGATAGGTTTTATTTTCAAAATGCTGTTCTTAACAAGAAAATAAAGGCTTTACTATTTACCTAAGACGCGTAGTAGCTTGTCAAACAGTTTGGTACCTAGTGAGGAGGCTTTCGGCTGTGTCTGGGGCAGTCATGGTGAGCACCGGCCACAGAATAGATGAAGACCGTTAAGTTAATCGGATGCTTCTGTAGGACTCTGGAGCTTTGACAATGGAAATCCTTACCAACGACTATCTCTTCTTGGGCTGGAAACACAGCTCAGTGCTAGAGCATTGCCCCATTTTTCCTCATCTCAACACCCCTCAAATCAAAACAAACTAACAGATCTGAAGTTAAAATATAGATCTTGGCAAAAGTGGGGAAACTGGTGTCACAGGGACATCACCACTAGGCATTTCAATAGCAATGGCTCAAAAGGGTAGTCACACAGTAGAGAAGGTGTCTGGATCAAAAAGCAGTACCGGGTGTAAGGCAGGAAGCTAAGGGTACTTTCCTAAACTGCTTAGGCTTGTCTGCAACAAATCCTACCTATGTACAAAGGCTTCTGTATCCACCATACTAAGGCTTGTTAAATAGATCGTAATAGGGAAAGTGCGTTATCCTTTGTTGGGGCATTATCGTTCCATGTGGAGTGGCTGACATCCACTAAGGAGATGGTACCGAGGCACCAAGTTCTTCCTCGTCCTCCATTTTACATTTCACTGCAGAAAGATGAGAGAGAGAGGGTCAAGGTCAGTTCACACAACCTGAGAGACCTGCCGTGTGGGAACTGATGTGTGGACAGGGTCATTTACAACAAGCCCCACCAACAAGGCCCTGCCATAGTTTCCGGCCCCTCAGACACCAGGAGGAACACAGATCCATTTGCATCATGACTGCACCTGAAGGCGTGGAGTCGCCTCCCCCTCAGTTCCTGGCAGTGTGAAATTCAGTTCAGAAAAGGCCGTGGCGTCCATTGTGGGCTACAATGCTGAAGGAAGCTTTACTAAAGATGATGGCAGATTCAACCTGATCCATTACCTGCCACCATTTCACTGAAGGGGAGTTAGCTGGACCAGAGCACAGCACTCTGTATAGGAAAAAAATCAATCCCAAGAGGTGAGATGTCCCCCAATAAAATGTGGAAACCCAGCCCCTGGACTTCTTTTAGAAAGAAGTCTTTTAACATTATTATTTAATATGAATATTGTTTTGCAGTGCTGGGAATGGTGCTCCATGCATGCTTAAGTGGGCACTCTGTCACTGAACCACACCCCTACTGCAAAGACCTTCAGTTTTTGTGTGCCCAAGAGTGCACATAAAAACACACGCCTTGGAGGCCAGAGAACAACCTCAGTGTCATTCTCAGATACTACCCACCACCTTGCTTGTTGAGACAGGGTCATTCATTAGCCTGGAACTCATGGGGAAGGCAAAGTTGGCTGGCTATAGCGCCCTTGGGTCCTCTGAGACTACAAAAACAACCCCACTGTGCCTTGCAGTTTAACACGGGGATCAAGCCCTGGTCCTCATGCCAGCACTGTAAGCAGGCCACAGCTGAGCCACCTCCCACCCTGACCTTCAGCTGTTGAATGTGTCCTCTCCTCTCGTAACTTCCCTCCTGGATGCCTGAATGGTTATGTTATGCCCTGGTTGTTCGGGAAGTGGATCATGGTTGTATCAGGAACTGGGTTTTGGACGGTTACTGTGTAGCACAGAGGTTTCAGCCAGGACCACCAGTCCAGCTAGAACCTCAGGGCGTACACCCACCAGACAAGAGCGAACGGCGAGGGCTTCAGTGGTCCTGCAATGGGTTGTTTCTTGATGGTGTGAATGCTTTCCTAGAGCTCAAAGTCATTCTGAGACCAGCCCAGCTCAGTAGCCCGGGTGCAGGGACTTGCTGGGACAGGTTCCAGGGCAGGTTCCAACGGACCCTCCTCTCCTTCTGGCCCATCTTGGCTGGGCAGAAATCTCCCAGGTGACAGACTAAAAGATAACCTGGAAGCAAAGGTCCCCAGAGTCCTTTCCTTCTCTGTTTCAGCCCCTGTGTTGATCTGGGGTTTTGGACTATTAATAATAATTACACAGGTGGGATTGCCTAAATCTCAGAATCTGAAATCTACACAGAGTCCAAATCCAACACTCTCTGAGCAAACTAATGCCACAGATGGAAAATGCTGCAGGTCTTTGTGAAGTGTACCGAATTACTTTTAGAAACTCCATAAAATTATGTTCATACTATATGTATGAGAGAATATGAAAACTAAATGAATCTAGTCTTTGGAGTTGAGTCCTAGCCCGAGATTTCAAATGCAACCATTATAAAATCTGAATCTGGTGTGTCTGTCTCTCCCCATCTCTCTCTCTCAGATAGGATCTCACTATATAGCCCAGGCTGGCCTGAAACATTGCCATGTAATCCAGATTGGTTTTCAACTCAGAGACCTGCCTGCCTCTGTTTCTCAAGTTCTGGGATTAAAGATGTGCCCACCACAAAGGGTTCTCAACTTGTATTAACACTAGACATTGTTTTTAATACCAGGAGCGGGGGGAAAGAAAAGAAAAGAAAGAAAGGAAAGAAAGAAAGATAGATAGAAAGTAAGTTAGTTTTTTTTTTTTTTAATGTGCAGATGGGGCCAGTAAGATAGCTGGATGGGTAAAGAAGGCATTTTCCTCAAAGCCTGATGCCATGAGTTCTGTTCCCAGAACCCACAGGGTGGAAGGAGAGACCCAACTCCTGAAAGTTGTTCTCTGAACTTTACACATTGCTTTACACACACACACACACACACACACACACATACACACACACACACACACACACACTTATTTAAATAAATAATTTAAAATATTACTACATGTTCAGACATACCTCTTGTGTCAGCTGTACAGGAAGTCAAATAAAGATGCTACATGTATCTAGGATTCTAGAACCTATTAGCATTGGTCCTTAAAAGCCAGGAATACTCTGTCTTTTTCTCAGTGACCCCTTCCACTCATACCCCCTCTGGCCCATGAAGGCCTGGCTGTACAAGTCATGACTGATAAGGTGCTGGGAAAGGTCTCCACCTGCAGCATCTGCCCCATTTAGGGCCTGTTTCAAGCCGCCAGCTTGATGACAATACAAGAGAAGCAATGATCCCGCAAGAGGACTGTGCTGGATCCCCTTTGGGATGCACAACGTGAAGTTGCCCAACATCAAGTGCAACTTAAGCCCTGTGAGATGGTTCTCAAGTGTGACCAAGAAATTGTGTTGTCATTGGCTTGGGACCCAGACATTAGTATTTATAGGCATTCCTGTGTGCCACTAATGTTCAGTTAGAGTTTGAGAACAGACTATGGGTCTAAGCACCTTAAAGAAACAAAACTGTAAGAGCCTCAGAGTGCAGACTTCCACTCATCCTGGTGCATCATGGTGGCTCCTGGAAGTCTCCAAACTAAACTGATCTACAAATGTCAAGCAAGTGCAGGGGCTATTAGTGAAGGCAAGGCCTGGTTTCTGGAAAGAGTTCCCAGCCCTCAGGTGTCCTTAACTTTCCCTCTGCTGTGCCTGAAAATGCACCGGTGTGCCTCTGTCCCCAGTTCTAATAACCCCTGCCCATCCCTCTCCAACTCTTTACCCCTATACTTTGGCCTTGCTCTAGAAAAGGCCCTCACTTTTTCCAGGGCATCACAGGGACACTTTGAGGCCTGAGGGGACAGGACTGAGCTAGGGATATTTCTTCAAAACAGATAGCCAAGTGACACTGTCTAGAGTTGAGGGCCTGAAAGTAAAGGTAGATATGTGACAGTGAAATCATCTTGGGAGCTTGGACCATCCCCATTCCTGGCCCTATCTACAGAGATGTCAATCTCTTCTAGGTGGGCAAGCATATTGGGGAAAAATGTGTTAGCAAAGGAAGTCGAGGCTCATGATAATTAGAAGTGACACCATATCTGTGTTCGGTGATGAAGGCCCTACATGCATGAATCACTAGATGAGACTTCTCATGGCATGGGGATGGGGAGATAGCTTAGTGGGGAAAGCTCTTGTTGAACAGTGTGATGACCAGAATTTGGATTTCCTGCACCCACATGAAAGTCAGGTGGGCTTGATAGCAGAGATCATCAGTGCCAGTTGACTGGGCTGGACTTCCAGGTTCAGTGAAAGACACACACACACACACACACCAGACAAACACACCCACCCACATGTACCTATACATATACAAATATACACACACAGTCATGCATATCTTTACACGAGGGAACACATACATAGGCAAAATCACTTAAGGAAAGACCATCTCAGAGAAGTAGAAGACAGGAAATGACCATCAGCCCACAGGAGAAAGACTACACCCTCTCTACAGAGCAGTGAGCACCAATGAACCATGGCTCTACACTCCAGCTCCTATTATTCCTAGTGGTAGTAAAAGGTAGTCAAATGGTAGGATCAGAGCTATCCAGAGTTACAGCAAACTTTGGTGTTGAGGGAAACACATCCAAATGAGGAACTCTGAGGAAACACAGCAAGAGTACCACAAGAGTCAGGTACACGGCTTCACTGCCTTTGAAGAAACTCAAGGATGTTGACTTTGAGCCAGACGTGGTGATTATACACCTATAATCCCATCACTCAGGGAGTGAAAGCAGAAAGATCACAAGTTCAAGACTAGCCTGGGGTATATAGCAAAACCTTTGTCAAAGAGGAAAAAAAAAGGAAGGAAGGAAGGAAGGAAGGACAGAATATTGACAGTACCCCACTCTGGGTGATGGCTCCCTGGATGTTCACTTTGTAGCTCACGTGTTTTATCACTACCTATCTCTAGAAGCAAACAAAGACAAGCCAGGCGGTGGTGGGGCACGCCTTTAATCCCAGCACTTAGGAGGCAGAAGCAGGTTAATAGCTTCGTGTTCAAGGTCAGTCTGGTCTACAAAGTGAGTCCAGAACAGTCAAGGCTACACAGAGAAACCCTGTCTCCAAAAAAACAAAACAAAACAAAACAGGAACAAAGGCAGTACATACTCTGCTTGAAATTACAAAGCCACAATAAAGCAATGAAAAAGCACATTCTTGGTTGCTCAAGCTAATTCTCACCAGACATACATCAAATCCTATCCCCACATGAGCCTATGGGGGATGCCCAGTCCCCATCTGAGAAACCTTGAGTGCTGCTGGGGTGCAGGAGTGTGGCTCAGGCTGAGGATGTTCACTGAAGCCCATGTTTTACCTTAGGTATCTTTTGATCATGAGAACTCTATGCAAGGACTACTTTGCTAAAAATTAAACAGAATTCTTGGATGCCATGACACACACAGCTATAGCAGCTCAGCTACTGGGAAAGGTGAGGTGGGGAGAATTGCTTAAGGTCAAACACAGTGAGCCTCAACCAACCAACCAACCAACCAGTCAGTCAGTCAGTCAGTCTGACTGGAAGAGGGCTTGGTCCTTCGGGTCTTCAGGGCTTTGAAGGTGTGCTCTGTAAAAGGAGGCTGGGGAGGGGAGAGGGCAATGTGAGAGAGGGAGGGGAGAATTGAGCAGAGCTTCTGGAAGAACCCACTTCCCACCTTGGAGATGTCAACAGACAGATGCCCTGGTGCCCCTGCCCGGTCCTTGTCCCCCTTGGCATGGAAGGGCCAGAAGGAATGGAAAATCCCAAAGAGATGCGCCAGCCCTTCTTCAGCTCCCGTTAGTGGCAATGTGACAAGAGAGCCTTGCATACCAATGAGGCTCCATCCATTTCTTGAGCTCCCTCATCCTGTCCTGTTCCAGTCGCAGCTGAGAGCCCAGGCCACAGCCCAGAGAAACCTCAGAGCCAGCAGCATGGGATGGAGAGGGAGGAGGCATCATGTTCAAAGGAGGGAAAAGGGGACCACAGACAAAGCCCCCTAAAGCCCCCTAAAGGACGAAAATAGATTCCAAGGACCCACCGCAGACTTTCAAATGGATCTCCAGAGGCTGAGCCTGGGGATCAGCTCCACCCATGCAGCCCTTTGCAAGGCCCCTTGGACATGGCAAGTCTGGGGAAAGAACACTGTCATTCACAGGCTTTTGAGTCAATGATGGGGTCAAGTGTGACAGCAGTTACTGCAGTGAGTCTATTCCTCAAGGAGCTTGTAATCTATTGTGGGGGTATTGAGGGAACTTAAGTCCCAGGTGATCACACAGCAGGAAGAAGCTGCTTCTTTGAGTGTCCTCCACAAGCAGCAATGGTCCCCAAGAGTGGTGGAGCCTGAGGTCACAGAAGGGACAGGGTCACTCTCTACACTCAGCAATTTTTATCAGAAAGTGAACAATGTTTATGTGATAGTTTTTAAATAATGAAGGACAAAACAAAGAACGGGCTCTCTTATAGCTGGCCTGGAATTTGGTAAGTAGTTGAGGATGGCCTTGAACTCCTGCTCCTTCTGCCTCAACCTCCTGAGTGCCTGGACACAGGTGTACATCACCACATCCAGTCTGTTTGGTCCTAGGATTGGACCCAGGGCTTTGTGTAGGCTGGACAAGTGCTTCCCCAACAGAACCACATCCCTAGCCCCAGGGGTTTGATTTGGTTTTTGTTCAAAGGCTGTTTTCCAGGTAAATAACAAAACCAAACATTTCTATTGAAGTCTTGACATGTTTTAAGTTAAAGTGAACTTAAGGGCTGTTTTCTATGATTTTACAGACAAGGAAACTGAGGACAGAGACAGATTAGGTGATGAGGTCACACTTTGGATGGTCTGGCCTCATATTTGAATCCTTAACCCCAACAGGATCAAAGTCTCACACACTTCCCATGGAGGGCAACAAAGATTCCTACAATAAAAAGTGAAACTTCCATTCAGGGCTGTGTCATAATCACAAACAGCCCAAGAGCAGTCTGCACACACAGCAGCTGGAACGGATCCCTGCAGTGGTCACTCCCATCGTCAGCCTGGAACCTAGAATCGCCTGGGCAGGAGCCCTCTGGGATTCTGGCGGGGATTATTTTGATTTATGATAACTAGAGAGTGAAGACTTTCCAGTCACTGTGGATAACAGTGTTCCTGGGCAGGGGGTCCTGGACTATAAAGAAAGGAGGAAGCAAGCTGTAGAGCAGCACGCATTCTATTACTCTGCCTCCCAACTATGGGTGCAAGGTGGGCGCTTCCTTCGGGGACCTGCCACTTTGCCTTCCTCGCCATGGAGGACTGAACCGTGAGCCAGAATGAAGGCTTCTCCCTTAAGGCACCTTGGTCACAGCAACAGAAAGGAAGCCAGTGGGGCATCTGGTCATTGGTGAATGTGGCAAATCCATTAAAAGGGTAATGATTTCCCAAGGTTTGAGAAACAAGGAGGGATGCCACAGGGGAAAGATGGTGGGCACATTTCCTGTCGGCTCTGAAACTTGAAATTTGAAATTGCTGGATGCTGTTAGCATCTTGAGGGGAACAAGGATGATACAAAGATGCCATCCTGGTACTGGCAGAAGCCATCAATGATGATACCTCAAAGGGGGAAAGGAAGTAGAAACTAAACTAGATCTCCCACGTGCCCCTCCCCATTTTTCTAAATATAAAAAGGCATGATCTCCTTTTAGAACAAGTGGCTCCTACTTCGCATTTATTCCCCATGAGTCTCTGTAGTGTACCCCTTAAGTATGCCTGCCTTGTACAAAATCAGTCATTAGCCACAAAATTACAGCATGGCCTCTGCTCAGTCATCACTCAGCCTCCCAGCTATGTTTTAAAAATGAGAGAGAGAACTTAACATTGATGAAATGAAAGGAGGACAAGTGAATTTTCATTCTCCTTGATGCTCTACAATACCCAGTGTGTGGGCTGGTATTCAGTTGAGTATTATTTGTCTTTTATTTATTTTCTGTGTGGTGTATGTACATGTTCATGTAGGTATGTGTACACATACATGTGTGACTGTGCTGGTGTGGGCTCACATATGTGAGGGCCAGGGGTCACTATTTGGTGTCTTCCTCAATGGATCACTACCTCAGTTTTGAGACAGGATCTCTCACTGGCCTAGAACACATTGATTCAGCTAGACTGGCTGGCAAGCCAGCCCTGGGGTCCTCTTGTCTCCTCCTCTGCAGGGCTGGGTTTAGAGGCACACACTGCCCTGCCTGGACTTTGTGTGTGTGCCAGAGATCCAAACTCAGAGCCTCACGTTTTCACACAAGCACTTTCCTTACTGAGCCATCTCTCCAGTCCTGGGGGTGAGCTTCTTTCTAAAGGAATCCTATGAAAATGTATCAGACAATGTATCCCTCAAGTAAGGAATGAAAGTGCATGCCTATAATGCTAGTGCTTAGAAGGCTGAGAAGGGTGGAGAGAGGAAGGGGAGCAGGCAGGTGAGAATGAACATGCCAGACAAAGGGATGCACACAGTGAAATCATGCTGGTGTGGCATGCGCCTTTAGCCTTAGCTCTTGGGAGGCAAAAGCAGGTATTTGTTCTGGAATGGGCTCCCCAAACTCATGTTTTGTCACAAGTCGATCTCTGAGGCCCTTTCAGGCACAGGTGCTCATCCGGTAAAGACTGCTCTGTCAAGTTGACTTGCCAGGCCCCCACAGCAGAACTGAGTTCAGGAATGAAATGGAGTTCCAGTGGGGGGCAGGTACATAAAGAAGTCCGTGATACACAGTGAGATAGCCCAGTCTACACCAGAATGCCTACAACCAAGAAGAGGTGTCACACTCGGTGTTGGGGAGAGGGGCAATACAGAGCAAGTGGGGTGCTCACCCATCACAGGTAGAGATGTGACATGGAGCAGCCAAAATAACTTGGAATTAAATATGTGAGTACTCCCTGCCTCAGCAACTCCATAGGTGCCAATGATAATCTACAGCCAGCAAAAGACATTCAGCATCAGGGAAAGTACCAGCATTTCTCACAAGGACCCCAGCAGACCACAACCCAGGTGCCCACCAGTGAATTGATGGGTATATGGATTACAAGACACTCAGAACATGTCACAGCAGTAAAGAGTTATCTGTGCTCTCTGAAGGATAAGACTGAACCTCTCAGACAGAAGGTCTAGCAGAAGAAGCCATGTACAAAAGGCTGCGTTGCTGTGTTTTCAAGTAACATAAAATTTAAGGTTAAGCAAAATTTTTTGTGGATATTGAAATCAGAAGAGAGGGTTTTCAGTAGGGAGGGGAAGGGCTGGGGGGCATGTTAGACTGTGTAACATGTTCTCCATCTTATTCCAGGTGGTAGTTATGTGGTGTAGACAGATACAGGAGTTCAGTGTGTGGAATGTGATGACTGGCACATCCTACTGTAAATTACCTCACCCACAAAAAGTAGAAGCCATAGGTTTTTAAATCCCAACTCTAGTGTCAGGGCTTGGATTCCTCCCTCAGAGTTGTTGGCCAGGAGCTGCCAGAGACTCCCAAAACAACAAGAGCTGCTGCCAGTGCCCTTGACTGCCTACCAGAAATAACTGGTAAGATCCTATTGGTGAAGACAGCACACAAGTAGGCTATAGGACACCATGAAGTCAAGCTGGCACTAAGCTGGCAGTGCTGGGCCTGGTGACTAGCATTTGCAGCGCTGTGGAAGTTGTTGGGGAGAAAAGCTAGCACTAATGTAACTCAGTTTAGGAACTCACGTTCAATCATACCAGCCTGCCAGCCAGGATGTGTCCACAGACCCAATAGTGACAGCAACCAACAGCTTCCGCTTAAAACTGAAGCCTGCTCCCCAGGAAAGAACACATGCCTGGTATAAGCCCATGGCGATAGAGGGCACAGGCCCTATAGGGGAATCTACATGTTCTGCTAGACGCATGTAGCATTAAAGTGCCTCCTGCCTGTTTATATGTGTATCCAGAGACTGCTGCCACTTGAAGTCAGGGACGTCTCTTTCTGCAGTGGGTGATGGTCAAAGCAAACACTAGTAACTTGTCAACTGCTGAGAATAAAGAAATGAGGAGTGCCCAGACCTGACCAGGAAACTTATCTTGGAACAGGGGATTGGAAAGACCGTGGGAGCTGAGGATGGGAAGGAACACTACAAAACGCTGTCTCCTGGACATGGCAAGACTGTTGCAATCATTGTCACCACCCACAGAAGGAAGGCTTCACACAAACAAGGGAGGGCATCTGTTGCCCAGTGTGATGGCCAAAGCTTTAATCCCAGCAGTTGGAAGGCAGAGGCAGGTGGATCTCTGTGAGACCAAGGTCAGGCTAGTCGGCAAAGTGAGTTCCAGGACAGCCAGAGCTACACAGAGAAACCCCATCCTGAAAACACCAACAAAAAAGAAGGAAGGAAGGGAGGAAGGAAGGAAGGAAGGAAGGAAGGAAGGAAGGAAGGAAGGAAGGGAGGGAGGAAGGAAAGTGAAGCATCAAAGTAGAAGCAGGGCCTGCTAGGACAGAGAAGAGGGTCAACAGGTAGGGGAGAGGAAATTGACGGGAACAGGGTAGGGCAACATGAACCCAAAGTCAGGGTATTCAAGAAGTAATTGTCAAAAATTATTTTTAAAAAGAAAAAATAGGAAGGGTTAGATGAAAAGGCTGACATCTTTTAAGTATGCATGTATAATAATAAAATAAAATTGGGAAACTGAGGAGCAGTGGGATACAACAAACTGGAGGTCTTGTAAGAGCCAAGGTCAAAAGTCACACACTGCTCATGGCTGTAGTCTGAGTTCTTGGGAGGCTGAGACAGAAGGACCACAAGCTCTCCTTCAAGCCTGAGCTGTACAGGAGACCCTGTCTTTAACACACACACACACACACACACACACACACACACACACACACACACACACACAGAGAGAGAGAGAGAGAGAGAGAGAGAGACAGAGAGAGAGAGAGAGAGGCCTCAGTAGGTCCAGAGGACCCTAGAGATAGCAGTGGTGACTCAGAGTTCATCAGGAAGTGTACACTGCTCAGGCTTTCTACCTGTCTGTCCATTGACGCTGCCCTCACAGGTGCCCTTGGGACAGTTGTGCTGACTGAGAAATAGAGGCAAAGGGAGGGTCGATGACTTACCCAAAGTCACACAGCTATGTGAACAGACTGGCAGGATTCTCACTTGCCTCTGTCTGGGCGTACGCAATCCCATGGGCTGCCTGGTATGAGGGCACAAGCTTGTCAAGCCAACCCTGAGAAGGCTGAGGCTGGAGAACCCTGAGTTCAAGGAGAGCTCAGGCTATGTAGTCAATCAAGACAAGAAAGGTGAAAACTACAGTCTAAGCCTTCATATCCCTCAGAGTCGGAATCAGGGCCAGATTAGGAAAGTAGGGAAGAATATAAAATTTATTTCCAAGATTTAATTTTTCTGTTTTACTAGGCTAATTAATTTGTCTTCTCTTGTTAGCATATGCTTGTCATCCTTGCACAGGGGCCATGCTAATCTTCTCTGTAGCTTTTCAGTTTTAGTATATGTGCTGGTGAAGTGAGCACTTGTTTGCATACGCTAACTGTACAACTAAAAGGTTGACACTTCTCTTTGGGTTGGAGTTTTCCTTCCACTATCTTCTCTAGGGCTGGATTTGTGGATAGGTACTGTTTAATTTTGGTTTTGTCATGGAATATCTTGTTTTCTCCATCTATGGTTATTGAAAGTTTCACTGGGTACAGTAGTCTAGACTAGCATCTGTGGTCTCTTAGGGTTTGCAAGACCTCTGCCCAGGCTCTCCTGGTTTTTATGGTCTCTGCTGCAAAGTCAGGTGTGATTCTAGTAAGTTTGCCATTGTATATTACTTGGCCTTTTTCCCTTGCAGATTTAAATTTTTTTCTTTATTCTATACATGTTGGGTTTTGATTATTATGTGGCAGGAGGATTTTCTTTTCGGCTCTACTCTATTTGGTATTCTGTAGGCCTCTTGTATGTTTATATGCATCTCTTTCTTTAAATTGGGGAAATTTTCTTCTGTGGTAGGGGAAGTGGCCCCTTTTTTTAGAGGTCTAGGGGAGGGGAAGAGGGAGGAAGAGTGGGAATGGGAAGCTATAAGGGAGGGGATAACAATCAGGATGTAATCTGAATAACTTACAATAAATTAAAATTTAAAAATCTGTTGACTCTTAATGCTTTCGTGCTTGTATATAGTGTGCTTTGCTCGTGGTCACTCTTTCTTCCCTCTTCTTCTCCTCATGATCCTTCCTCTTCCCAAATAGCTTATTTTCTAAGAGAAACTATTTTCCATTATAAAATAAACACTCCATTTTAGAAAAAATTTGAAGAATACAAGTAAAAATTAGAAAGAAAGAAATACAAAAGCTCCATGTTCTCTTGCCGTTCTTCTTGCAGAGAAACAAGTGCTGGCTTTTGGCGTGGATGTCAGTGGGCTGGTAGATTTACCAGATGTTGGCCTGTGTTATTTTTAGGAGAGTTGAGTCAACCTAGAAGCCACGAGGCAATGGGGGGCACTGACAAGCTCCAGGGCGGATTAATTGCAGCTTTTGATGCTGACTTCTAAACAATGCCCCCGCAGCAGCTAACGCAAAGTTCTGTCTCCTTGGAGGCAGCATTCTACGGGGGCATCTGATCTTGGGGTGGCAAGGCTAGTTATACAGAGACAGAATTGGGGGATCACTAATTTGACTCTGGGAAAGATTTTGACTCCTGGCACTTTAGGCGGCTGGGATCAAACCCAGTACCTTATGCATGCTAGGCAAGCTTCCTACCAACTGAGCTATAGTCTCAGCCCCGAAAGCAGGAAAAGCCATGTCCTTACAGGGAAAAAAAGTACACTGAAGCTAGCATGGAGTCCCCCAAACAGAGAGAGGGAGGTCTGGCTTAGAATCTCACAGTCTATAAACCAGCTATCAACCAGGGAACATGAACAACTATCTCAAGGCATAGAAGCCCGGGGTTCCCTCATTCATAATGGGAATATGCTACAGTTAGATAACTGTCACCCCAAATCTCTGGTGACAAAGACTTGGGCCCCAGCCCATGGCTCTAATGGGAGGTTGTACAACATTCAGGAGGTAAGGTCCAATAAAATGAAGCTGGGCCACTGGGGCATGTCCTTGAAGGGAATATTGGCACCCTGGCCCCATCTCTTTGTTTCTGTTTGACATCTATCCAGCCGAGCTTGCTCTACCACACAGTCTCCACCATGATGTTCTGCCTCAGCACAGATCCTAAACAACAGGAGCCCCAGATGGAAACCTCTAAAGTTATGAACCAGCATAAATCTTTTCTCTTTGTAGGCTGACTATCTCAGGTATTTTGCTACAGTCACAGGATGATAAATCTATCTAATACAGGTAGCTGAAAAGCTTTCTGTAGAGCACAAGGATTGAAGCATGATGGCACACACTATACAGCACATGATGAATGTCTAATAAGACCATTTCTGGACTACTTGAAGAACTCAATTACTATAAAAGAAATGGAAAATGTAGGTGCTTAAAACCAGTACTTCAACACATTTTTCTTTAGGTTCTTGGTTTTATTTTTTGCTTAAGTTTTTTTGTTTTTTGAGACAGAGTCTCTCTGTGTAGCCTTGGCTGTCCTGGACTTGCTTTGTAGACCAGGCTGGCCTCGAACTCACAGCGATCCGCCTGGCTCTGCCTCCCAGTGCTGGGATTAAAGGTGTGCGCCACCAGGCCGTGCCTAGATTCTTGAGTAAGCTTTGGTTTATGTGGGCTTATGTCTCTACTTGTTAATACTTTCTTTTTACATCTCAGTATACCCAAGAAATTCCTTTTTGCAATTAGTTAAATTTCATGAAGACTGAAATGTCACTGCCTACTACATTGTCCTCTGAGAGTTGGTGTCTTCCAGAACTCAGAGAGTCATAGGCATAAATGAACACAGGCAAACCCAGTCAGCTGCAGCCTAGGGCTTTTTATTTAGCCCTGCATTCTCAGCTGCCAGGGCCAAGCTTGAGCCTTTAGAAACATCCAAAGCATCCCGAGAGTTTGTGGTGTGGCAGCATACCCATAGCCCTGCAGAAGCCACGCATACAGCATGCTGCCTGAAGAGAAGTAGAAGCAAATACTGCTTATGTTTAACCATCTCCACAAGTACAGCAAGGCAATAAAGAACCATTTCCACCCACACTCAGGGATTCTGAGGCAGTATTTGCTCATCTTTTTTCTTTTGAGACAGAGATTCTTATATCCCAGCCTCACTAAGTGGTCGAGCATGATCTTCCTGCCTCTACCTCCTCTGTGCTGGGATTACAGGCTTGTGCCATCCGCCTATTACACAGTACTGGGGATAGGTGCTAGGCAAGCACTCTATCAATTGCGCTTCACCCACAGCTTCCACTCATTCATCTTGATGGCTGATTCAGATCTCATGGCAGACAGGGCTCAAATCAAGAAACCCCGAAACTCAAAATCCAGACTTATCAGACATCAGAAGAGGATAGGATTAACATCCCAAAGTCTCAAATACTGAGTTCCTTCTAAGGGGGCCCCTTACCCTGGGAGGAAAACATGAATGTCTTCACTCACTAAGGTGAGAAATCCATTTATCTCCACGTCATCTCAAGGCTTTACTTATCTCCCCTGTGTTTCCTCAATACTTCATTCCAGTGAGCTGCTCCTGAGTCATTTGTATTAGTACTTTTGCTGCTGCTATGACAAAACACCCAGACCAAAGCAATTTAAGGAAGGACAGGCTGCTTTAACTCATAGATGCAGGCAGGGAGACATGTCCATCAGGGCAGGGAGACATGGAGGCAGGAGCTTCGGAAGGCATCTGGTCGCCCTGCACTCAAGCCAGGAAGCTGAGAGTGATGAAAGCTGCTGTTTAGCTCACTTCTTCCATTGATGCATTCTAAGCCTGGCACTGCCCCTAATTTTATAATGAGATTTGAGGCAAGGAAAGCATAAATTGTCAACACTGAGTTTACAGTAGCTAGAGACAGGGGCAGGGCAAAAAAATGCAAGCAGGACAAGTCTGGGGATAGACTATCCAGTCAAGTGATGTGCTTCTCGCTTCTGGGTAGTTTAGAATCCTGTGTCTGGAAAGTTTATTCCTCAACAGGAGGTGGAGGTGCCTAGGAATCAGTCTCCTTGGACTCTAGGTCAAAGTTCTGCTGCTGTTATTTTGAAGTCCAGAGTTTAGCACACATGCAGAAGGTAGAGTGGGCTGTTGTCTCTTGGCTTCGGCCAATGGACATTCACTGGCCACTTTCCTTTGTTTCTTCCTGTCTCCGTCCTCCATCCTTTGTATCTAAACTTAGGACACCTCAGAGTTCCCTTTTTATCAATGAAAAAGCAGGAACTCTCAGCACATCTAATTAATTACTGATTATTTAGTTCTGCTGTGGTGCTGGGCCACAGAACCCTCCAAACAGCTCTACGGTAATCTCACCATCTGTTTTCCAGGTGACAAAGCAGGCTTTTTAGTTAATTATTTTATTCATCTCTTTATTTCTGAGACAGGTTCTGTTTACGTAGCCTTGGCTGTCCTGGAACTCACTCTGTAGACCAGGCTGGCTTTGAATTCATTGGGAACTGCCTGTCTCTGCCTCTAGTGCTGGAATTAAAGGCGTGCACCATGAGACACATTGCATGCTTGAATGGAGGTCAGAGAACAACTTTCTGGAGTTGGTCTCTCCTTTACCATGTGGGTCCTGAGGACAGAATGCAGGTGGTCATCAAGCTCAGAGCCATCTACCAAGATCAATGACTTCTCTAGAATGTAAACAGGGGTCTGACTCCCAGGGGTGTTTGTTTGTTTGTTTTTTACTGTTTCATTCATGTTAGGAATACTGTGCTAAGTCTGGATTAGAAGGGTAACTTTATCAACGTGGGAAATGCCCTCAGTAGTTTACAAAGGTCATTTCAGCATCTTGGAAGCAAGACACTGACCTAAAGTGTCTCAGAGGTTGGGAAATGGAGCAAGAACATGGCTAAAATGTAGAGATTCAGAAACAGCCAGTAGGAAATCAACCAGATCAGTGTAGGCAAGCCCATGTGAAAGAAGCTGGCCATGGACTCACTTTGTAGAGCAGGCTGGCCTCAAACTCACAGTGATCCACCTGCCTCTGGTAGGATTAAAGGCATGCGCCACCACACCCGGCTCTCTCTCTCTCCTACTTGGGCTACCATGATGTAAGCTACATACTCCCCACCACAATGGGCTGAAACTTTGGAAACCATGAGCCAAAAGAATTCCTTCCCCATTAACTTGCTTTTCTCAGATGTCTTATCAGAGTAGTAGGGGGGAAACTGACACAGACTTGTAAGTCAACGGAATCAAACTGAGTGCCCTCAAATAAACCCTCCTAGCAACAGCTAACTGGCTTTCAACAAGGATGCTAAGACAATTAATGGGAAGAAAGAGTTGTGAATAACTGTTGCTGGGCAAATAGCCACATGCACAAAAGTGAAGCTGGACCCTTGCCTTACACAAACCAGGAGAGGTGGCACATGTCTGTGATCCCAACACTTGGGAAGCTAAGGCAGCCAGGGTGGGCTAAAACTCTATCTCAGAATAAATAAAAATAAAAAATTAGGCCAGCATGGTGGTGCATATTCTCATTCCTCTGCATTGGAAGGAACAAACAACAGATTGATAGATGATATATAGATAATAAAATTTAATAAAATAATTCAAAATAAGTTAAATTCTTTAACAAATGTGTTAAAACCTTAAGCTCTTGGGGGGGAGGGGAGATCAGAAAAGTTCAGCGAGCTTGGATCAGGCTGATTTCTTGAATATAACACTAAAGGTTCAGGCAACAAAAGAAAAAGACTGTGGGATGGAGAATTTTTGTGTCTTAAAGGTGCCATCACGAAAGAGAAAAGAAACTCAGGATGGTGGCTCATTTGCAGTTCAGCAGTCAGGAGGGAGAGGTGGGAAGACGGCTTCAAGTTCAAGGACAGCCTGGTGTACATAGTGAGTAGCAGTCTAGCTAGGGCCACATAATGAGACCCTGTCTCAAAACACACAAACAGCAGATACAAAAAGCAAAGGGGTACCTGAGGAACGATATCCCACAGAGCTGAAGTCATGTATCTGATACGGAACTTGACTGCAGAACACACACAAAACACCTTTTACTAATTAATACAAACAGCCAATTTAAAGGGACAAAGCTCTGTCCTGGTATTTCTACAAAGAAGGTACAGTAATAGATAACATGCTCAGAAAAGATCCTCAACAGGGCTAGTTATCAAACCATACAAATCAAACCACAGTGAGATGCCATTTGACAGCCACTACAATGACTGTAATCTACTGTAATCTAAAAGACAATACTGAGTGACACTCATGTAAACACCTTCCCACATGGCTGGTGGGAATGTGGCCTGTCTCAACCACATTGGAGAGCACCCTGCAAGTTCTTCAGTTGGAGACACTAAAGTTAGCACATGGCCCAGCAATCCCACTCCTAAATAAATACCCGAGAGGACTGAAAATGAATGTCTACATGGAATCTTGCAAGTGAATGCTTACAGTAGCATTATGCCTAATAGTAAAAAAATATAAAATTCCTAATTGTTATATGCCATGATGGCTAACCTCTTTTGTCTGCTTGGTGAAATCTAGAATCCTCTGGGATATGGGCCCCTGAGCATACACGTGGGAGACTGCGTCTATTAGGTTAACTGAGAAAGATCTGCCCACTGTGGGTGGAACCATTCCCTGCGCTGAGATCCTGGACTGTACACAAAGGAGAAAGTGAGCTGAGCACAAGCAGCCATTGTTCTCTGCTTTCTGGCTGGGCACACAGTGAGACAGGGTTCTTCAAGCTCCTGGTGTACTGGTTCTCCTCCATGACAGACTGTACGCTGCAACTGTGAGCCAAAAGAAACCTGTTCTCCCCAAAGTTGCCTTGGTCAGCATACTATATCACAGCAACAGGGGGTGAGGGTGGGAGTGGGGGAATAATAACCACTGTTCAGAGAAGAAAGCCAAAGCTCGGAGAGGCTGGTAGCTTGCTTACAGTCACATGGCCAGTAAGAATCTGCAGGAGCATTAGCGCAAGTCTCCTGGATTTTCTTTGTTTTACAGCTGGCATATAGTTAAAGGCTGAACAATCAGCAAAGTTCCACGTGTGGCTCAAACATACACAGTTGCACAGCCTCCTGCCTCACCTCTAGTGCTGGTCTTGAGGCTCCTGTGTTTCGCCATTATCAACTGATCTTCCTGACAAATGTCTGAATGTTATGAAAAGGAAGAAAGTGAATTCGATGCTTGAGGTAACAACAGAACAAATCGCATGGACCCTGAGTGTCAGCCAAGGCCTCCTGCTCAAATGGAGGCAAAAAATACCTTGTCGAGTTTTCCTGAACAGGTGTCAGTGCAGCACGTGGAATGTAAGATCTTCGATATTTTCGTCTCTTCACTTCTCGTGATGAGACAGCACTGGTCTGGTGAGTGGGTGGGTGTTAAAGGCACTGGTCTGTGCTTTGGAACATCCGGCCTCCTTAGCTCTGTGTCTTTAAATGCAACCAAGCTCGGACTAACAAGAGTCGGATCTGAAACCTGGCAGACACTTTAGCTGTTTGGATTCTAAATTTAGATTGTAAGGGTGAATACTGTGAGTCAACAAGCTCACAGAGGGGAGGTGGGGCCTTTTGGCAGGTGGCATCGCTGCACTCTAAGGCCAATAGGCGTAAAGGATCATGTGCTTTCTGCCCTTGGCAATGGGCCCAGAGTCTGGATCCTGACACCATCAGTTGTCCTAAGCACTG
The DNA here is from genome assembly GCF_964271855.1 of Acomys minous. Taxonomy (NCBI): domain Eukaryota; kingdom Metazoa; phylum Chordata; class Mammalia; order Rodentia; family Muridae; genus Acomys; species Acomys minous. Next base: position 148,626,000 of record NC_140484.1, on the reverse strand, counting down.
TAACTCCACAGGTGACAGCCATATACTGCAGCAATATGAGGAGGAGAGGGAGGACTCTGGGACCAGCTCTTTGCATTGTGGCCTTGGGCATACTGTTTAACCTCTCTGTGACTCAAGTTCCTTAGCCATATGATGTGGTCAGCTGTGCCCACTTTACAGGAGTATGTGAAGATGAGGTCATTGCTTTGAGTGATGTGCTTGCTTCAGGACAAGCACACAGTGAATGGGACCCTTGTCACCACTACAGAAACTGTGAAGCAGCAGAAGGAGAGATCAATACATGGACTTACATTGTAGAAAACTAAAACAAGAGCCCCTTGCTGGGCCAGTGGATCCAAACCATGGGGAATAAAGCCCTCGGTATCCACAGGTAGGAACTTGTTAAGAGAAGAGAAGAAAAGAAAAGAAAAGAAAAGAGAAAAAGGGCAGGCAGGGCTGAGGAGGTAGCATGCGGGTAGAGTGCTTCAATCTGCCATGGAAGGAAGGAGAAGGGAGGAGAAGGAGAGGAAAAGGGAGAAGTGGGGGGAGTGGGGAAGAGGGGAGGGGGAGGAAGGAGCAGAAACCAGCCCATCCTTGCTGTCAGGGACATTGCCATCCAGTGTGGCCCATAAACAGCACACAAAACAAACAACTAAAATGGGTTAAATGAGTCACGTGGAGTGTGGATTCCATCTAGTAAAACTGCTGCAGCAAAGCAGCAGTGACTGCAGGGACTCAATGGGTCAAAACTACAACCAGTGACCGAGTCACACAGTGGCCAGTGACACAGTAAAAGCAGCTTACAAAGAAACGCACACGGCTCTAGCTAAAACCCAGCAGATGGTAGATACAAAGCTGGGTGACAGGGGCCTGGCCATCCAGGGTCAGCTTCCCACACCTTTCACTGTGGCCAAGGTCAAAGGCAGCCACATGTTTCTTTATTTCCTGGGCTGTGAAGAAGAGACAGGTCCAACCTCAAAAGACATGTTGTAAGACATGTTAGGGGAGCCACCTTTTTGAAGCACCCTGTAAGTGAATGTTAGGGGGACAAGCCAAACACATGGAAGAGTGGGGCAGGGAAATCAGGGAGGACTTTCCAAATAGGGACAGGAAACAGGCTGGAGAGGCTGAGGAAGCAGGTGCACGCAGGACTATGCATGGCAGGAGCCCAGCCCGAACCACTCTGCTTGCTGCCGAGGCCTCTGGCCTGGCCCTTGATTTCTACTCTGCGGCAACAGTTTGGCTGAGATGAAATTCGCATGCCAGAGAACTCATTCACTCAAAGCAGCCAACTCAATGGCTTTAGCAAATTCACAGAGTAGTACAATCATGCACGCAGTTAATATTCCAACATTTTGTTCCCCAGAGACAAGTCCTGGCCAAGCATAGTGATGCATGCCTGTAATCCTTGAACTTGGAAGGCAGAAACAGGAGAAATGAGAGTTTAAGGCTAGTCTTGGCCGCATACCAAACCCTGTCTGAGGAAGGAAGGAGAAAAGGAAGGGAGGGAAGAGGAAGGAAAGGAAAGGAAAATGATAGAAGAGACCCCGCTGTGGTGCACATGCCTATAGTTCTGATACTTCTTTGGTGAGGGTGGGAAGCCTTAGCCACATGGTGAGTTCCAGGTCAGCCTGCGCAGTAAGAGGCCTTGCCTAATAGCAGCAAGGAAAAGAAGGGGCCCCTGCCCCTCCTAGCCCTAAGGCAACTACTACGGGCCTTTGCCTTGCACATTCTGCCTGCTCTGCGCACTCCACATCTACACCATGTGCAATGGGCGCCTTCTGCGTCCAGCTCTGGCAGGTAGAATGGTTTCCAGGTTCATCGTCGTTGGCTTCTGCTCACGGTGCTCCTGTCACCTCTGCACTGACTCCAATGGGTGCCCTCTGAAAGAGCCTCGAGCCTGTGCCCTCCCTCAAGTGTCCTTGGTCTGGTGGGAATGAAGGCTGTGAGTCTGTAGAGAGACCTGCCTCTCTAGCTCTCCATCTTCAGCTCAGGCACTTTCACCGCCATGACCCGGGGCAGATGATTTAATCTCTGACACAGTTTCCTCCCATGACACTTGGAAACAATATGTGTAAAGTGCCTAGTACATAGTAGGCACTTAAGAAATTCAAGCTTTTATAGGGCCATGGACCTTTGAAGACATCCAACGTGTAGCAGCTAAGGGTATGCCATCCTGTGTGCCAGGCCAAGGTGAGGCAAGCGTGTTTTCTCCCTGCCCTTCCATTAGCTCTAGTTTTCTCTGCCCCTCACCTACCCTACCGTAGTCTCCCCAACCTAGCCAACAGTAGCATCTGGTGCTCTTCAACACCTGAGACTGAAGTCCCACATTCAACAGCAATGCTTTGCAAGTTTCAGAGCTGTGGCCATGTGACATAGGAAGCAAGTACCCAGGCAATCCTCTATTTTGTTGGTACAAACATTTTCTGATTCATCCGAGGGTTTCTGCTAGCTGGTACACCGCAGAGCTGGACCAGGAGCTCAGATCTTCTACATTTTTAATCCAAATGAAATTGCATCAGTGAGAAAAGCCTCACAAAGGAAGGACTCAGACCCACGGCTATTACGGGGCTTCCATAGCTAATCCATAGTATTCAGGCTTTGCTGATGTGGCCACAACATACTCTCCACTAAGAATAAGCCCACATCATCACATTCTCTAGCTGGCAGGTTCTCTTTGCTGGGAGGTTCTCATTTGTAGCAATGAGACCCACAGCTGTAGGTAACCTGCTTGGGATCAAAACTGTATTTTGGGAAGGAGGAGGCAGAAGGCTCTGCAGTTTAAGGTCATTCTCAGCTACATAGAGAATTAGAGGTCAGTCTGGGTTACATGAGATCTAGGTTTAAAAACACACACAAAAGAGCCAAAGCCAGCCAGTGGCGTTGCACACCTGTAATCCCAGCACTTAGGGAGGCAAAGGCAGGTGGAACTCTGTGAGTTCGAGGTCAGCCTGGTCTACAAGGCAAATTCAAGACAAGCAAGACTACACAGAGAAACCCTGTCTCAAAAAAAAAAAAAGGGAAAAAATAAAAGCAAAACACAAAATATCAACAATAAAAACAAATACAATGTTTTGCTGCCTTTAAAAATATCACTGAAAGTTGAGAGTGATGGCTCACTCCCATAATTCCAGCTCCCAGGGAGGCAGAGACAGGTGGATCTCTGGGAGTTTGAGGCCAGTCTGGTGTACAAAGTGAGTCTAATTACCCACCGTCCTCTCTGTGCCAGCCGTCTGTGTGACACCATACATGCTATCGTATTTGATCGTCACAGAGCACTCCTACAACTGGTCCTGATTGTCTCCATGTCACACAGGGGAAACTAAGTCTCGGGTGTAAGAGTCACTTGCTTATGTCTCCACTGACAATAAAAGGCAGAACTCTGGTGCTGGGAGAAACCCAAAGCCGAAGTGTTTAATCACAACACACTTCTTCTAGATGTTGGAATCCTGGTTTAACAGTATAAGTCTCCTCTTATTGACCACTAAATATAAGACATATATTCTTCTGGATGAAGGACCACAGCCCCTAGAGTGGGTGGTGGCTGTTAGTATTACCGTTTCTATCTCTTTGCTATACAGATGGAATCACAAAGAGGTTACGACAATTGCTCAAGGCTGCTAGCTGGGAAATGGAAGACCTAGTCCATCTGGGTATATTAGCTACTGTTCCCATTGCTGTCACAAAGCACTTGACAAAAGCAACTTGCGGAAAGAAGGGTTGCTTTTGGCTCACAGCTCCAGTGGGGCACACATCGTGGGAAGTCATGGCGGCAGAAGCCTGAGACACAAGAGTAAAGAGAGAATGAATGCTGGTGCTCTGCTAGCGCTGGACCTTCAACCACTCAGCATGGATCCTCCCTCCAGAACTCCCTCTCAGAGATGCCTAGAGTTTGTTTCCATGGTGATTCTAAACCCCACCAAATTACCCCATCATGAACCTTCCCTGGGCTTGTAGATTTTACAAGAGATTTCTGCATTCCTAAGTACAAAGAAGGCTTAGCAAGGTGGGTGGGTGGGTGAAGCCTCAAGTGAGGTTGGAAGAGCTCATTTGCATAAACAAATTTAGGATATTAAATTTTAGGGCCAAACCATTAAAAAGAGGAAGTCATCTCTGACTGAACTTTGATCCCAACAGAACAGCATGGGACTGCAAGCACTTCCAGAGAAGGCATGTCCCAGCCAGGCAGATTCTTGGAAATTTTAAAGGAAAAGAATATATGTGTGAAAGGTGATGTCATCCTAGCATCCCCACACACTGTTGAGTCTTAAAAGTAAAATCGATGGAAGGAAGACATGAAGTCATTAGATGTCTCTTAATCAAATTCTTATTTCTTTTGTGGACTAAAGTGAAGAACAAATTAACATTTGAGAAGGGGAGAGAGGAAAAAAATAAATACGATTAAACTAAAACAACATCTTAGATTTAAAGATATTTCTTAATAAATAGCCATAGCATTATCAAAACAATGACCTCATTTAGAATCACAACTGAGGCATGATCATTCGTCTTTTACAAGTGGAAGAAACGAAGCACAAAGATGACATCACCTACCCAAAGTCCCTCAGCGGGTTGATGGCACGACTACAAATCCATGCAACACTATGCATGATAATTCACATGGTGTGTGTGTGTGTGTGTGTGTGTGTGTGTGTGTGTGTGTGTGCGCGCGCGTGCACGTGCTGCCTGCAGCAAGGCTTCGTCCAGGCCTTTTCACAAGTTATGCAGGTGCTTTCCTACTGAGTTATATCTCCAGCCCAAGAACATTCTTGAAACGACAGGGAAATCTTATCCGCAGGACTTGTAATACCATGAAGAAACTACCTGGCTCCCATGCCTTTCCCCAGGCTGCTGTGCCTTCCTTCTAGAGGAAGACCTGCTCCAAAGAGGCTGGAATTATACTTTGTGAAAGGACCATGCTCACAGGGCACCACACCGTCCTTCTTACCCCTGAGATCAAATCTCAGCTTCCGGAAGGTGTGCTTCCAAGAAATGTGTTTAATCCTGAGGGCACAGTAGCCCTGTTTCCTTTGTTGCTGTGGCTTCTAGGAAGCTCAGAGCTGCGTTTCTATTTATTGTGGGAACAAAAAGAGATCATTACTGACACTGTATAATGTATAATGGAAGGGTGTGTTTTCTTTTGGACAGGAAGCTATGTAACAGGTTGTACTTCCTCCTCTTGTCTCTGAGAAACCTCCGGCACCCACCTTCTGCTACACAGCGCCTGCCTTCTGGGAATCTGGAGCAGAGCACCTGACTATAGCTCACCACTCCTCACTGAAATTTGACAAGAAAGCAGACTTAGGTGTCCTCACCACACACAGTCAAAGGGCAGCCGTGGAGGACACTGATGTGTTAGCTCTGTTGATTATGGCAAACATCACACATTTATTTTTTTTTCCTTTTTCTTTTTTTCTTTTTCTGACAGGGTCTCTCTACCTAGCCTTTGCTGTCTTGGAACTTACTATGTACAGTCCATGCTAGCCCTGAACTTATAGAGATCTGCCTGCCTCTGCCTACCAAGTGCTAGGATTAAAGGCGTGCACCACCACACCCGGCTTATAACATGTCTTTACATTAATCACAACAGTTTGTGCACTTTGAACATACACTAATACATGCAATTTTCATCAATTAGATATTTTAAATACATCTTCAGCAGCTATAGGTCTTGTACTATTTTGCCAGATGCACTCAGTGGCTTTTATTCCCACAACCTTAAATTTTTTTTCTTAAGTCAATTTCCACATTTGCCTAAAGTTACTGTGTACTTCTCCGACTACAAGTCACCGGAGTTTGGAATGAGCACTTAGGAAGCAGAGGGGAAACACTTCCTCTGACAGATTGTACAACCCACACCTTCTCTTCTAAATATAAAGTGATAAATCCATGTAAAACTTATTTGTTCATGTATAAAAACGCATATACCTTATGAGAAAGTTACCTGGTGTGTGTGTGTGTGTGTGTGTGTGTGTGTGTGTGTCTCGCATGCACAATAGATTCTAGTGTTATGAGAATAATTTATATGATTTTTGTTTTTGGGTTTTTTTTTTTTTTTGTCTGGCCCCTCTTGGATTTCAAAACAGAATGTGGACATGGCAGCCTCTAAATGAGGCCAGTATCTTTAGGAACAAACACCTGTATTAATGCACCTCAAACTGTTCTTTCTTTTTTTTCTTTAGAGTAGTATTTCTCAACATGTGTCTCGACCCCTTGAGGGGACGCATATCAGATATCCTGCATATCAGATATTTACATTAAGACCCATAACAGTGCAAAATTACAGTTATGAAGTAGCAATGGGGTCACTATAACATGAGGAACTGTATTAAAGGGTCACAGCATTAGGAAGGTTGAGAACCACTGCCTTATATAAAGCTTTTTAGGGACTGGGGAGACTACTCAGATGGAAAAATTCTTGCTATGCAAGCATGAGGACCTGAATTTGGTCCCCCAGAATCCACACCTAAAAAGCCAGGGCTGTAAATCAGCACTGGGAGACAGAGACAGGCAGATCCCTGGGGCTCCCTGGCTAGCCAGTCCAGCCTACTTGACCAGTTTGAGCAAATGAGAGACGCTAGCTCCAAATCAAACCAGACCAAAACACAATATGAGATGGACAGAAGCTGAGGGATGACAGCTGAGTCTGTCCTATGCCTTTCACCCACATGTACACACTCTTGCATCCGTAAACACACAAGTGAATGGGCGAACACACACACACACACACACACACACACACACACACACACACCCCGCTTTTAAAGCTGAGCATATCCAGAGACAGCTGCCCACCATCCTCACTGTTCTACCTGAGCATGCCTAGAGGTATCTGGATCTTTAATTTTAAACTTTTGAACTCAAGTTTAAGGACACCCCAAATAACCCACCTTCTTCCCTTCCTGAACTGTGCCTAACGGATGCTCAGGAATGCTCATGCCCTAAAGTGCTTTTCCACAGGCAGATGCATAAGCTTGCTGAATAAAATCCCCACGCTTCCCTTGTTCAAAGCGGGCACTGCTCTGGAAGTGACTCCCATGCCCCTCCCTCCTGCTGCAAAAAATAAATCTTTCTCTGCCCTTTGATATTTTGGATGTGTTTATTTTGGCCTTGTGATCACCACAACAGGAGCCCATTGGGTTTAGTGCAGGGTATCCACATGCAAAAAACATATGAAACCAATCACTGATGAAATACAACTAAAAACATGCTATTATTTAGGATGGGATTTTTTTACCAAGCCTCAAGGTGACTTCGGCTGAAATTCTGAAGATGCACATTTAAAAATAATGTATGCACCTGTCCTGCTGGAGAGAGACTGGAGAACTCCATACTGTTTCTATCTGGGAAGAGGATGCTGTTTGGGACAGTAGCCTCTGACTCTGTAACCTGAGACCAAACTGCACACGAACAGGAGTGTACCCTGACAGCTGATGTCTCTCCCTGAGACTTGCTGTCTGCAAGAGGCTACTCCAAGAACATGTGTAGAGAAGTTTTAATTCAGAACATGGCTGTTCTGGCAAGAGATCACATGCAAAGACCTTCTAAGTCTATGTGATCCAGTTGGCAAGAGATCAACATCCAAAGACCTTCTAGGTCTGTGCAACCACACTAGAATACAAACACGCCTTTAATCCAGGAGACATAGGCAAGCCGATCTGAGTTCAAGGCTAGTTTAGTATAGAGCAAGCTTCAGGTAAAGAAAAGTTTAGGTCAAGGTGTGCTAGTACACGTCCTTAATCCCAAACAGTGAAAGCAAGGACAGTTTGTAGAAGGGACCTCTCATGTTTGAAAGTCATGCCTAATTGAGTGGCAGAAAAAAATGATACATCAGAAAAAGATCTGACAGAATAGGATACACCTAACTCTCAAGAAAAGAGAGGAAAGGGAAGCTACTTAAGAGACAATGCAGAATCTATGTGGCACTATTTCAGAAAACTGGGAATAAGGCTTCTTCAAGACCCAGCTATTCCACTCCTTGGAACATACCCAGAAGATGCTCCAGCATACAACAAGAAAATTTGCTCAATCATGTTCATAACAGCCTTATTCATAATAGCCAGAATATGGAAACAGCCTAAGTGTCCCTCAGTAGAAGAATGGATAAAGAAACTGTGGTACATTTACACTATGGAATACTACTCAGCTATTAAAAACAAGGAATTCCCGAAGTTTGTGGACAAATGGATTGAACTAGAAATGATCATAATGAATGAGTTAACCCAGAAGCAGAAAGAGTCAAACAGTATATACTCACTTATATCTAGACACTAGCCCAAGGGGCATGTCCCATGAAAGTCTTCACTTCCCAGGAAAGTGAGAGAGAGGGGAGGACATCCCATTTGGACTCTAGGTAAGAGAAGCATGGGAGAATGGGGAAATAGACGGATCCAGAGGGTCCTAGAAACCTACAAGAAGAACATTATGACAAGTGGATCTGAGCCCAGGGGTCCTGCTCAAACTATGGCACCAGCCATGGACAATACATGCAGTAAACTTCGAACCCCTACCCAGATCTAGCCAATGGACAGGACATTCTCCACAGTTGAGTGGAGAGTGGGGTCTGACTCTGACACGAACTCTGGTGCCCCATATTTGATCATATCCCCTGGATGGGGAGGCCTGGTGATACTCAGAGGAAGGATAGCAGGCTACCAAGAAGAGACTTGATATCCTATGAGCATTTACAGGGGGAGGAGGTCCCCCTCAGTCACAGTCATAGGGGAGGGGAGTAGGGGGAAAGCGTAAGGGAGGGAGGAATGGGAGGATACAAGGGATGGGGTAACAATTGAGATGTAATATGAATAAAATAATAAAATATATTTTTAAAAAGAGAAAATGCTGAGAGAGAGGGGGGGGAGATGCAGTTTCACTTGGAGAGTTTTACAGAGAGAGGCTGAAGGCAGAATAAGCCAGAGAATGAGAAGGAGCCAGAAGAGTAAATTGCTGGAGTTAGTTTAAGGCCAAGCAGAGCAATTCAGAGGCCAAGAGAAACACCAGATGCATAAGTCAGCTGGGAGAGGAGTTTGGGCCATAACAGCTGAGTTGAACCAGCCAGCCCAGAGTTGTGTAAGAACAAGAAAGGTAAACTTATAAGCAGTAAGTCTCAGAGGCTGAAAACATTTGAGGCCTAGGTTAGGTTGTACAGATGCTAGAAGCTTCCAGGATGAAGCCTAGATTAGCAGGAGGCAGTAAGCCTCTCCGACAACAATTGTAGTAGGTTAATATAAGTTCCTTTTACAAACACTCACAGTAAACGTATGCACAATGTAAACACCAGAATATGGTATGATAAGATAAAAACACCTTAGAGTGATATCTGTTTGTGGCATTTCTACACAGATGGAAATTTTAAAATGGAGCTGAAAACTATTATCACTTACCATAACAATAGTAAATTTATTTATTTATTTTTTAGTAAATTTATTTTTTTTATTAAATAAAATCATTCATATTACATCTCAATTGCTATTCCATCCCATATATCCTCCCATTCCTCTCTCCCTCCCACTTTTACCCCATTCCCCTTCTCTATGACTGTGACTGATGGGGACCTGCTCCCCTTGAATACGATGCTAGTGTATCAAGTTTCTTCTATCCTTCCTCCGAGTGCCATCAGGCCTCCCCATCAAGGGGACATGACCAAATATGGGGCACCAGAGTTCGTGTGAAAGTTAGTCCTCAGTCTCCACTTAACTGTGGAGAATGTCTTGTCCCTTGGCTAGGTCTGGGTAGGGGTTTGATGATGACTGCACATATTGTCCTTGGTTGGTGCCATAGATCGAGCAGAACCCCTGAGCCCAGATCTGCCCATCATAGTGTTCTTCTTGTAGGTTTCTAGGACCCTCTGGATCCATCTATTTCCCTATCTCCTATATTTCTCTCACCTTAGGATGTCCTCACCTCTATCCCACTTTCCTGGTAAGTGAAGACTTTCATGAGACATGCCCCTTAGCCTAGTGTCCAGTTATAAGTGAGTATATACTATTTGAGTCTGACAATAGTAAATTTAAAGGACAATTTGCTTGTGCTTAACAAAGGATGCACAGGAGGTCTTCGGGGCATGACTACAGTGTCACCTTCGTTAGGGAAATCTTGTTTTCTGACTCTCCATGAAATGGTTCGCTTGGAGATACATGAAGGAAGCAAGCAGTTCTGGCTAACTCGGGGAGTACCAGGCTGCACGCTGGTCTGCTTCATTCAGCAACGTGCCAGGTGTCATGTTTAAGAATGTCTGGAAAGTTTGGGCCTGGTGATAAAATGCAAGCGAGCAGCTCACAGGGCTGGGCTGGGGCTGAGTGGGAGAATGACCCCTGCCTAGGATGTGTGACTGGGATGGAGCTACAGCACCACAAAAGAAAACAGAGAAGGGAGATTATGCATCAATCCTGGAGGAAGCGTTAGAACATGAGAGAATGAAGACTGATGGGGGCTTGCCGTTCACCACTGGTCACACATATTGAGAACGCATGCACATGTGTGCTCATACATATGGGGGCCAGAGGTCGACAGCAGGTGTCTTCCTCAATCACTCTCCACCTTAAGTTTTGAGACATGGTCTCTCACTGAACCTGGAACTCACTGATTGGCAACAGCTGGCTAGCAAGCCCCAGGCTTCTGTGTGAATTCTGGAGATCAAATTAAGGCCCTCACGCTGCTTGGCAAGTGCTTTACCAAATGCGCCATCTCACTGGCCCCATGGACAAGTCCTTAGACCTTTCTGACCTCTATTTTTTCTACTGTAACATGAAGTCCAAGAGCTTCATGCCTCAAATGCATATATGTAGATCACTGGTTTCCATGACACTTTGGGCAACACAATGAATATAATAAAGGCTGTCTCAGCTAGAATCTACAGAGTTTAAGGTCTGTCAGTCAAAAGATACAAACACCACGACACTCAAAAGCACACAGATATCTTGAGAATACTATTGCAATGGTGCAAAACATTCATGGGCACTGTATGCCAGGACCCATTCTAAAGATCACCCATGGGGCTCTTTAACAGCTGTGTATAACAGGTCCCATATCACTGATCCCATTCTGAATGAGAAAACTGAGGCCTAGTAAAGTCAACTAGGTCAGGGCCTCGTGCACAGAAGTGGTAGCTAGAATCCTGGGGCAGCTCTATCATTAATACTGTCCTGTTTCCCAACAGGCCATGGACCTGAGACATTTTTTAGACATTTTTATTTTTTCTCAAGGGCCATTACAGAGTTCAGCATAAAGCGCAGTCTAGCACTGCATCATATTAGAACACTTATTGAAGGCCCTGTCTTGCAAGAGGCAGAGCCTTGTAAGGTGACAAGGTGCAAACAGCAGGTAGCTGGGGCAGCAGATTCTGCTGTGCTCTCCTGCTGGCACTCAGTCCGCTCTATTCTTCCTGCTTCCTGGCAAGACAAGACCATCAATCAAAGAGCAGCAAATCAACTCCAAAGAATACAGAGCAGCAGCAATAAATAGGTGTACTGTGCTTCCTGTGACCTTTAAACTGATTACAGCCTTAACCGAGTCCCAGTTCTGAAACGAACTGAAATGCCAGTTGGGCTAAAGAAAGGCCAGGGCTGAGCCAGCCCAACAGAAGCAATGCTGAAGATGCTTCTCTCCCCTTCTCTCCCTCCCTCTTCCCCACTTTCCTCCCTTTCTTCCTTCCTTCCTCCCTTCTCCCCTTCCCACCTTCCTTTCCTTTTTTCCTCTCCTTTCTTCATTGTGTACATGCTCCGGTGTGTGTGTATGTGTGTGTGTGTGTGCATTACATGTGTTCCTGTGAGCGTGTACACATATGTGCTCATACATGTGGAGGCCAGGTATAAATGTTGGGTACCTTCCTCTGCCACTTCTTCATCTTATTTATTGAGACAAAATCTGTCACTGACTCTGAAGTTCACCAGTTTGGCTGGACTGTCCCAGCGACAAGCTGCAGAGCCCCTGCTGTCCCTGCCTGGCAGCACTGGGCTTGCAGCCTCACACTGATGTTTCTGGCTCTCACTTGAGTTCTGGGACTCCAACTCAGGTCCCCACGCTCATGCAGCAAGCACCTCACTAACTGAGCCTCCTCTACAGTGCCCCACCCTCTGTCCTTTTTTTTTTTTTAACTTTAACTTACTATTTATCCACAGTAGGAAAAACAGAAAAGCAATTGCCAAAACAACTTCTGGGAGGAAACCAGAAATCCTACCATGATTAATATGGTGATATTCACTCTGCTATGTTCTTTTTCCAATACAAAAATATAAGCATAGATAAACAAGGGGATTTAGTAATACAAAGTACAGGTTTCTGCCATCTGCAAGCTGGAGAGGAGTGTAGGGGGCTGTATACATGTGCATTAACATGCTCGCACTTGTGTCGAGGTCAGAGGGTGCATATGTATCTGGTAACATGCTCACAATGTGTGGTGGGGTCAGGGGGTGTATATATGTGTGAGTAACACACCCACACATGTAACGAGGTGGATCAGAAGTTTGAGAGCTTGAGAGCTCACATCTGAAGCCAGAGGCAGGAGGACACCAGTGTTCTGTGCATAGAGGCAGTTAATTTAACCTTCCTCACTCACCCTTTATCCTATTCAGTCCTCACCGTCAGAGAGGGCATCCATTTCTTCAGCCCACCAGTTCAAACTCACATCCAATTTCTAGAAACACCCTCCCAGCTTATACCAGAGACAGCACTCATCCAAGCATTCCCCCAGACCCAGCCAAACTGATAGGTGAAATTGTTCATAACAAAAAAGAAGATGGAAATGACCCACTGAGGTGCAGACACATACCAAGGGCTGGGGACAGTAAATAACTGTGTCATTAACACAGTTCCCAAAACACAGCTTGTTCTTTTAGTCTCATACTAAAAAATAAAAGCCCTCAAATACAAGATGACACAGAAGTTTTCCTCAAGGAAGGGAAACTGCCATGTGATTCACATCCTGTGGACTCTGTAGCTGCCAAGCAAGGGACACACACTCACACAGAGGCACACACGGGTACGCATGCATGCATACACAGACAAGCTCTGTGGGCTTCTCAGTTTCCTTCTTGAGCTCAGGTGGAGGATCGGGTTTTGCTAAATAACGTGGGGGTTGGAGGCTGCCACTCACGTTTCTGCTCCTGTTTGGCCCAGAAGACCTTCACGCGCTGGCGAATGTGCTTGTCCTCACGCAGCTTCTTCTGCCACTGCCGCAGCTCCTGGATCTCAGGGATGCAGCGAACCTGGAAAGTGCCACACAGCTTAGCTTAGCCCCTTTCTCCACACTCCCACATGTTCCTTACCAAGCATCCCTGGAAAAGCCTTGGGAACCAACTGGATGTACTGCAACTTTGTAACATTCCCTCTTGTAGCTCTGGAGCGCAGATCCAGGGCCTCCTGCATGCCAGGTGAATGCTCTGCCACTGAGCTACGCCCCAGCCCTGGTCTGATGTATTTCTGAGTCTCAGAAAATACTGTTCTCATTATCTGTACTCCAACACTCGTTTCATACTTGAGCATCAATGAGATTGTGAAGATTTGCCATACTAATGGTACGCTGAGAGCGTTCTAGATTTGTGCCGTCCCATAGAAATATAACATATAATTCTAAGTTTTCTCCATCGTGTTTGAAACAAAAAAGCAGGTGAGAATATTTTAGATAATATATCTTATTTCACCTAAATAATTAATTAGTATCATTGAAATCCATTAATTAATTAATATCTACTCATTAATATCCAAAATCTTGTCATTTCAACATGCGATTAATATAAAACTTATTGATGATAGGCAAACATGGTGGTGCAAGCCTATAATCCCAGCCCTCTGGAAGATTGAAGCAGAAGACTGTGAAGTCAAGACCAGATGAGCAGCAAGACTATCCCAGCTCCATTTCACAGGCCTCGACTGAGTGTCTGCTTCCTTCTGTATCTGTACTGCTTAAATGTTCTACTATTGAGCTGTAACCAGCAAAGCCCTGGCTCCACCAAGCACCTGACTAACCAGAATCCCCACACTCAGAAGGTAGAGGCAAGAGGATCAGAAATTCAAGATTATCTTCCTGCCACACAGAGAATTTGAGTCCAGTATGGGACCCAAGAGACCCTGTCACTCACTCTGTCAAGGCACGAATGATAGGGCCCATTCTAAAGATGAGAGAACTAAGCTAAAGAGAGGGCAGACGGTATTCCAGGGAAGGGTGCCTGTGCAGAGTGTGCAGGTGCGATGATGCAGCGCTGTGTGAGCCTGTGTGAGCCGGTGACTCTTAAGCACAGGCCCTTACCCCTTTCTCCATCCAGAGATATCCTTCCATCACCCTCTTCCTGGAGAGAGTGCTTGGCGGAAATCTAACTCCAAGCCTAAGTGGGTAACTATGTGTCAAGTTGATTCTGAAAGAGAAGTTAAAGTTGCTGAAGAACAATAGGCGGGGAACCAGCACAACGGTCAAGGAAGTTGCCATGGTAACCCTTACACAGCGCTTGGGATTAACTATTAAGGGTGACCACTTTGTGCGCTCCCGTTCACAATCAGCTCCACTCATTAAAATGAAGGCATAGCTTTATCCTCTGGGGAAGAGGTCCCTGTGCTGGAATTAGCTTGTGGGGCTGGGGAAGCCATACACCAGATGCCAAGGGCAGTGGTCTCCCAAATAGTGGCCACACCCATCTTTCCAGGACTCCTGGATGCCCAAGGGGCAGTCTGCTTGTTTTTCTTGTCTTCTCGGACCCATAGCTTTGACTTGCTGGGTCACTGGACAGGAACAGGTGGGATGAGGAAGGAGCAGGGCAATCAGGAGCTGTGGTGGAGGCTGTTGGTGTAGGCAGGACCCAGTGCATACAGGAAATAAGTAAAGGCAACTCAGGAAGAGGTCATGGAGACAGCGTGACTGGTCCAAAGGGGAGCTGCTCCCCAGCCCTCCAGATAGAGCCATCCTGTGGAGGTCACCTAGCTGGAGGTCTACCGGCTTCCTCGACTACCATTGTTGGATCTTAAGACTTCCCCACCCAGCCACTGAGCTTCCTACTGGGGTCACAGCAATTGTCACTAAAGCCACCCACACATCTGCCTCCCCTAGGACATAAACAGTCCATGAAAGAACTTGGTTGAGTCATGTTTGGTTATCAGATCCCTCTCAGCCCTAGAGCCGCCCTTCTTTTCTGCCTCCTCTTTCATTTCAGTGCAAGGCCCACTGCTTGTCATCTCTTGGTAGTTTTACTTAGGAGAGGTGAGTTGCCATTGTCTCTTTTGGAAATGTCTGCAAGTTACCAGTAGCCCTGATGGCTGTCTTTTTTACTTCGTTGTGGTAAAATGTAAACACCACCTTTTGACCATCTAAAGCATACTGCAGTGGTGCTAACTACATTCAGAATGTTGTGCAACCAACTCCACTCATCCACTTCCAGAACCTTATCACCTCAAAAGAAAATTCTGTACCCATTGATCAGTACCTCCCCAGTCTCTCTTCTCTTTTCCCCACCCCCAGCCACTAATCTACTTTAGACTCCAGAGTGTCTGTGCATTTCCCTATTTGGGATATTTTACATAAATGCAATCATTTGCCCGTGGGCTATTAATGTCTGGATTCTTTCACTCATGCAGGGCTTCATGATTTATCCCAATTCCCTGTTGCATGGCATCATCCCATTACATAGCTATACTACAGTACGATCATCCATTTGTCTCTTCGTGGACACTGGAGCTATTGTCACCTTTTACTATTGTGACTAGAGGTCTGTGAACACCTGCCACACCAAGTTTTTGCTTAAATATCCATTTCCCTATAGTTGTTTGACTATGTCACAAACAGAAACACCTGTTTACCCACCCACCTAACTGCATTCATCCATAGGGCTCTGCAGACGGTATAGTATAGTCGCCTCTGTTGGGCCAGAGACCTTTTTCCTTGACTTGCTTCATTTTGCCCTGGGTGCCATTCACCTTGGCAGAATGCAGCAGCAGCAGCAGCAGCAGCCTTCTTGCTGAGGCTCGTGTTGCCAGGTGACCCTGGAGCACTAGAGATGGCTTTTGTGAGCTGGGGCAGCAAGCACCCATTGAGCTGGGCTAATCCCCCTAACCATTGTCACAGCTAGGAAAGCGCTTCAGCAGCAGGACTTGTGCCCATCAGCAAATGCCAGCACACAGCACAGTGTTAACACGCAGCAGTTTCCCTTCCCGTGGCTTCCCACCACTGGGTTTTTGAAGCACCTGTGGAGAGTCAGCTTGCTCCTCCAGTGTACACAGGAATATGAGGGCTGTTATGGCCTTGACTTTGGTGCGCAGATCAAACAAAACAAAAGCGTCTTGATGCAGCTGCCAATTTTTATTTTTTGTGATTTATGTATTTATAGTTACTTATTTTGCCTTGCTAGGGATCAAACCCAGGGCTTTGCACATGCTGGGCAAGTCCTCTACCACTGAGCTGCATGCTGAGTCTAGCTGTCGGTTTTTCCAAATGCACCTGAAATTATATAATTCTTCCAATTATGTATGACTCTGATGAAAAGCAACTCAGAGAAAGCATATTAGTTTAGGAAACCAGCTCGAGGCTGTGGAGATGGCTCTGTGGGTAAAGCCCTTGCCAAGCAAGCATGAGGAATCTCTAGGACCAAGGAAAGGTGTGTCTCTATGGCAACACACACCTATAACTCCAGTGCTCCTCCACGCTGGGAGAGAGCCACAGCAGGGTGCTTGGAAGCTGCATACCAGCAAATGACAAAGGGCTCTGTTTCAAACATTGTGGAAAGCAAGTGGTTATACCAGAAGTTGTCCTCTGAAGGAGGGGGAGGGAAAGGGAGGGAAAGGGGAAGGAGACTCTAAACCGGATGGCCTGAGACTGAATGTCTGCTCTGTACAACCTTGAGTGAATTGCTTATGCCCTTGGAGCCTCAATTTCCTAATCTGTAAAATGGAGTTGGCATAAAAGCAACACCTAAAATGCTAATAAGACCATGTCCATATAATCTCCCTTTGTGTTAATATTTCTTAAAATCAACTAGTAAAGGTAAGAGTGGATTCGTCTATGATGGTGAATCCTCCGGTTTTCTTGGCTGCTCGAAACCAAGTGGCAGGGGAGCCAATGATTCACTCAAAAGTGTAGTCTTGTCCCAGAGTGTACCGAGCGCCAAGCACATAAATGATTCCGTCATTTCATAACTCTGGGCTCTGGCCAGCTGGTACAGAGGTTCTGGGATTGTGTGGGGTGGGGGAGAAAGCAGCGGCTGATGGGCCTCTGCAGTCGCCCTTCATAATTTCTACTTCCCAACTGCTCTGAGCTCACTTGTTTTCCCTGCTTCTTGGCAAAACAGACAATCACATAGCAACAGCTGCCCTGGCTTATTCCCTAGAGCTCTCCTAATCGCCTTGAAGGAAAGTGCTCAGTCCACTGCAGTTACTGGAAGGACACTGGAGAAGCAATGGAATGGACGGGCCCTTCAGTGATACTCACAAGTGCCAGCCCTGGAGTTGGCATGTGATGTCTCCCAGAAGGTTCTTATGATGTCCTAGCCATGGCCTGACATCCTAATGACTTTAGAAAGGGGTGGGAGGTGATGTTTGCAAAACTCCTTCCCACTACCTAATAAAAGCGCCAGAGCTTGTAACTATCAAGTTTCACTTTCTCTCTGTAAGGAAGCTTGGAGAGTTCTTTTCAGATCTTTGGCAAAATCAAACCAAATCAGAGCAGAGCAGAGCGGAGCTAGCTTCTCCTCCTAGAATTCGCTAGTGTTTCCTTTTGTCTCCAGGAGCTGTGTGTCTAGGGCCAGGCACAGTTACTGACATCCACCTGCACCGCAGAATTCCTTGGGTTTGCTTGGTCTAGAGCCCTGCTCTGGAGCAGCGCTGTCCACAAGTGGGGGTTGGCACATCTGAGAACAACCAGCTTAGCCAGTGGGTGTGAACGGCATGTTAAAAATCTAACGAGGGAGGGGGAGATGGCTCACTTGGTAAAGCACCAACAGTGCAAGAGTGACGACCTGCACTTGGCTCCCCGCCTCATATAGTCAGGTGTGGTGGTGCATGCCTGTACCTCCAGCTCTGGAAGGCAGTTGGGCTGAACAGAAATGGTTCCCTGGAGCATCTAGGCAGCCAGTCTAGACAACTGGGGAGGCTCAGGCTCAGTGGGAGACCTTGTCTTAAAAACTAAGGCGACTTCTTGAATCAGGCCTGGTACTTTTCTATAGGCTAGAGAAGAGTCTAGCTGATTCTTGACATGTATATACTGAATCAACACTATCAGATGTAGTGATCTTTCATTGTAACAAAAATCCTATGATTAAAAAATATAATATGGACAACAATGAAGGAAGAGGCTCAACACTGACCTATGGCCTCCACATGCACACACACACACACATGCACATGCACTCACACGCACATGTGTACACACACAAACACACACTACACATAGATGTACACACAAAAAAAATCTAATGACTAGAAAATAACATTCCTTTAATCCTAAGGGCATCTTTATCTCTTTGTGTTTAACTTTACAGTCTACTTTATCGACCACTCATAATGGTAGATCACCTTTCTAAAAATTAACTAATTTATTTATTTTAGTTTAGTTTTTGTTTGTTTATTTGTTTGTGTCTGGAGCAAACCACTTTATTCAGCACTAGGAATCCAGCCCACGTGGGAGTCAAGTTGGAAGCAGTCGCTCCACTTAAGGCCAGGGGTTTCTGAGGACAGAGTACTACTGTTACCCAAAAAACCTAAAGCGGTCTGTCTTTGGTCCCTGACCTGTGTCTGTCCACTCTTCTATGTTTGTTTCTTAAGCTCGTTATCTACACGCACAATGCTGTAGGCAAGCACACTAGTGCTACAAGTTTGTGAAATTCACCTCCTGGAAAAAAAATATGAGGTGAGAGCCAAAAATATAGAGAAGGGAAGCACCAGGTGACCTGGAGATGTTATCCCTGCCGCCCTTCTGCAGGAAAGAAGGTCCTTTCCATGAGATGTGATAAAAATAGGGAGCACTTTGGGGATGTTAGTGACACCCAAGGGGCACAAGCTGGGAGGAAGGGAGGCCAGGGAGCAAAGCAGAAGATGCTCCAGGATCTGGCACAGCGAGGCCCAAAGGGAGGGAAGCAGCCCTCTGGAGGGTGAAGAATGCTTCATTCTGTTCCCCCAAGAGTTGGGTCCCAGACATACCCCAAGGCCTCCTGTACCCCTATTCCCTAGCACTAACACGGGCTGATATAACTGGTATGCCCCCAGAATCTTGCTGAGGGATGTCTGGTGAGCCAACCCTGCCATGGGCACCAAAGAGGGAGATGCAAGGTTTGGTGCCCGGATCCTAGGGAGGTCACCCATTTTGGATTAGTGTTTACATGATATCTCTTCTCAAGGCTTTGCTTCCAACCACCTTGGTCACTTTGTATTTTCTGGACCTCTAGCATGGAGGCTGTCCTCTTGTGACCTCGTCTGGAAACTATGGGACAAGCCATCCTGTGTATATTTATTGTGGTTCTCTTCCTGATTTTTGAAGGAGGGATAAACATGTTTTTTGTTTAGATCACAAGTGGGGGTATGAGAAAAAGACTTGTGAGAGAACAGGTGATGTTTATCTCCTTAGAAGTTGAACCACCGTGTGGGGGAGATTGGTTGTTAACCAGCTGAAAAACATCCTTGAACAAATTCTGGGAGGAGGTATAAAAATGAGCCAACAACAAAAGCGGGGCCTTTGGAAACTTGGCACAGTTTTGGCTGCTCATAGCTCCACTTCGAGATGCTCCTAGAGAGAACTGTTCGAGAGAAGGCTTCAGGGCTCTGGGCTCCAGCTGAAGTTCTGGGTTCTGGTTGCTCCAGGTTCCAGCAGAAGAAATCCTGCTGATTATGCCAGGAGAATCGTTCCTCGGGACTGATATCCTTACAGTTTCATTATTGTATTCTTTAATCTTCTTTTCCTATTCTTTAGGTTAGTCGGGTTATAAATGAGGTACTCTTGGTTAACAAGTTTGTAATAAAATATAATTATTAAGAAAATTGAGCCTACAGATTTTATTCTGAATTTTTCATGATTTTATATGTACCTCTCCTTTTCTGATTTCTGGAGCGCCCAGGTTCTTCCTACTTACTTGCTTGTTACTTCACATTCTATTCTTTATTTTATATGGTTGGTTGGGGTTTGGTTTGAGTTTCTTTTTGTTGTTGTGTCAGAGTGTCTTGCTTATGCAGCTCAGACTGGCATCACACTTAATATCCTCCTGCCTCAGCCTCAGCCTCAGCCTCCCACATGCTGGGACTACAAGTGTGCAATACTACGTTAATGGCACATGCCTTCAACCCTAGCATTTGGGAAGCTGAGGCAGGAAAATCCTAAATATGAAGAAACCAGCCTGGGTCGTGCAGTAAGTTTTAGGTCACTCTGAACAACGGCAAACCCTTCTCCCACCCCTGCCCCATTTTTTTTTTCTGAGACAGGAATTTAACTCACTATGTAGACCAGGCTTCCCTTGAACTCACATAGACCCACCTATCTCTTCTCCCAAGAGCTGCATCCAGGCTTGAAAACCCATCTTTAAGGAAAGTCGCTGTAATGTAATAAATAAATTAAAACTTACCATGAATCTCTCCTCCCACATGATGCAGGGCTTGAAACAGTTTTAATTCTACTCTCCTTGTTCTTGTCTGTCATGTCACCACCTGGCACTTTGGTGTGCTGCTCTTCCCTGGGGGCTAGTGCCTGTGTACATCTCATTCCACGTGGTTTCCCTGCACCTCCTCCTTCGTGGGTTCGTTTCCCTGTATTGAAACTCATCTCTCAGGAGTTCTTTCAGGAGGGGCGTTTGGGAAAGGCATATTTATAGCTTTGGAGTGATGGGTGAGTGGGTACATAATTCTAGGTTCCATGTTTTCCCCCTTGATCAGCAGACACTGCACTTCACTGTCTAGGGCATTTACTATGGCTGATGAGAGGTCTATAATCACTCTCTGGCTCTCTCTTTGTAGACAATATGCTGCAAGATGGCTTTGAGGACTGTGTGTCCCCTGGCTGCACCTTGGAACATTTCGGGATGGCCTCATCTTTACCCGTCTCATTCAAGATTCGTGTCTTTCCGTGTCCTCCAGCTCCTGGTGTCACCACTCTGCCTCCCACTGCCCACTCTGCAGTTCTTACCACCTTGTTTTGCTGTTTCTTGGCTGCTTTTCCTCCTGCCCGCTCAGCTTCATTCTCTCTCAGAGCTGACGCTCAGTAACTGCTCCTCCAGCTGTGTCTGCGGCTGCTTAGCACAGATCAGATGTGATCCATGGGTCAGCAGCCTCTGGACTATCCAATAATTTGCAAATTCAAGGGCTCCATGCAAGCCTGTGAAATCAGCACGCCACAGAGGGTGGGCCCAGGAAGCTGGGTTTTAACAGACTCTCTGTTAATGCTGATGGACACTGAAACTTTAAGGACATTGCCAGTTTTGTTTTGTTTTCTGTGTCTGTGAGTTTGTCTTTTAAATATTTTTCCTCGATTGTTTGTGCAGTGCTGGGGTTGGACCTATGGCCTCACACTTACTAGGCAAGCAGCCCACCACTGAGCCTTCTTTGGCCATTCACTCGAGTCTTTTTCATTTGTGATCGTTGCACTTAGGTCTTTTTCAAATCTGAATTTCCCCATTTTTCATACTGACTTGTTCTTCCAGTATGGTCTATATTTTGCTCTAGTGAATCTATATAATCATTGTTAGCATACTTACTTCACAAACTCAAATTGCTATGTTTGAGGGCATGAATGCTCCAGTTGGTGCTGGTTGCTGACTCCCTTCTTCCTTGTTGGTTCATTTTTAAAATTAGGGATTTGTAAACTTTTGAGGGACTTGGTTCCAACTCCAAGCTTGTCCACATCTAACTGAGGTCATGCTATAACTAGTAAACTTTTTGTTGGAATGAACAAAATTGTAAATATTGTTGGTTTTGTAGGCCATGAAGTCTCTTTCAAACCAACTCAATGTTACCATTAAAATATAAAAGCAACTGCAGAAAACATGCTAAATGGGTGTGGCCATGTTCCAATACACTTTTATTTGTCACACACACACACACACACACACACACACACACACACACACACACACACGGAAAAAAGGGGGGAACCCTTTATTTGTAGCTGGGTTGGATGGCACAGGCCTATAATCCCAGCTACTGCAGAAAATAAAGAAGGAGGATCACAAGTTCAAGGCCAGTGTGGACAACTTACTAAGACTTTGACTCAAAATGAAAAGGTAAAAGAAGCCATTGGGACTGTTGCTCAAGAGTAGAGTGCTTGCTTTGTATGCATGAGGCCACAGGCCCAATCCCAAACACTGCAAAAAGAACCTTTATGTAATAAAGAATGAAACCCAAGTCATGGGCAGTGGCTGGATACTGTCCTTCAGGTGCGGCTTGCCAGCCTCTGCCTCAACCCCTGTGTGGGCACTACAGCTCCTGCCCGGCTTCTGCTGCCGCCTCTTCCAGCTTTCTCTAACACTATTAATTTGAGACGTTTTTCCAAACTCAACAAATGACGCTGATGTCACTTGGGTTCTATTGAAATAGACCCCACCTAGGGGTTCTAACACGTGCCAGCGAGGTAGAACAGGACCTGCAGAACTGCTCCAATAGGCTGAAGTCTGGGCCACCCTGCTCCCTTGAAAGAGAACGCTAGGAATGAACTAATGTCACAAGCCCCGCCACGGACATGCGTGCTGCTTGGCTGTTTCAGTTCCTACAGAGAAGCTGTGCTGATCATTGCAAATCCTTCCAATGTGAGTCAGGCGAGCCCTCCTGGGCTGTTAGCCTGTGGTCAGGAAGGCAGGATCTGGCTGACTCACGAGCACCAGCTGCTTTCCCTGAGGTAGTCTTTGCAATGCCCGGATCTGAGGAAGCCTTCTCCCAGGAAGCCACACCTAATTTTGTGCTGAAGTCCCCCCACCCTGCCCAGGGGGCGGGGGAGGGCACAGAACATACTTGAAAGAACTGGAATTTCCCCTACATCTCAGGGATGACAGTTCAGATAGAGTTCATCCAACTTCTCTTGATAACTAAGTGTCCAGATGATTAGGAATGAAGCTGATGCAAAAGGCATTTAAGGTATTTGCTGAGCCGCTCAGCGATTTACAGGGTCAATTACAGCACAGGGTGCTGTGCCAGGGGCCCTGCCACTCACCACACTGAGCTCTGCTCTCTAGTCAGTGCTTAGGGGACAGTTGAGGGGTGTTTCTCACAAGGGACCTAGAAGCACTGTTTTAGGAGCTATATGTTTCTTACTAATTCTCAGAAGAAATCTATGAGGTAGGCAGGATTGCCACCCCCTTTTCAAAGAAGAAACTGGGCCTTAGACAGGCAAATAATGCCCTTAAATCTGTATTATTATAGCCCAGAATTTGAACCCAAGCAGCAATGAAACCCTACCAATGCTCAAGTGATGTCAGTCTATTCCCGATTGAAGCGATGCTTCAGGGTGGTTCTAATGTACAGTGATGTTTGAAAGCCGGCCACTCCTCTATCAGGGGCTCTCAATGGTGTTCTCCAGACTGTCTGCACTCCTGGACCCCAAGAACCTGTTTGAAATGAAAGTTTTCAGGACCCACTCACCCTCCCTGGGAGAGGGGCCTATCAACTGCAGGGTCCTGACGCAGGCTAAAGATGGGGAAGCCCTGCATAGCCCTGGTGTGGTGATATAGGTCCAGCTAACCCCAAGCACTTGGTAGCTGTAGAGTGAGGACTGTGGGTTTGAGGACAGCCTGGGCTACACAATGAGACACTATCTATAGATAGATAGATAAACAGACAGATATCAAGAGCGAGGGATATAGCTTAGGAGTAGAGCACTTGCCCAGCACGCCTCAGGCTCTGGATTTCATCCCTAATACAGGAGCAAGGGGGAGAAAAAGAAGGAAAGCCACTGCACAGTGCCCTGGTGAGTCACCTGGATGCTTGTCTTAAAAAAAAACAAACAAGGTGGTGCACACCTTTAATCACAGCACTCAGGAGGCAGAGGCAGGTGGATGGCTGTGAGTTCAAGGACAGCCTGGTCTACAAAGTGAGTCCAGGACAGCCAAGGCTACACAGAGAAACTGTGTCTCAAAAAACAAGAAAAAAAACCAAACAACAAAAACCACCATCACTCTTACCATTAAATGATGGACTCAGGAGTTGGAGGTGCAGCTCAGTTGGAGCACTCAGCACAAACAAAGTGCTGGAGTTGACCCCAAGCTCCATATAAACCAGGTGTAGTGTTATATTGTAATCCAAACTCAGAAGGTAGAGGCAGGAGGGTCAAGAAGTTCAAGACACCACACACATACACACACACACACACACACACACACACACACACACACACACACACACACACACGTGCGCCTCTCTCTTGCCTTAGAATCTAAGCCAACCTCAAGACTTGATCTGACCAACAGTATTGCTTTGTAAATTTCACAATCTAGGTTTCAAGAAAGCTTGAAGCTTCTGGATTTGACTCCTCACGGTATTCCTACATTTAAGGAGACTCTTCTTACCCACAACATGGTGAAAAGCCACATGGAAAAGAAATGCCAGGCGCCAGTGCCACATGGCAGACGTGAAAATGAGCAGCTTGGGCCTCTCCTCTGTGCCTAGCCACCTGCTGATCTGGGCGCACAGGGAGCCATCAGGGGAGCCCCCATCTCACACACAGAAACATGAAAAGTAAACAAGTACTATGGATTTATTTTTTTAAACATTATTATTGTTGTTATACTACTCTGTGTGCATATACGTGTGCAACAGTGCATTGTGGAGGTCAGAGGGCAATTCTGTGGAGTTGATTCTCTCCTTTGATCTTTCAGGTGAATGCTCCTACACACTGTAAGAGTCTATCCCAAGTGCTACAGATTTAAACAATCAAGTACTCTCATAGGTTGCTGTTCACCCAAAGGGACTCAACCACAGCAGTGAACCTGACCCGTGAACTGTTACCTTTAAAGAGACGCGGAAAAGGGAGGCTACCAGGATGCCAAACAGACTGTCAGGCTGCCAAACGCAAACAAGTTTCTGGGCTATCCTTGCCAAGCTTTCCCATACAGACCCATCACAAGCACCCCCACTAGTTTATGCTCTGCTGTCCCCACACAAGGGTATTCAACCTTCTGACACCAGAAAGTGACATTGAGGTTTATAATGTGATGCATTGCATTCACAGCTATATGGACACACACGGCCCTCAGTCAGCAAGCTATGCATACCTGAAAGCTAAAAGGCCTTTATCATTTGCTTGTTGTTTGTTTTAAGACAGGCTAGGCTCTAGCTCCTGATACTCCTGCCTAAGACTCCTGACTGTTGGAATTACAGGTTTGCACTGCCACAAACAGCTAAAAAGTAAAAAGAATTTTGAAACATGTTCTCATGTAGCCTGGGTTGGCTTTGAACTCACTAATGTAGCCTGGGTGGCCTTAAACGTCTTATCTTCACCTCTCAAATGTTGGGATTACAGATATATGCCATCAAGTCCTTGCTTTATCTGGTTCAGAGGATTGAACTCTGGACATCATGCATGCTAGGCGAACACTCTACCAACTGTGCTGCACCTCTAGCTCTTGAAGCAAGTCTTGATAACTTTGAACAAGGCGTGTTTTCATGTTATACTCTGCCCGGTAGATGCTCTGGCCAGTCCTAGTCTTAAGTGTTTTTCTTGTTTCTTTTGCACCTCAACCCTAGGAACTAACATTCAGTATTGTTAGCCATGCTTTGTAGATGAGGAAAGTGAGGCTCCTAGAAATTCAATGCTAATTCAAGGCCACATGGCAAAGGAGGTAGGATGGCATTAGGCTTATAAAGCCCAAATGTCAACATCAACCAACTGCACTAATGGCAATGCTGATCCACTGCCCTGATGACAACATCAATCAACTGCACTGATGACGTTGATTACTGAACTGATGATGTCAACCAACTGCACTGGTGACAACACCAACCATCTACACTGATGGCAACATCAACTTACTGCACTGATGACAACGTTAACCTACTGCACTGATGACAATGTTGCCCCACTGCACTGACAGCAACGTTGCCCCACTGCACTGATGGCAATGTTGCCCCATGGCACTGATGACAACGTTAACCTACTGCACTGATGACAATGTCGCCCCACTGCACTGACAGCAACGTTGCCCCACTGCACTGATGACAACGTTGCCCCACTGCACTGATGGCGATGTTAACCTACTGCACTGATGGCGACATTGCCCCATGCCACTGATGGCAATGTTGCCCACTGCACTGATGGCGATATTGCCCCACTGCATTGATGGCGACGTTGCCCCACTGCACTGACGGCAATGTTGCCCCACTGTACTGACGGCGACGTTGCCCCATGCTACTGATGGCGATGTTGCCCACTGCACTGATGGCGATATTGCCCCACTGCATTGATGGCAACATTGCCCACTGCATTGATGGCGACGTTGCCCCACTGCACTGACGGCAATGTTGCCCCACTGTACTGACGGCGACGTTGCCCCATGCTACTGATGGCGATGTTGCCCACCACACTGATGGCGATGTTGCCCCACTGCACTGATGGCAATGCCGATCTGCTTTGACTCATATGAAAATCCTAGGTAACCTGGTGGTCATCTCATACTGAAGTATGTACTACTAGGCAAACAAGACTGAAAGGAGTTGCTTAGGACCTGGCATGGATGACAAGCATTTGGGCTACTTGTACCTGAAAATGTACTTGTAGCTGAATTTAAGTAACTACAGAGGGTAAGGGAAGAGGGAGGGGGGGGCCTAGCCTGATGCCTGATGCCAGCGCAGCCCAAGGGCCCTGTTTATAGTACTGCAGCCTACTTCAGCCTGCCGAGTGGCCAGACATTGCCCCAAGAAGGAGGCCTGAATGGAGACCACAACTGGGTGGCTTCTTTCTGGGGCACCAGAGTCCTGCTGGGCATTGGCAGAAGCTTTTATCCTGAACAAAAGGATACTTTGAAAAACAACACATTTTCTCAGGCAGGAAAAAAAATACAACAAAACCCCAAAACATCAGAAATCAAGTACTTAAGGAATGCCACTAAGAAACAATTGGGAATATATTCTTATAGGAGTAAATGAATGGGCCAAGGATTTCAACAAAACTACACCCTCACGGCTAACAGGGTGGGGGTGGGGTGAGAGGTGGGGACAGAAGTGGGGGATGGCAGGAGGACAACTGTTGGTCCCATTTTTCATAAATGGAAATGGAAACTTAGAAAAACTGAATAATTTAAATAGTGACAAGGCTAGCAAGCCAAAAACCAAACCTCTTTACCCAAGCTGTTCCACCTGTATTAAGAAGCAGGTTTTAGGGGCTGGAGTGATGGCTCAGCGGTTAAGAGCACTGTCTGCTCTTCCAGAGGTCATGAGTTCAATTCCCAGCAACCACATGGTGGCTCACAACCATCTATAATGTGATCTGATGCCCTCTGCCTGCAGATGTACATGCAGGCAGAGCGCTGTATACATAATAATAAATAAACAAATCTTTAAAAAAAAAAAAAAGAAGCAGGTTTTATTTGTGCTGGGAAAGATAATGTTTTCCTCTAATCCCACTGCAGGGAAAGGAGGTTCACAAGTTCAAGGCCAGCCTGAGCTACACATCGAGCATAGTCTCAAACAAGAAACCTGCACAGCTGGTGGGAGGAGCCCCCTAAAGATCAATAAGCAGTTAATGGTTGATGGGGAAGGAGAGACATTTTCTTCAGGGGTGTAGCCACTGGTCTGGTGTCTATGTTTCTGTAAGCAGCCCTTGTGAAACTCACTGGGTCATATGACTGGACTGGAGAGGAGAAAGTAGAAGAGGCCTAGTTGGGAAGAAAAAGGGAATCAGCCAGCATGGGAGGGGACAAGAGTGTCAAGAATGTCATGATGAAACTCAGTATTATATATAATTAAGATACGCATATATGTATATATAATTAATGTAACAGAAAACCATAGAGTCCACTTTTGATTCAGAAGGCCTGGAGTGGTACCTAAGGCCCTGCCTTCCAACCAGCCCCAGGTGAAGATGCCACTGGCGGTAGACAACAAGCCAAATAGCAAGGGTGCAAGCATCACCACATGGCTTCTCCTTTTCTCCACAGAAATAACATGTGCACTATTAGGTTGTCTTTATTTTTATGTTTTTCTGAGACAGAGTTTCTCTGTGCAGCCCTGGCTGGCATGGAATTCACTCTATAGACCAGGCTGGCTTTGAACTCAAGAGATCCCCAGTGCTGGGATTAAAGGCATGTGCCACTACCAACCGGCTTTAAAATTAGGTTATAAAAGATATTTCTGTGGGACTCTAAGGGTTACACCGACCTTCTGTGCTTCTGTGACATGGAAAGATCTCTGCAGAAGTATAAATCCTAGTGGCTGTGAGCTGGGGAGACAGCTCAGGCAGTAGGGACCTGAGTGCCATCCCTAGATACAAAGTGGGCACAGTGGCAAGTACTTATGCCCCTGGCACTGGAGAGGCAGAGACCAGAGGGTCTCAGGCTTGCAGGGCAGCCAGCCTAGGCAACATGTCAAGTTCCAATTCAATAAGAAATCGTGTCTGAAAAATACATGGTGGGTGATGCCTGGGCCTCTGCATGGGTGCATACCATGTGCATGCGCACCATACATATATAAACCCTGGTATAAAAATAGTTTTTATTCTTCTGGGTTTATTGTTGTCTGGGAGGCTTACTGCTTCCTCCTGCTAACCTAGGCCTGGTCCTGGAAGCTGTTCTAGCTCAAACTCTTCTCCCAGCTGATTTATCTAATCTGGCTTCTCTCTGGGCCTGGAATTGCTCTGCTTGGCCTCAGACTAACTCAGCAATCTGCTCTAATCTCCTGTCTTCACCTGAGTTCTCTCTCTCTGTAACCCATTTCTCTATTACTGTCCTGGTAAAACTCCCTCCTCTCTCTTGTGTAGCCTTGGCTATCCCAGACTTTCTTTGTAGACCAGGCTGGCCTTGAACTCACAGCAATCCACCTGCCTCTTCTTCCCCAGCGCTGGTATTAAAGGCGTGCGCCACCACTGCCTGGTGAAAAACTGCCTCTTAAGTAGCTTCCATTTCCTTTCTATTCTCCTAAAAGTTGGGTGTATCCTATTCTGGGTCACTTTTCCTGCCACTCAATTAGACATCACTTTCAAGCATGGGTGCTTCCTTCTACAAACTAACTTTACCTTTATTTGGGATTAAAGGCATGTATCTCGATGCCTGGATCTAAGCATTTCTTTACTTGATACTTGCTCTATACCAGGCTGGCCTTGAACTCAGATCTGTTTGCCTCTGTCTCCTGGATTAAAGGAGTGTTTGTATTCCAGCTGGATCACACAGACCTAGGAGGTCTTTGTATGTGATCTCATGCCAGAACAGCCATGTTCTGAATTAACATTCTTCTACAACTTTTCCCCCTTTGTACACAGTTTAAATTTTACAATAGAAACAATTATGACCCTAGAGACCAGGGTTTGTGGGAGCCACTGCATCAGGAGGCTACTAGTCTTCTCAAAGAGGTCAGTGAGACTCCTCTACCCAAATCATAAAACCCCAAGCTCCAGCAGCCTACTGAAAGCTCATACTAGGGGTCTGTGCTTTGAATGACCCCTCACCTCCTTGACCTCTCCCCCAGTTCACTCGCATCACCAACACCAACTACAAATACATCTAGCACTTTCCATCTCTTTGTGGCTCAACACTTGCTTTGGAGCTCTGTTCCAACTAAAACCTCTTAGAGTGGCCTCCCCAGTCAATCCTGTCACCTGCAGGTGTTGCCGCCCATAGTGTCTGGCCCCTCGTTTGCTCTCTTTTGTCGTGTGGTATTTATTGCAGCAGATAACTATTCAGATGGGGGTGTGACTCCTTCCTGTTTGGCTTGGCCTTGAAATGCACGTAAGCCTTGAGACTCATGGTGTCTCAGTCAGGGTTACTATTGCTTCAATGAAACACCGTGACCAAAGCAACTTGGGGAAGAAGGGGTTTATTTGGCTTACACTTGTGCATTGCAGTTCAGCACTGAAGGAAGTCAGGACAGGAACTCAAGCAGGGCTGGGAACCTGAAGGCAGGAGCTGATGCAGAAGCTATGGAGGATGCTGCTTATTGGCTTGCTCTCCATAGCTTGCTCAGCTGACCTTCTTAAAGAACCCAGAACCACCAGCCCAGAGATGGCCCCACCCACAATGGGCTGGGCCCTCGCATATCAATCTCTATTTAAGAAAATGCCTTAAAGCTGCATCTTAGGGAGGCAGTTTCTCAACTGAGGTTCCCTCCTTTCAGATGATTCTAGCTTGGGTCAAGTTGACATAAAACTAGCCAGGACACATGGTATATGTTTGCTGACCTCCCTGAGGCTTTCAAACTCTGCTATGAAAAACATGCACCTCTAGTAAACTGCTGATTACAGAAGGCTCTAGAACAAAACTGAACGGAGCACATAAATAATCTCTAGGGCCCAGTCCAGATTTGTGGCAATCTGACCCATTGCCACACATGTGAGATAAAACTCAACTGTAGGCCACTGGGTTTGGGGTGATTTATTAGGCAATATCATTTCAACAATAGCTGATGAACTCTTTTGGAGGTCAGGATGCTAGGGATGAAACTCAAGGCCTCAGGCATGCCAGGCTCAGTGCACTATTACCGAGCTACAGCCCAGGCATCTCTACTCTACTTCTTGTGTGGACTCATGCATATGTATGTGCACCTGTCCTCGGAGGCAGGAGGACAGCTTGTTATTATTGCTGTTGTTGTTTTGATTGATCCTGAAATTCAATCAAACGGGCTGCAGAGGCTGAGCAGAGAGCCTGTCTGTCTGTCTCTACCTCCTGAGTGCTGAAATTACAGGTGGGGTGTCACCACATCAAGCACTTTTCCCATGAGTTTCCTTGATTGAATGCAGATCCTTATGCATGCCCGATGAGCACCTTAACAACTAAGCTATGCTCCAGCACCCTCCCCCCCTTCTAGAGATGGGTTGTATTGTGTCTTAGACTGTCCTGGAATTCCCTAAGTATCTGAGGACGACCTTCAGAGTGCTAGGATTAGTAGTATGGCCCTTAACTCACACCAAGCCCTTTGCCTCACTCTCCCGAGTGCTGGGATTCCAAGCATACACTACCACGTGAGGTTCATTTCTTCACACTCTATTACCTATTTGTTTGTTTGTACTGAATGACAGCCAATCGTGGGGATTTTGTCTTATTTCCCAAAGCAGTGCAATATTTAAAATAGAGCTGCCTGCCTGCCTATTAAGAACAGTTATTAGTAAGTGAACTATTTAACTGTAGACTCCTCTGGCTAAACTGTTCTGCTATACCAGTTTTAATAAGCTGGAAAAACCAGGTGCAGAGTAAATAACTTCAAAGCAAGTATAAAGTAAAAAACAATTGTCTTAAATAAGTATTCCAGGCATCACACAGCCAATTGGCCAGATAAGTGACTCACACAAAGCTGTTTCCTAACACCCCTGAGTCACCGGCCATCTGCCTTCACCTGGGCCCCTGCATGAGAACGGAAGTGCTGTTTTTGTGATGAGGGTTCACCTAGTTGTGTTGTGTCCCCAGAGGAAAGAAGAGGGAGAGAGGGTTGAAAAGCAACACAAAGGGAGGAAATGCACCCGGCCCTCCCTAAAGCAGCTGCACCAGGGACGCCCTCCTTTAGAAGGCAAGGAAGCCCCAGAAACCCAAAAGCAGACTGGAAATACAGACAAGCCAGACAATCAGGAGAAGGCAGGAGGAGAGCTGGAATGTGGCTCAGTGGGCAGAGCACTTGCCTAGCATGCATAAAACCATGGGTTCGATTTCCAGCACCAGTATAAACTGGGTGTACAATTATGGGGTGGAGGCAGGAGGATCAAAAGTTCCAGGCCAGCCTGAGTTGCCTAGTAAAACACCGACTCAATCATCAACAAAAACCAGAGCTTAGAACAGGCATGTGCTGATGTGGAAGGGTGCCTCTGGACTGAATGGTGCCTCTTCATTGGGTCCAGAGGCAGGCTGCAAATGACTAGTTTGAACACATGCTTAGGAAAAGAAGTACATCTTTAAAATGTATACATGTGTGTGTGTAGTGTGTGTTTGCATATAGAATGGGGCAAAGAGAACATGTGCATGCCATAGCTCACACAATTACAATTTTCGGAACTGGTTCTCCTTCCAGGGATCAGACTCAGGTTTGCAGCACAAGTGTTTTTTAACTACTGAGCTCTCTTAGTGGCCCAGGAAAGGAAATTCACCTTTTACTTATAAACAGGAGAATCATATATATGACCGTTCACATACATGAAGAAAGTAGACAGAGAAGATGCATAGCTAACACCTAGAAGGGTGTTTATCATCTAGGGATGATGATGTTCATGCTTCACTCGCTTTATTATGCATGTGCGTGCGCAGTGTGAGTGTGTCGACCAGAGGCAGCATCAGGCATCTTCCTCACCTCCAGGTGACGGACCTTCCTTCACTGCCCACCTGATTGAGATACTGCCTCACTGAACCCGGATCTCATTAGCTGAAAAGCTCTAGAAATCCTGCTCCACATCACTAGCTTTGGGATGGTACGTAGGCATGCATTACTGTTCTGTGGCCACCTTTTTATGTGGGTGCCAGGGATCTGAACTCGGGTCCTCGTGCTTGCACAGCAGGCACTTTACCCCCCCCCCAGTCCTTCCCTTGCTCACTCAGACTCAAGGGCAGGCCTTAGTGAGTCTTCTGAGCCCCCACCCCCCCTCCAGGAGGGAGGACAGAGCTCCACCACCACCAATGACCAAGAACATCTATTCTCATCCTTGTCGTAGCATTTTCTGGGTCCTTATGGCATCAAGAGCTTTCTGTAGCCCCCAGCTCCAATCTTGAAAAAGCCCTCAATGCAGGCTTGTCACATGGAAGAGCAAATAAATGAAGCCACATGTCAGTGAAGACACGAGGCCTCCATCTGAGTGAGGTCACAGAAAGGCCATCCTTGGGACTGCTGACGCTAAGATGAGCATCTTGTGTCTGTTCCTTCAGTCTCTCCATATCGCAGAGAAGTTCCAGAATTTTTTCACCTGTTCAGTGAGACTTACATGGGTAGCTTTAACTTGGAAATATGTCCTACGTGTTATAAAATGTTCAAAACACAAATTTCAGCTACACTTGGTGACATGTCTGCAATCCCGGCACTTGCCAACCAGCAGGACAGCGCAAGTTTGAAGCCTGTTTGGGTTACACAGTTAGATTCTGTCTCAGAAAACAGAAACAAGAGACTGGTGAGATGGCTCAGCAGGTAGACACTTGCCACCAAGTTCAATGAGCCAAGTGTGATCACTGGGACCTACATGGTGGACAGAGAGAGCCAACTCCCACAAACTGTTCTCTGACCTCCATATGATTACATGTGCAGTGTGTGCCCATACACATGTACATACTCACAAAGCACAAAAATAAATAGATATGTCTTTACTTTCAAAAATAAAAGTAAGCTGTGTGGTGGTAGCACACACCTTTATTCCCAGCACTTGGGAGGCAGAGGTAGGCAGATCTCTGTGAGCTGGAGGCCAGCCTGGTTTATATCCAGGACTATACAAAGAGAAGCCCTGTCTAAAAAAAAAACCCAACTAAATAAATAAATATAAAGACAAGGGATGGGGCTGAAGCTCCATCAGCAGCATTTCCCCTACCGCGTAGGGAAGCCCTGGGCTCCATCCCCAGCACTGCATAAAGTGGGTGTGGTAACACATCCCTATAATCCCACACTCAGGAGGTAGAGGCCAGAGGATCATAAATTCACAGTCATTCCCAGCTACATAGAGACTTCAAGGCCAGCTTGAGCTGCAAAGACCCAGAATAAAGATAAATAAATAAACAAATCATTTAAAATCCCATCTGTACCGCTGTCCATAGTGCTGACAGATTAGCTTTACCAGACTTCTCTGGCCAACAGGTGACATTCTCCCCACCCCTGCAATGGGTGCAAAGGGACAGAATCCTGCTGTTAAGCCAGCAACACTGGGATACATCCCCCAGGTCCTCAACAACAACTGAGTCTGAGATTAGAGTCAGATGTGGTGGTCCATGCTGGTAATTCCCGCACTCAGGCATGGGTAGGGTGGTGCCACAGCAAGGAAAATAGAGCTGGCAACAACACTAACAGTATAGCTAATGTTATATGGCTATCTACAAAGCTTCAAATGTGTTATTTCAACAACTATGAATGAGATGACCTAAAGAAAGACATCTGTGGCTGCGTCTAGTAGGGGGAAGGTGTGTGGTACCCAGATGCACTGAAACTATGTGCTCAGAGGCCTGCAAAAGGCAAGTGGATCCACTGAAGAGAAATCCATCCTAGGAATTCAATTTCAGCAGAAAGCTGGAGCAAATATTACTCTTCAAATCTCAAAGGGCAAGGCCAGCCACTGAGTCTTCAGAGAGATGGCCACACATCGGCCAAGGGGGGCTGGCTGTAACCTGATAACCTGATGCAAGCACCCTGCCCCCCCCCCCCCCCGTGTTTAACATTCCTTTTGCACAATCCCATGTCTGACTTTGGACTGCAGGGTCTGTGCACCTGCTGGCACTTATCAGCTGTCTGAAGGAGATTCCATCTTCTCTGCAGGACACTCACATAAACCTAGAATTGATGTCTGCGGTCCAGCTTGCATGGGGGTTGTCATCTCAACAGCCCCTTCAATTTCTCACAGAGCTAGATTTGATAAAATAAATCCGCCCCCCTCTCTCTCTTACACACACACACACAGAGAAGAGAGAGAGAGAGAGAGAGAGAGAGACAGACAGACAGACAGACAGACAGACAGACAGACAGACACAGACAGAGAGTAAATGCATACCGCCCCCCAATTTTAATGTACCTTCTTCCCAAGTGCCATCTCTGGGAGATTAATGGGGGCAGCTGCTAAGGTCAAGGATCTTGGTGCATAAGTGACTCCCCCAAGGAGCTCATGTTTAAGTGCCTGCGTAAATCACAGAGGGGGGCTCATAAAATAGAACAAGCTGGTTTGTTATTCATTCTTGAAGATGATTTTAAGGATTCAGTTACTCATTTATAAAATTCTAAGACAGCACAACACCGACATAGCACTAGGGCTGGAGTCAGCAGCAAATGAGCCAATCCCATTTACTGATTTTGGTGTCTGAATACTACTAAATGCCCAGTATTTATTTCACGATTACCCCATCACTGAGGATTATCTGCGTATACACCTCACTGAATCTAAGATCCTACACAGCTTCAGGTAGAAAATCCACAGATTTTGGACTGAGAGTCACTTCTAGGTCACATACAGAGATGCCCTCCCCTGCCTCATCTGGCCTCCAGTTACTGAGGAAAGGAAGGGTCATTCATAAACCTAGAGTTAGGAGCTGCCAAAGCCCGCCGGGTAAAGGAAACAGTGGAAATATGGCCACTCAAGCCCCAATGTCCAGGCTTCTCAAAGCCTCAGAAGTCAGCAGTCCGTGGACCTGAACGCTAAGCTCAGCCTACGCACTGAGGAAGGGCCCACTCTCTGTACTCTTCAGCATGGTGTCCTTGGAACCCCACTGTCCCCAGGTATCCTTCAGGCTCTGTCCTCATCGCTGTCTTCCTCCTTCCACTGAGCCATCAACACTTGGGGCACAGATGAATACACACTGCTAGTGAGCACCTGGACCTGTCTAGTGGTTGGATTCTAGCCTCTTTAGGGCAATTTAGCAATAAAAGGTCCTTAAGCTATGAACTCCATCCACCGCCAGCAATTAACCTTACAGACAAAAATCAGATGAGTATATAGACACAAGAGCAAGGATATTTTGCATAAAATTGCAACTTACAAAACAGACAAAAGTAGAATGTTGAATTGCTTATAGTTCAGCAGATTACAATTCAAGTTATTCACAGAAATAAAACACAGGCACATATCATTGAACTATCAACATTTGTGGGATGGGGTCTTTGTATGCTGACAAGGAAAGTTATCTGTCAGTATGATGAGAGCCTGGGCACACTGCAGTGGTTATCATACTTAGCTCTGTAAAAAACAAAGTGAAATTTCTCATATAAACAAAATTCTAGGAGGCTAAAAACCAATCAGTGATCTGCATCATTTTTTTTCCATAATGAATATGTATCACTAACACTCACCACCAATCCCGATGGTTTCAGATCCATTACCAGAACCCACAGGGTGAAAGGAAAGAACTAACTCCCAACATTATCCTCTGAGCATCATACAGATGCTATGGCACATATATGCACATAAGGCACATGTACACCCTCACACACACACATACATTCATATTTGCAATAAGTAAATACATGTGAAGAATGTTTTTGAAAAATAGACAGTGTGGCTGGGGTATATACCTTGGTTGGTAGAGTGCTTGCCTAGCATTCATGAAGCCTTAACCCTGGTCTCCAGTTCTATGTAAAGCCGGGTGTGCTGGTACAGGCCTTCAAGGCCAGCACCTGAGAGCAGAAGACAGGAGGAGATCTGAGTCATTCTCAGCTACACAGTGAGTTTGAGACCAGCCTGGGCCACATGAGACCCTGCT
Organism: Acomys minous; assembly: GCF_964271855.1. Classification (NCBI taxonomy): domain Eukaryota; kingdom Metazoa; phylum Chordata; class Mammalia; order Rodentia; family Muridae; genus Acomys; species Acomys minous. The sequence goes on along the minus strand of NC_140484.1, from coordinate 148,589,578 downwards.
TCAGAAAAGAGAAACGAATGAGAGTGCATGCACAGGAAAGAATAGTTTTAATAAGCTTTGCCAGCCCTCAGCAGTCATGGCCAGTCTCTCCCTGATGCAAACTAACAGTTCTTCTGCAGGAATGGAGCCCAGACTTTTCTTCTGCACCAATGTCCCCCCTTCATTTACAACTGGCAGACTTTGGGCATTTTTTTAAACTGAGAATTGTGTTGTTGGGACTAGGGGTTATAAGAGACAGAAACACTCTTCTCAAGGATTTTGGGTGATCCAAGCTGGGTCAGGCTCCCTGCCATCCTATCATTTATTTTATTTTAAAATTTTTGCAGTTTTGCAGGGCCATATGTAGGCCAGAAGTCCTTCCTCGCCAGACTTACCTAAGCTGCTAGTGTTCAGTTCTGAAAGGCAAGAGGCCAGGAGGTTTCTTCTTCAGTGTCATTAAGCAAGTAAGAGTAATTGGTGTAGTGGTGCATGCCTTTAATCCCAGTATATGGGAGACAGAATCCTGTGAATTGGAGGCCAGCCTGGACTACATTGCAAGACCAAAACAAAACAAAACAAAACAACAACAAAGAGTGATGGCTAGTGACCCTCTAAGGTCCCTCTGCCAGGCTCAGTGCCCTAAGGAAAAGTTGTCAGAGGGCAATTGCTAATGAGTGCTGCATCTCTAAGTCAGGCTAAACCAGAACAAAACCAAGTAAGAAGCCTAAATTAGCACCCGGGCTTATGTACATGATGAATATTCAGGGGCTCTGTCTGATCCCGCCTCCCAGTCACTAAGGGAATGTCGCTCATGATGATTCTATGAGATCCTTGTGTGAACTTCACAGAACTGACAGTGTTTTCTCAATGGGTTTCTGTCAGTGCTGCCTAGGACTTCACCAGCAGAAGGGCTTTAGTGATGAGGTGTGCCATCTACCCGACCGCAGTGCTGATCACTGAGAGGGCCAGGCTCCATTCGTAAGACTCAGATGGAGTTAAAATAGAGAAGGGGGGGGTGGGGGGGGTCTGTGGCTCAAAAGGGTAAAGTGCTTGTTGCACAAGCCTGAGGACCTGAGTTCCCAGCACCCACATCAAAAGCCTCTCATGGTGACACACACACACACACACACACACACACACACACACACACACACACACCCCTACCCTAGAACCCCAGTGCTGGGGACACAGAGGCAAGAGGATTCCCAGAGCTTGCTGAGCAGCTAGTTTAGCCAAACTGGTGAGCTGCAGGTTCAGGGAAAGACTGCCTCAAAAAATTAAGTGGAAGCCGGGTGGTGGTGGCGCACGCCTTTAATCCCAGCACTTGGGAGGCAGAGACAGGAGGATCTCTGTGAGTTCAAGACCAGCCTGGTCTACAGAGTGAGCTCCAGGATAGCCAGGGCTACATGGAGAAACCCTGTCTCAAAAACAAACAAACAAACAAAAAATAAGTAGAGAGCAATGGAGGAGGGCCTCTGGACTCCATACACACACACACACACCATGGGAACAAAGCTTGGGGACACTGTACTGTGCCAAATCAGTCTATTCAGAACAGGAATTGCATGAGCCCTCTTACAGGAGTATATTACTTTTCTCACCACTGTGACAAAACACCTGACAACAGCAGTGTAAGGATGTGTCTTAGTCAGGGTTTCTACTGCAGTGATGGAAGACCATGACCAAAGCAACCGAGGTAGGAAAGGGTTTATTTGGCTCACACTTCCACATTGTGTAGTCCATCACTGAAGCCAGGACAGGAACTCCAGCACAGCTGGAACCTGGAGGCAGGAGCTGATGCAGAGGCCATGGAGGGGTGCTGCTTACTGGCTTGCTCTTATGGCTTGTTCAGCCTGCTTCCTTATAGAACCCCAAGACCACCAGCCCAGGGATGGCACCACCCACAGTGGGCCGGGCCCTCCCCCTATCAATCACTAATTAAGAAAGTGCCCTATAGCCGTATCTTATGGAGACAGTTTTTCAAATGAGATTCCTCCGATCAGATAACTCTAGCTTGTGTCAAGCTGACATAAAACTAGGCAGCACAGATAAGAACGGCTTATTTAGGCTTGTGGTTTGAAGGTGTCCTCCATCGAGGTGTGAAAGCCGCGGTGCCATCATCTTGAGGCAGCTGGTGGTATTGCGTCTACCCAGTCAGGAAGCAGAAAGAGAACTTTGCTTCCTCCTTTGTATTCTGCCCAGGACACCCCCCCACCCGTGGGATAATGCTCTGTACATTCAGGGTTGGTCTCCCCACCTAAACTAAACCCCTAGAAACACTCTCTGTTTTTGCAGAGATGCCTATCTCTGAGGTTTGTATGTGAGAGACAACATTCAACTTCAGATACATCTGTTTTCTCCCCCGCCCACCATGCCATAAGTCCCCATCATACTCAGTGTCACAACCACAGGTCGCCCTTACCAGATAGGCTCTCCAGAAGGCCTGGATGCTGATTGCTGCTGCCTCCTCTGTCAGCAGCAGGGAGATGGGGATTGGTGGCCGTGGGCTGAAAAGCAATAAAAAACAGTTATAGGTTTGGGAGCATCCATCCTTCATCCTGGCAATGCCTTTGACAACATAATAGTCTTCCTGATTAAGAGCCTCATCCATCCCTGTTCTTGGTGTGTGTGTGTGTGTGTGTGTGTGTGTGTGTGTGTGTGTGTGTGTGTATGTGTGTGTGTGTGTGTGTGTGCAAGTGTGCACATGTGGAAGACAGAGGTTGACATGCAGTGACTGCCCCTATCATGGTCCACTGTGCTTTTTGAAACAGGATCTTAAATTGGACTTGGAGCTCCTTGCTCCTTGGTTTAGCTGACCAGGGCCACCAGGGAGTATTTTGCTTGCCTCATACACCTAGCTCTGAGGGTCACCTGCAGCCACAGTTGGCTTTGCACACGGGTGTTAGGCATCTGAACTTGGGTCCTCACACTTGTACAGCAAGCACTGAATCAGCTGAGCCATTTCCCCAGCTCCAATCAGTGTGTGCTCTTAAAGCAGAGCTACTCTTTCTTCCTTACATGTTAGTTCTAAAGATGCAACATACATGTCATCAACACAAGACTACACAGACCTAGCATGAGAGACAGAACACCAGCCTTTGTGGGTGACATTGTAACTTAAGCACAATTAAGGTTCTTTCTGCTACATTCTGATGAAGGAAATTTAGGTAGCTCATCCCTTTCCTGAAAGCAAAAGACACAGGAGTTTCCCTCTGACTATGCCTCAGCACCACCTGTAGCAGCATGGTAGCTTACAACTGCAATCCTACCACTTAGGACGAGGTGGAAGTGGAAAGATCATAAGAGCAAGTCAATCTTAGCTACATATCAACTTGGAGGCTACATGAGACCTCAAAGTAGTGGCAGGGGTGGGGGAGTGCTCAGCAGCTGTGCACTAGCTAGCCAAGCATGCACAAGGCCTTGGGTTCAAAGCCCAGCTCAGAAAAGAAAAGGAAAAGAAGGAAGGGAGGGAGAGGGAAGGGGAGATGAAGAGAGAGCGAGAGAGCCTTGTATAGTATGCTTTTAGATTTTTCCAAAATAGAAGAAGCCAAAGCCAGGAAGACAGTGTGGTTCCTGAGACCCTGCCTGGGGGTGCAGTGTTACAGCAGGCTCTGGCTCTCTGGCTGGCTGGCTGGCCTCCAAGGGAGAGATGAAGTAGACATTTCTGTAGAGATAATCAACCCCTGCAAACACAGCTTTATGAGAACCTTCTTAATGCTCACTTTCCACTTTTAGCCTCATCAGGCGGCCTTTTGTTTGTTTGCTGCTTGTTTTTTGCCTCTTCTCGCCTAATAGCTGTTTTTCTGGCTGCAGTGCTCTGGCCCTGGCATGCCCTGCTTTCCACATTCAGTGCCTCACTCATCCGTTCTTCCCTTGTCCACACACTAGAAATCAGTGATGTCCCCACCACAGCACATCCCTGAAGTGCCCACCCTCGTTAGTTAAAACCGAGTGACTTCTAGAGACCCTGGAGTTTCTAAGGAGACTTGGTACGGTAGCAGTGAACTTACAAAATAAGATAGACCAGCACCCACTGCCATTTACTGAGCGCTGGCTGGCCCCATGCTAACCAGGCTGTTCCCAAGTTCCAGCCACCCTGACCTTTCAGCTACTCTGAAAAAGTGCCTCCAAAGCTCTAGGGTGCCAGGACATTTGTGCAGGCTGTTCTGTTCTCAAGGGCATCCCAGCCTGTGATCTGCTCACTCAGCTCTGTGCTGTGCTGTGGGGCCACAACTACCCTAAGATGAGGGCATTTGTCTTTAATTTGCTCCAATGTGCCTGAGGGCTAGTCAGGGCCAGACACATTTTTCTCCTGGTTTACTCTTAGTCCTCTTCTGAGTTCTACTCAAATTTTATTTAAATCATCCTTTCATTAGGCTGGGTTCTCACTATTCTTCCGAGTCCTTGACCCAATTTGTAAATAAATCTGTGCGCTTGTCTGATGAAGGTCCAAATCTACATAACTGAAAGTCATAGGAGCACAGCCTGGTCTCGTGCTTGTTCCTCTTGGAACTCAATACCTGTGGAGGCAGGCCACAGGCTGTTGTGATCAAATACCCTATGGAAACACCTTAGGGAGGTAGGGAATAATTTCAGCTCATAGTTCCAGAGGAATTTCAGTTCCTCATAGTAAAGTCCATGGCCATGGGAGAGTGTGGTGGAGAGTCCTCGCATCCAAGCTGTCTAGGACACAGAGAGCTAGAATGAAACCAGGGTGTGCCTTCCAAGTCCCTCCCCTGGTTCCTTACTTTCACTAGCCAGGCTGCAACTCCTAAAGGTTCCAGAGCCTTCCAAATGGCCCCACAGGCATAGCGTCCAGTATCCACAGTATGAGCCTGAGGGTATATCTCAGACTGAAACCCCAGCAGCTTGGCAGTGTGCTGAGCGCTGCGCTGCACATGGCTTCATGAAATCTTCGCAACAGAAACAAGGGGCTGCAGTGACCTTGTGTTTAGGCTGAAGAGGCTGAGAGGCCTGAGGAGGAGGAGTGGGGTTTGACAAAGGGAACTCATTCAAGGTCACTGACTCCTTCCTCCTGAGAATACAAGCTGTCCAGAAAGAGGGAGTGACCAGAGAAGGGACGAGGCAGCTAGGAGGCCCCTAACATGGAAGTAGGAGTTGAGCAGCTGTTGGATGATAAATAGAAGAAATCATGGCCACTTGCCTAGGAGTTAAAAAAAAAAAAACAGGGAAGGAGCACTATAATCACAGAACACACTCCTTCCTTGACTTTACAGTGACAATATAGCAGATTGTCATCTGTCCCAACCTCCTCAGCAAAGTTCTATGTGAGAATGCTCTAACAAAGCAGACTCTGTGGCGGCATCTGAAGGGAAATTTGATGGTGCCCTTCTTTTCAATGGCCATCTTCTCTGCTCTAGGTATGTTTCTCAGTTTTGACATGATGAATGTCAAAGTAACAGTTTTCTTTTAGGGGACCAGGGGAAGGAAGAACTGCAAAGCTGAGGACACTGGGGCCAGGCCAGGCCAACAAAGGGCCTTGTCCAGTAATGAGACCGGAGCCACTTTGCATCTCAATGACATGTGGGAAACGCAAAATGAGATGTCTAATAAGCCTGTGAGGCAGTAACATGAGGCCACTTTCAGTGATGTCCCTGGCATTCATGGCTAAAGAATACAGTGCTGTCTCATTCCTAAATAAGAGTGAGTGAGAGAGCAGGCGTGTATCAGGCTGAGTGAAAAGGATCTGCTCTCGCAGATGAGTGCCTGGGAAGTATTTGCTTCAGGAGGCCAGCCTGAAGGGACAGATGCCACATCAGGTCCTTCCCTGCCTTGGAATCAGTGCAGCTGGCTTCAGGTCAAATAAAAATAAAGGGGCAAGCCTCATCACTGGGGCACTAGGGGCAAAAGAGATGAACGTGTCAATCACAGGAAGAGGCTGCAGCAAAGAGGCCCCTCAGGGCTGGGGCTGAGCCTCCCCAAAGCAGACATTCTATCTCCGAGTGTCTCCAAGGCGACTAGCCTGACTAGCAACAGTGATCAGCATGATTGCCACCTTTTCCTCTTAACTGGGGATTAAATGTACTCGCACCCTAAGAGTCAGTGCTGTAACCTTGAGGGGAGCAGAAAGTTCTCCTGATAGTGTGTCATGTGGATTTAAATTTTTACTCCCATGCTTCCCTCACCCCTCTCTCTCTCTCTCTCTCTCTCTCTCTCTCTCTCTCTCTCTCTCTCTCCCTCTCTCTCTCTGCAAAGCAAAAGATTTTCAGGCAGAAAGAAGATACTGCATGCTTACAAACGGGGCAGTGAGAACAGGGCCAGAGAGATGGCTCCGGGCTTAAGAGTACTTGCTGTGCAATCACAAAAACATGAGTTCAGGTCCCAGAACACACACGTCAAGCCCATCTCTGAGGGATCTGGCATTTTCTTCCTGTCCCCATGTGCACAGGTATACACACACACACACACAAACATACATACATACACACACACACACACACACACACACACACACACACACACACACACACAAGATATGGAAAGGTAGCCCTCATCCATTTCTCTACCCAGTTGTAAGAACTACAGAAAGAAAGCTTGTCCAGGATTGAACATTAAATTTTTAGATTAAATTTATCCTCCTTTCATTAGGTAAAAAATGAGCTGTTTCCTTGGAACATAAAAGCAGGAATGATCCAGATAGAAATCTATTTCCAAAGATGGCATGGGCCAAGCTTGCATCAATCATCATAAAGTCTCTTAATGACCTAGAATTGGATGCCATCCACCTACTGTATCTGGCAAGAGATGTGGCCCTCTCACCTTGACTGCCTTACTCTGCTAGACCCCTTCTTGAACTCTTACATTCAAGGGGAACACACGTGTGTGGGTATGCGTAGAAGGCAGAGAGGTTGATGTTGGCTGTCTTCCTTAATTGTATTCCACCATATTCTACTTGGCTGGCAGGCCAGTAAGCATCAAGAAGCCCTGTCCTCCACCTCCACAGTACTGGGGTCATGGGTGTGTACAACTGCACCCAGCTTTTTATCTGGGTGCTAGAGATCTGAATTCAGGTTGTCATGCTTGCCCAGTAAGCATCTTACAGACGGAGCTATCTCTCCAGTTCCCCCTAAGGCGTGACCTAGGAATGTTAGCCACTGGAAGAGGTCCAAGGGACTTGTCTGGAATTTTACCTCCAGTCATTTGGCTGACTAGCTCTTCAGATGGGATCTCCCAGCATCCCTTAAGACCCAGTGCTCTGTGACATGAGGAATTTCTTGTCACAGGCAGAATGCTAAGTGAAGTGAATTTCTTGTCACAGGCAGAATGCTAAGTGAAGCCTCCCAGAACATTTAGAAACTGAAGTTAGTGGGCTGTGATCACGCTGTTGGGGTGGGGTGGGGGGCAACCTCACTGATCTCAGCCCCAGGAAGTCAACAAGCAGTGAAGACCCTGGTCAGCTGAGCTGAGTCACTGTCCTGCTTAGCTGCACTGAGCTTGGCCACTCAGCCAAGCTCACTGAAGCCCAGATGACAGCCAACAAGCAGCAGGGCCACATGCTCCCCCTGTGGGTAACAGAGACAGGAAACCTCTTAAGCACCAATACTGAGGGGCTTGATTTTTTTTTCATAAAATATATCCCAACTGTGATATTATTTAGCTCATTTGTAACTAAATCATTTGCTTTTTCTAATGTCTTTTAGCGAAACTTAATAACCAGCCGCCTGCTCAGTCTCCTGAGGGTGAGATCAGGTCAGGGTGTGGACAGGTGTGTGTGTGTGTGTGTGTGTAGAGGGAAGGGGGATCATATTCCTCCCTCCAATCCTTTCCAAAACATCAGAAGACTTGATCATTGAGTGTTGAATCCACAGCCTTATGTTTGTTAATGATGCTCTACCACTGAGCTACATTCCAACCAGATCCTCACTTTAAAAAAAAAAATGCTTTGGACCTCTTTCTACTGTAGGTTTCGATTCTTACCCAGAATATTATTTTTAAAAACACAGATTCAACAGATTCAATATAAAGGATTACAGCAGGCCAACTCTATTAGAACAGAGTTACCAAAATATTGGAAAGAAAAGCTGATATTGTGATCCACATGCTTCTAAAGTAGGCACTTGTAATTAGAACTATCATGGTGGGTCTACTACTGGGACTAAAGGCACCGCAAGTGTAAATGGTATTTCACCATTACTACACATCTGTGATGTGGCAGGAAGCTCTCAGTGGCTGCTCCTGGGACCAAGTCTACTGTAAGCACAGCAGTCACAGCCAGAGCTACTGCCAGACTCATAATTAGACAGGGGTTAGAGAAGGTCTGGCGCTAACCCCCCTCTTCTACATTCTCGGTCCCTGGATTATGGACAGCTGAGGCAGGAGCTGGGGGAAGAGACGAAAGGTAGGTTTTACATCTACTAGGAGGTTGGAGACTAAAAATTTTAAATTAAACAGGATGAAGCCCAGCAGTGAAGCAACAGCATTTAACAAACAGAATGAAGACTGGAGATAGCTCAGCGGGTAAGCCACTTGCCACACATGCAGGAAACTCAACACTGTGTCTGTGACAATCTGGGCACAGCGGCACACATCTATAATCGAAGTGGCCTAGGGTGGGACTGGAGAAAGGCAAGAATCCCTGGAAACACCCAGGCCAGCCAGCCTGGTACACATGGCGGCAAACGACCATGACGTCCTGTCTCAACTAAGGTGGGAAACGAGGGCCAATAACTTAGGTTGCCTTCTGACCTCTATATATGCACCACAGCATACATGCGCCCACCCTGACACACAAACATGCATGCACACACCATAGGAATATTAACCACATGCACAAACCAAAGTCAGAATAACCAGGAAGTTACAGAATTTGACTTAAAAATATAAAAGGGATCTTGCCAGATGGAAGACAGATTCAGTAATATTGGCCTGTCACATGACTTTTCCTAGAGATAGTGGGAGCATCAGCAGACCAAAGAAAGAATTCCGTTTGTCAAGCTGGATGAGCAATTTTTTTTAATGTTATTTACAGGTGCGTGGGTGGCTCAAAGGCAGCTCTACCACCAGAAAGTGCCACCCCAGCCTGGGTGACTCATGACAAGCTGTACTGCTGAAGAATCCCATTGTTTTCACCTTACAAGTACCACTGGGGAGGCATCTAAGAGGGACACCATGAGCCCGCTAGTCCCCACCTCCACAAGGGAATGTTAGTAGCCCTGCCTGCCAAGATCCTCTCAGTGTTTTCCCACAGGATACCCCAGCTCCTGATTTAAGATAGCAAGGGTTACATCAAACCCAGAGAGGAACCTTCATACCGAGGCCTCCATGTAGCAATAATCCTAGCTTCCCCTCATTGTGAGAACGCCTAATGTGGGCAATTCAGAAAGAAGCGTGGCTGGCTGAGGACCCAGCTGCTTCCAAAGGCATCAGATGTGTGGGCATTCTTGTGGGAGAGTCCTCAACCTACAGTATCCATGCGAACCCTGTGAGAATCAAAATTAAATCAGTGGGCACCTAGTTGCCATGTACAGAGAAGTGGAGAACTGTTTGCATACAACCACCACCACCACCACCACCACCACAACAACCCTATGTCCTGCATCAGAAATCCTGCGAGTAGAGACACCATTTAATTCTTTGGTGGCTGACTCTGGTTTAGAGCTAGATTGTCCCCAGAGCCCCATGTAGTAAGACTTTGGTCCCCAGTACAAAATAAGGCCTGTGGGAGGTCTTCAGGTCAACCAAGGGGAGGTGTGCTTACAGGAGAAAGTGAGACTCAGCTTCTATCTTTTGCTTCCTGGATATGAGAAGGATGGGGACTTTGCTTAATTTTCATTATTTTTAAGTCAGTGTCAAAATAAGTTTTTTGTTTGTTTGCTTTTGGGTTTTCGAGACAGGGTTTCTCTGTGTAGCCTTGGCTGTCCTGGACTCAATTTGTAGACCAGGCTGGCCTCGAACTCACAGAGATCCACCTGCCTCTGCTTCCCGAGTGCTGGGTCAAGTAAGTTCCATTGTGACCTGTTCATATAGTTCATATCACTATTTGAATTTGCCACCCACCTTCCCCCTCATCCATCCTTCCTCCCATCACTGGTCCCTTCTCACCCCAGAGAATCCCTTTTCAGCTTTCACGGTGCTTTGGTTTCAATGTGAGCTGCTTCCCATGGGCTCACATGTTTGAACACCTTGGTCCCCAGGTGGTGACACCATCTGAAAAAGCTGTGGACTCTTAGGAGACCGTGACTTCCTGGATGAAGTGGATCAATGGGGATAGTCCTGCTTTCTGTTCATTGATGTGTTTCATGAGTGTGGCTGCAATGTGACCAGCCAGCTTCCCATTCCAGAGGGTAGCTATGTCTTCCTCATGTTGTGTACAAGTTTCCTCTCAGATAAAATCCTCAATTAAGGACAGTTCATTAAGACACAGGGTATAGCTGGGCAGTGGTGGTGCATGCCTTTAATCCCAGCACTTGGGAAACAGAGGCAGGCAGATCTCTGTGAGTTGGAGGCCAGCCTGGTCTACAAAGTGAGTCCTGGATAACCAAAGCTACAGAGAGAAACCCTGTCTTGAAAAAAAAAAGGCCACAGGGTATTCTAAGGTATATATCCTGCATGAAAGCTCCTTGAACTAAGGCTTGCATGGTAGTGTACACCTTTAATCCCAGCATTCAGGAGGCAGAGGCAGGAGGATCTCTGTGAGTTCAAGGCCAGCCTGCTCTACAAAGCAAATCCAGGACAGCCAGGGCTATTTCACATAGAAACCTTGTCTCAAAAAACAAAAAAAGAAAAAAGATAAACAAAGAAAGCTCCTTAAGCTCATGAAGTAAACAACTCAATGGTTTCAGGAAGTACCTAAAACTGACCAGAAATACTAAGAATCTCCCTCCCCAAGCCTATATGAACAGTAATTCTTCTAAAAGAGATTCTCAGACCAACAAAGGTGCCTGGAAGAGGCTCAGACTTAGCCAAGTTGCCTGGAAGAAGCAGAGAGCAGCCAAGACCTCTGGAAGAGATTCAGAACACCTGGACTCCCTGAAAGAGACACCCTCTAACCCACTGAGCTGCCTGGAGGCTGTGCAATGTGCTCTTGTTTTCCAGCCTTTGTCACTCATGCTGAGGTGGGCTTTGGTGACACAGCTGTCTTTGAGTTATTTCTGCTCCTGTAAGCTACTCCTCACCTATACTCCTGTAAATAACTCCAATGAAACTCATTGGTTTACCTAGGTGGACTCTGGTGGTCTTTACTTTCATCTGACATCAGTTGCCTATGGTGAGTAGATGCTTGTTCATGGTGCCCCAGAAATAGTGATGTCACAATAATCATGATGGACTGTATCCCACCTTAAGTTGCTTTTCTCAGGATATTTTATCACATAAACAAGAGAAGAAACTAGGGTGTATGCCATGTGTGTATGTATGTGGTCTGTGTGTGTATATTTAAATCCAGATTCCATAGATAAGAGAAGTCATGTAATAGTCTGTCTTGGAGATGAGTGGTTTTGCCCAACTACACATTTCTGCCATGAAACACTGCTTAACTACAGGCCCAAAGTGACAGAGCCAAGCAGTCATAGACTGGAACCTGTACTGTGAACAAAAGTAAAGCTTCCCCCTTTACAAGCCTGGAGCATCCCTTACAGTCATGGAAAGCTTATCAACACCAAGCCCTCAGAGATATCTACATCGAAGCCAGGTAGTGATGATGCACATCTTTAATCCCAGCACTCAAGAGGCAGAGGCTCGTGGATCTCTGTGAGTTCAAGGCTAGCCTGGTCTACAGAGGGAGTTCCAGGACAGCCAGGGCTACACAGAGAAACCCTGTCTAGTAAAACAACAACAGCAACAAAGACCGCTACATTGAATCCCCAGACCCTGGGATGTATATTCCCTTCAAGGCACAAGGAACCGCAGATATAAAGAGTTACAGACATTGACAGGGGAGAAGATCCTGAACTACCCAGAAGGCTCAATGATATAATACTTAGGAGAGGAAGAAAGGTGAGGTACTGGGCTACAAGTAAGAGATACAAGACAGAAGCAAAGGACTGGCTTGCAGAACCTCAGAAATCAAGAATTCTTCCCTCAGCCCCCAGAAGGAGAGGAAATGGTACCATGTGTCCTGTCAAAGCTCTGGTGACTGGAAGCCACCCTGAAGATTTACATAAATCAGCATGCCTCAAATCCCCCAAAGCTGCTGCCCCCTCTGCAAACAATGAAGCAGTAGGAAGCAAAGATGACATACTGTCCCCTGAGATTCTGGCCTTGGTGATGATAGAGAGAGAACTATATTCTCTGTAAGACAAAATTCACTGAAAGGGCTTGTTTTCCTATTGAGAGGGCATGATAGCAAACTTGTGCCCAACCACCATGTAGATACAAGCATTAGAAGCAAAGGCTTGTGGTTTCCCGGGCCACCTGGAAAGCTGAGTGTTTCCAGTCCCACTGTTAGCTTTGCTGTAAAGAGAGGGTCATACCGCTGGGACTTGTCCTCAGATGCCACAAACAATTCTGTTTTCACCTTAGTTTGTGGTCATAAGACACCTTTCATTATCAAAGTATGGTGGGGTTTCTTCTTTTTATTTATTTTGTCCAAAGATAGAATTTGGCTGAAGAAACACTTTACCCAAAGCAGCTTTTCTTTTCTAACACAATAGTGACTTCATTGAAGGCATCAGTTTTAAAGGTGGCTTTCATGAGCCTTCTCCCCTGAGACCTGAGACCAAAAGGGCAGTGCACCCTTTTGTTCCTTCCTCGATTTGCTATTTCTTTTTTCCTAATGACTCTGATTGAATCTCAGGGTAATACTTTTTGGCTGAAGCAAAAATAAATAAATAAATATGTTTCCTGTTCTGAAGATGCTAGCAAATAATTTCATTGCCTCTGACAGGCTTGGGTGAGTTAGGGCTCTGACAGGCTGGGTGAGTTAGGGCTATGGGCTTCAAGATGGTGCTGGGTTCTGAATGAGGGTAAAGTCAGCAGAAGATATGGCACACCGCACACTCACGGAAGGCAGAAAGAGCACCTTCCTCCTTCCTCACACTCCAGTCAGAGTCCACAGTGAACATCACCATTTGTTTCCCATCATCAATCCTTCTCCTGTAAAAGAACTGGACACCCTGTTCTGTGCCACACAGCCTTCAGTTCCTCCCTGACGCAGGTGTCAGTCCCTTCTAACACTAGTGTTGAGCTTGGCCACAGGACTTGCACTAGCAAATGGGTGTGAGCAGCAGTAGTGTTTATCATCACATGGCTCAGCCACCATTCTTCTTCCTCCTCTATGAGGCCAAGGAAGAGGTCTGCTCCTTCATCCTCCATCCTAGACTGAACTGAGATGTAGAACAGAGCCCAAGATAACAATGTGTGAAAGAGTGAACAGTAAGCCAGTGGTGTAGAGCGCTGAAATGTGGGGCTGTTTGTTCCTGCAGCAGAGCCTAGAGAAAGCTGACTGCCACAGAGTACTGGAGGGTGTGTGGCAGCACCATAAAGGAGAACAAATCAGTCAGGGTGCTTTCATCGGCAAGTACCAGAAATTGAATGGAAAGTGGCTGAAGAAAAAAAAAGATGGGAAAGGAGGTATTTATCTGTTCACTTAACTTTAGAAGTATAGCCTTGGCTTTAAACATAGCCAAATAATAAATAGATAGATAGACAGACAGACAGACAGACAAGAATTCAGACTTTTGCTATCTCTCAGGCCTGCTTTTTATCAGACACAATTTTGCTATCTGATTGTTTTCAGCAACTCAAGAATTGTTACTCAGAGATCCAAATCCATGCCTAGGGCTGTGTAGCTCCTCGGTAGAGCACTTATTTAGCATGCCCGAGGCCCAGGGATTGATGCATAGAGCTGCAAAAGCAAAAGCAAAGATCTAAGTCTAGTGGAAGGGAAAGTCATGAGATTAGCTCAGGAACCAGTTTAGGTAGCGAGCATCATGGGTAGGGATTACTGTTCTATTTGGACAACCTTACCCCATCCTCAGCTGAGCACACTAGCTCACTAAAGTATGCAGACTGAGAGACATGGGAAACCACATGCCCAGAAGCAGAAAAATCAATGCAGAAAAGCCTTATGTTTTAATATAACTTAACTTTTATAACAACTATGAAAAAATCCTAAGCATCCACCAGAAGTGAGAAAAATAGAGCAAAAGAAAAGAAATAAATATCCTTTTGTTTTGCAGCCTTCTTTTGAGACTAAGTTTCAAACTTACTATGTAGCTATGTAGCCAACGAGGGACCAAGGACTCTGGGTTTCCGAGCCTCAGCCTGGCCTCTGGAGTGCTGAGATGTCAGGCATGCACCCCACACCTGGTTTGGTTTACGCATTGCTGGGGGCTGAATCTAGGGCTTCATGCAAGCGTTCTACCAACTGAGCCTCAGCCTCAGGCCTGTTCTGCATGCTTAATGTAATTTCCTTGTTAGGAGGAAAATCAAAGTCACCCATGTTGGAATCAAGCATCGTTCTGAAAGACTCTGAAAGACTCTGCAGGGCTAGAGTGGCTTAGGTCTGCGGCGATCCTTGACTTGAAACATTATCCCACAAAGATGCATATTTTATATGTGATAAATTCTAGTTACGATTTTATGACCTGAAGAGTATTTTAAAAGATTGTCAATGTCCTAGGCTATACAAAAAGGTAGTTATTATATTAAAATAAAAAGAGGCAGGGAAAAGTAGCTACAAAGGACTAGACAGAATGGAGTCTACTAGGGTGAGGGCAGGGGAAAAGGGCGATGGGCAGACCTCATGGGGGAAGGAACATTTACAGGATAATCACTAGTGCCACCTGTGACAACCACTTCCAATCCAGCTGTGCTCTCACATGGCAACAGCACTGTGTAGGCAGCTGGACTCTGACATTAAAATAAGACCCAGTTTTACCCAGCAGCTGGCTCCCAGGCTGGTAGACAGACAGGCTTGCTGGAGGCAGTAAGTGGTAGCAGATATATTTAGCATTACATCTCACAGAGGGGTTGTTTGCTCAAGTTGAGCCAGGAAAGGAAACCCTTATTTAGTCAAAATACCCACTTCAAATCCCTTAAATTACCCGTATACATGTATTACATCCTTCATGAGGTCAATCTTCTCCCGCCCTGTTAAGTTCCGGTTGACAGGTAGGGCAGTACAGTGGTGAGTGCGTTCTCGACAGGGCTGAGTGGGCGTGGGCTGCCCGGTTCAAGTCCTGTAAACCTAATCCCCTGTGCCTCAGTCCCTTCTCTCAAAAGTGGCTGTGGCCAGAACAGCTAATGTCCCCAGCACGCAGGCATCCACCTGCACAACGCAGCCCAGCCTTCCTTGCAGGGAGTTTGGACCCTGCGGAGGAGGGGTGGGAAAGGCTCAGAACCTTTTATGCAGAGAAGACTAAGAAGGGGCGGGGAGTGTTTCCTCCACTCTTTACTTCCTGTGTGTTCTGATCTTGTTTACAAGAGGGTGGCCAACAGCAGCAGGTTGCTTGAGTGGGGAAAAGGCCAGTGATCACAGTATTTCCCCAAGACTCACTTCCTTTATTGTCAATTCCCAGTTTTAGCATCTATATGCAAGAATTGTGGGAAGGTTAAAGAGGATCATACTCAAGTAAGCATCCAGCAGCATGACGGCTGGATTAGACTAGTGGTTCTCACGCAGACCAAACACAGGGTGACCTCGGCAGAGCAGAGGACTCACACCGATTATACCCTAAGACTACTCAGGAGCCCAGATTGGCCCATACCTCTCATTCCAGTATTCAGAAAGCTGACGCTGGAGAATTGAAAGTTTGAGGTCCCCCTAGGCTACATGGTAAGATTCTGTCTCAAAAAACAGAAACCACAACAAATAAACTAAACAAACATAAAGCTTTTTAAAACAAACAAAAAATAAAATAAAATAATGCTCCGGCTATCCTGAAAATGTGGATTTAACAGATCTTGAGGGAAAGATCTACAGATGATTTAAATTTTTTTATTCTTGGTCTTCTGTTTGCTTTCGTGTTTTGTTTTGTTTTTTGAGACAAGGTCTCAATATATAGCATTGGGTGACCTGGAACTCACTATATAGACCAGGCTAGCTTCAAACCCACAGAGATCTACCTGCCTCTGCCTCCCAAGTGCTAGAATTAAAGGTGCATAACACTACACCTGGCTTATACAAGTTTTTTTTGTTTGTTTGTTTGTTTTTTGGTTGTGAGCCTAGCCTTTAACGACTGAGCCACCTCTCTAGAACTGGCTTATAGATGATTTTAAAATGCACCCAGGGAGCTGGGCGTGGTGGCACACACCTTTAATCCCAGCACTGGGGAGACAGAGGCAGATGGATCTCTGTGAGTTCGAGGCCAGCCTGGTCTACAAAGCAAGTCCAGGACAGCCAGAGCTGTTGCACAGGGAAACCCTGTTTCAAAAAAACAAAACAAAACAAATATATATACATATATATATATTAATATAGCCAGAGTCAATAAATTACAGGATTAGATCCTCTGATCTCAGCTGGAGCAATCTGCCTCACCCCCAGCTTTGAGACATTCATGTCTGCAGATGTTCTGGAATATTTAAGCTGCAGGGGCCGGGGTGCCATTGGCATCTAGTAGGAAAGGAGCACCAACACTGCCAACATTACAGCGCACAGCACAGCTCTCTACACAGCCGAGGTCCACAAGCCTGGGCTAGAGGTGGCTTCTCAGGTCCCCACGTGCCCGAGGACTCTGATTCCTGCTTGTTTCTCTGGCTCTTCCTGATCGAGGGTACTCTGAAAGAACACAGTGCCTAAGTGCTCAAATCCAAGTGTGGGCTCAACCCAGCAGCTGGCTCCAGGCCCAGGAAGGGTCTCCTGCCTCACAGCTTCCCTCTAGTGCTTTGTTAACACTCGAATCACAACACTCACTACGTGAACCACGGCTGCTTGAGAACATGCCTCGTTGCTCCGTTGATTTCTGGTTTCCTCAGTACCAAGCTCTCTGTGCTTTGGCAGGTAGCTGCTCCACAGTTTTATATTACATAGTGTGAGCTAGATTTCATTTTTATCATGCTCCTAGGCAGCTCCTGGAAAGATAACGGGAGCACAGAATACAAATGCCAGCAGAAGGCGGAGCTCTGTGTCTCCAGCTGCAATGGTGGCTGCTACTTCCTGGTGTCTTTCTGTGAGCTACCAGGGGACCGTGAGGCCACTTGGAAATTCCTATGCAGTAAGTGACTAGGAATTTGCTAAGATGCTCGTGGAGAGAGGGCCTTGTATTCGGTTTTTAGGTTTTTAGGTATTTGGTTGTGTATGAGTGTTTATGTAAGTCTGTGTACCGCATGAGTGCCCAGTGTCTACAGAGGTCAGAAGAGGGCACGGGATGCCCTGGAGCTGCAGTTACAGATATTTGTGGGCTACCATGAGCGTGCTTGGGATGGAAGCTGAGTCCTCTGCAAGAGCAAGTGCTCTTAACCACTGAGCCATCTCTCAGCACCTCCACCTCTTTGTGACAAGGTTTCACCATGTAGCCTGGGACTCACTGTGTAGGTTAAGCTGGCCACAAAGTCACACAGGTTTGCCTGCTTCTGCCTCGCAAGTTCTAAGATCAAAGGCATGAGTCACCATGCCCAGTCAGGTCTCTGATTTCTAAGATTCTTTTTTTTTTTTTTTTTGGAGTTTCTCTGTGTAGCCTTGGCTATCCTGGACTTGCTTTGTAGACCAGGTTTACCTCGACCTTACAGAGATCCACCTGCCTTTGCTTCCGGAGTGCTGGGATTAAAGGCATTCACCACCACACAGGCATGATTTTAAGGTTCTTTTTCATTAGTTAGCACAGGTGGAAAAACACTCATTTTCAGCAGTAACTGAGGAATGCAAAGCTCATCCTGGAAAAATTACAAGTAATTCAATGATCAACAGACCTCATACTTCTCAGTGATTAAATTAATCTCTTTCTGTGTGTGTGAGACTGTGTGTGTGTGTGTATGCATGTGTATGTGTGTGTGTCTGCATGTGCTCATGTATTATACACCTACATGATTGTGTGTGTGTGTGTGTGTGTATGTGTGTGTCTTTATGTGTGTGGTGTATATGTATATGGTGTGTGTGTGTTGTATATGAAACCCAGGGCCTTGTGCATGCTCGGCAAGTGCTCTACCACTGAGCAACAGCCAATGGTTTAAAATCTATATAAAAGTCAAGTTTTTCAATATGGCACTCCTTTTGATATATAATTTTTAATTTTTAATTTATTATTTGTTTCTCTTTATTATTTTTATGTATGTATGTATGTATGTATGTATGTATGTATGTATGTATGTATTTCTAGTTGTTTGAAACAGGATCTCTCTCTTTAGTCTTGTCTATCCTGAAACTCACTATGTAGACCAGGCTGGCCTGGAACTCACAGAGATCCACCTGCCTCTGCCTCCTGAATGCTGGGATTAAAGGTGTGCTGGTACTTCACAACTTTTTTTTAAAGAGAGGGCTTTATATAGCCCAGGCTAACCTCAAACTTGCTAGGTAACTGAGAATGACCTTGAGCTCCTGATCTATCTGCCAGTACAGTGTAGGACCTACAGGCACAAGTCACCTGGCCTGATTTTGCAATTTCAGATTTTTTTTTATTACCAGTTTCTGCCCCATAAAATGGATAAAGTCAGCCAGGGACTATTTATTTAAATTGATAGTCTCAAAGAGCAGACACTGAGGCTAACAGTCTAATCTAAAGTCTCTGGCCTTTTAAAATGTAGCCTGAGATGGCTCGGGTGGCACATGCTACCTGTGGAGGAATGTGGTACCTTGAGTCATACCCTCAGCACTTTCAATGTGTGGTGGGTACACATATTTAATCTTAGCACTGGGGAGGCAGACAGAAGTTGATCCCAAGAGCTTAGTGGCCAAGCAGTCTTAGCCAGTTGGTAAGGTTTAGGTTCAGTGAGAAGACCTGTTTCAAAAAGTACGGTAAAGGGTAATAAAGAAAGACACCTGACATCAACCTCTGGCCGCCACAGGCACGATCACATATGCATCCTTGACAATTAAAAACTGTGAGAAATATGACTGGAAGACTAGCAAGATGGCTGGAGGAGTAAAGTGCCTGCAGCCATGTCTGGCCACCTGAGTTTGATCCTTGGGATGCACCTGGTTGAGAGAGAGAACTTATTTCCGTGAGGGAAGAGGTCTAGAGTCTAATGGTCAGAGTTTTCACTGTGTTGCATGGTATTTTAAATGGAGATCAGTGAGCACAGCTGAGAAGTAACAGAAAAGTTCAGCCATATTTCTTGAGACACAATGACACTCAGACGGAGGGGGCCACTAAGAGCAGAAGAGTCACGAGCCTGTGTGGAGGCCAGCTCTGCCAGCAAATCATGTTATCTAGCACATACAAGCTGCTTGAGCAGAGAGACAGAAACAGAGACAGAGAAAACGACCAGAAAGACGGGAGGCAGAGGCAAGTGAATAGCTGTGAGTTCGAGGCCAGCCTGGTCTACAAAGCGATTCCAGGACAGCCAAGGCTAACACAGAGAGATCCTATCTCGAAAAAAACAACAACAACAAAAAACAAAACAAAAAGACTGGAAAGGAAAATTACTCCGACTAAGAATGCCTTCTCTGTTATTTCTGAAGTGCTCCTGGGATAGAAGCAGTGTGTGGACAGAGAGAGCTTAGTCTCTGCTACAGAGAACCAGAGGCAAGAGAGCAGGTGTAACCGGAGCCCAGGTGCAGGGCATGAGTGCGGTTCCTTACACCACAGAGCGCACAACCTTGAGATTAGGGCTGGGCGGGGAGATGGCTCAGGGGCTCCCCAGAATCCACAGAGATGCTGGGAGAGAGTGGTGGGGGCTGTGATTCCAGTGCCCAGAGACAGAGGATCCCCAGAAGAAGCTGGCTAGCCAGACTACCCACATCAGCAAGCTCTGCTGCTGTGTCCAATTTCGAGTCCCTGCTTCAGTGAACAAGGAGAACAGCGATGAGAAAGGACTCCCGACCTCAGCCTCAGCCCTTACATGTGGGCTGAACACATGCAAGCATGCATACACATGTGCATGCACACCAAGCACACAAACACATTAGGAAATTATAGGAATCAACTATTCATACTTACTGCTGCTTGAGCCATTCCTCTACAAACGGGATGGAGAAGAATTCTGTAAATGGCTCCCCTGCCCTCTTTGGATTCTGGCTGGTCACACAATCACGTTTGATTGCCCAAAAAAAAAAAAAAAAAAAGGACAAGAATTAAGTCAGTTGTTGTTGTGGTTGTTTTGGGTTTGTTGTTATCTCTCAGTTGTTGTTTGTTTGTTTGTTTTTGTTTTTTGTTTTTTGGAGACAGGATTTCTCTGTGTAGCCTTGACTGTCCTGGACAGTCTGGCCTGGAACTCACAAAGATCCGCCTGCCCCTGCCTGCCCAGGTGCTAGGAGCAAAGGCGAGCGCCACCATGCCCGCCCTAGTTGTTGTACTTCTATCGCAAATTAACACAATCACATCCTGGGGGTCACTGAATATTCATGACAGAAACAACTTACTTGTACAGCCATTCAGTCAGGAAATCGCAGGCAATGAATTTGGTTCTCTTCCTCTAAAGAGAGAAGAGAAACTTAAATTATATTCTTACTTTCTCCACATGTCTGCCCAGCAGAGAGAGAAAGAGAAGTTAATTGATTAGACTCAGATAAAATATGCATGGGCCCATTATAAGTTTTGTAAGTATGTTAACAAACAGAATGTTGACAATATAAAGCAAGCTGAGAGTCTATCTCTAGTCAACTTTAGATAAAGCATTTTCTGACAAGAGGGACTAAAAAAGGCAATGTGTGCACTCAGTAGGTGCTTATTACATGTCTCCTTGCTCAGTGCCTCAGGAAGCTGGCTTTAAAAAAACATGGATTGATTTGTTTTATGCGTACGAGTACTTTGCCTGCGTGAATGTATGTGCCCCATGTCCCTGATGTCATCTCGGTCAAAAGAAGATATCTGATCCCCTGGAGCTGGGGTCAGGGATGGCTGTGAGCTACATGGGCACAGGGTACCGAAGCCTCCCTGGTCCTCTGCAAGAGCAACAAGGGCTCTGAACCACTGAGCCTCCCCTCCAGCCCTGAAGAGGCTGATCTTATGGTTCACAACAGCTAGGAACTGGTGGGAAGGACTTTATTATCTACACCATGACTTGATTTGAGTCATACATTACTTATGGGAAAAACAAGTAGGATATGTTCTATCCTGGGATGATTTCTGTCATTGTGCAAACATCATAAACCAGGGCAGTGCCCACAGCACTAGGTGATGTGACCTCATTCTGTGTGCTTAGCTCTGGGTCACGGGACTGAAGCGCAGGGCACAGGGCACAGGGCACACGGCTGCAGACTGAAGCACGGGGCCATGGCACACGGCTGCTGAAGCACGGGGCACACAGCTGGTGACTGAAGCCCTGGGCACACGGCTGCATTGTGTTTGTTGACTCCCTCGGTCTACTCAAAGCCACACCTGGACATCAGATCCAAGGGTTGCTTTCAAAGGTGCAGGGAAGGCATACAAGTAAAAGTGCAGTAAAAGTTAAGCATTGGGGCCACTGGCCCTGCCAGCTGTACCGAGTTCCCATGTTGCCCCCACATAGTTAGCAATGAAGCCAAAAACTATTTCCTGGGCTTCAGAGTAGAAAGGGACAACTACGGGGCACAGTTCTGCCTTGTGAGGCAGAAGTGGACATAGATGTCTAAGAATGCTCTACTTTCCTGTCTCCTGCCTGCTGTCCTCTGACATTCTCTGCTCCTTCCGGTCTGGAACACAGCTGTTGGCCTTGAAGTGGAACAAGTAGTCCCAAGCCCTGAGACTGAAACCTCATGCTCAGCCTGGCATAGATAGATGACTGCCTGTGACATCAGCCTTAGGAAGGAGGGCGGGGAGGTGAGGAGACGAAGCCACCCTCAGCCACAGAGCAAGTTTGAGGCCAGCCTGGGCAATAGGAAACCATGCCTCAAACAAACAAACCAAACAAAAATCTACAGACTGCACACAAGGGCTCAGGAGTTGGGAGAAGTTGGAGGCCTTTGCTAACTGCCTTAAGCCACGGTGCTATCTTGGGCCTGCACTATGCCTGTCTTGATGTGTACAGCAAAACAAACTCCACTGGGTTTATTGCAGCTCTTCTTATCATTGCGTGCAGCCAAATATAGCCCCTCGCTACGAAGTCACAGGGGGGAACATTCTAGGGTATTGGGTCAAGCTGTGCTGAGCAGGGAGAGCAACTGGCATCCTATCTCCTGTTTCTACTTGATCTCCCTCCACCCCCACCCCATTTTGTTGTTGTTGTTTTTCTAAAACAGGGTTTCTCTGTGTAGCCTTAGCTGACCTGGACTCCCTTTGTAGACTAGGCTGGCCTCGAACTCATAGAGATCCACCTGCCTCTGCCTCCCTGAGTGCTGAGATTACAGTCCTGTGCCACCACGCCCAGCTTGAAGTCTCTTTTTGTGGCCTAAACAGAACTTTCAGCTTTTGTCAGAGAAGTGTTAAGGGAAGTGGGAGATGGAGGTTCCCTTTCTGGTTTGTTGTGCAGCAGTTTGCTCTGAATTGAGACAGTCCATCCTTTACACATGTTCCCAGGGACTCATTAGCAGGACTCCTGATCACACTGAACTGGACACAGGACTTAATACAGACACCTAAGTTCCTAGGAGATCTCTCTCTCTCTCTCTCTCTCTCTCTCTCTCTCTCTCTCTCTCTCTCTCTCTCTCTCTCTCTCCTCTCTCTCTCTCTCTCTTGCTCTCTCTCTCTCTCTCTCTCTCTCTCTCTCTCTCTCCCTCCCCCTCCCTCCCTCTCTCTCTCTCTCTCTCTCTCTCTCTCTCTCTCTCTCTCTCTCTCTCTCTCTCTGTCTGCCTGTCTGTCTCTGTCTCTCTCTCTGTCTCTGTCTCTCTCCCTCCCCCCTTTCTCTCTCTCTTCCCACACCCACCCCAATTGGTAGTGTGCCCAGGATAGAACTCAGAGCTCACAGTCTTATATTAGGCACACTGAGTTACACGGTTTCCTTTTTTTAGTCTCCAAGCCAGACTGTTCTGATTATTGTTTATAAAAGAAAATTTTAACTACTATTTTTCAGTTCTCCAACCCCTGTATCCTAAGCTGCCCCAGGAAGCCTTCCGGCTCACTCTCAGCCTTGTCCAGGGAGGAAAGGCTCATCTCAGCCTCTCAAAAAGTAACAGGCCACAGGCAGAGTGCGTCTCCTTCCAGTTCACCAGCTCTGGGGAGCAGGGTAGACACATGCCCCTTTCTACCTCAGCTTTATCAAGTGCCTTGTATAGAGTAAGTCATCCACAGTGGCTGAGAAAAATCAATGAACAAATGTTGAAACTGTTCCAGGGTCAAAGCAAGAAAGACTCAGGTACAACAATGTGGGTGTTTCAAACTAAGAATTAGTATATAATTCCGGATGCATCTCATCCATATCCCACAGTTAGGCTGGACTCAAACTAGCTATGGCACAGAGATTACAGCCTCTAACTTCCAGTGCCTTTTCTCAATCCCCCAAGCGCTGAGATTATAGATGTACACCGCCATGCCTGGTTTGCATGGTGCTGGGAACCAAGCCCAGGGCTTCAAATGTACTAGAAAAGGCTTCAGCCAATACTTTCTTATGATTTCTTCCTTCTGATTTCTTTTTCCTTCTTTCTTTTCAACTGCCAATTTGGTCTTGTTTTCCTACAGAAAATTGATAGGACTGCTGTGAAACTGATGGTCATTGAAAGGCAAGGACTGCTTGGGGTTTTTAAAGGAAGCTTTATCGTGGCTATTAGTAAAGAAAACATAGTGGTGCCCCAGTTGCCTGAGATTATTTGCTGTCTTTTACCTCAAAGCCTACAGCTTTTATAAAGTAAATGAAACACAGCCAGCCAAGGGAATAAAATGAAGAGTGCTAAATCTTAGAAAGGGTCTGTTTGTTTGACATGCAATTTTTTTTAGTTCTTTGAGAATTTCACAAGTGTACTTTAACCATGGCCACCCTTCTCTGCCCATTCCTTCCAGACCCACTCCATGTTCCCCTATCCCACCCCCAAGAGCCACCTTCCCAACGTGTGTGTGTGTGTGTGTGTGTGTGTGTGTGTGTGTGTGTGTGTGAGGGCGCTCTTCAAAAGCTGTCTTAAAAGAGGAAAATGCTATTACAACAATGCAAACATGTAACCAAGCGTGAGCTGCAGCCTAATGGCTTAAACAATGGCTTGACTGTGAGATGGCTGACCTCCCTCTTCCCACACACCATGCTTGTCCAGTTGGCATTTATCACACCGATTAGTGGCAACGATTCTACGTAGAGAATGCAGCCTCGCTCACCCTATTAAACAGACTTTAATATAGCCGTATGAAGTTCCTGAACAGATTTATTCTCTTTTGATGCAGAGAAATAAAGTAGGGGAGATGATGTTTTACTTCAGTGCAGGGCAGGCGTGGACGTGCCCTGCATACCCAGACCTGCACAACAGTGGGGTATTGTTCAGATGTTGTTTAGTTTAAAAATTATCTGCTGAGGAGCTGAAAGGGAGAAGGGAAAGCAACTGAAAAGCTGTGGTGAGTGAAGAGATAAGAGAGGAAGCAATAGAAAGAGGAAAGAGCAAGCCTGAAGACGCTTGGCCTGCCAGGCTCAGGGAACACGGACAGAGACAATGATGCCTTGACTATTAAAAGGGACAAATGTTCACATTTGTGCAAGGAGAGCAAACGGGCAACTGCCAGGTTAAAACATTATTTTTGTTGTTGTGTGTTTCGTTTTGAGACTACACAGTGAGCTATCTTTCCAGGCTAAAAATCCTAAAAGCTGAACAAAACCCAACAAAATCTATATTTGAAAGTAGATGTGGTATGGATGCTAGAAATTAAGAGTTAGGAGAAGGAGGCAAAAGATCGAGGTTACTCTCAGCTACACATGGAGTTGGAAGCCAGCCTGGGACAGGTAGATGAGACCCTGTCTCAACACACACACACACACACACACACACACACACACACACACACACAAGTAAAGTTGAAAAAATTTGTAACATTGAAAGGGTAAAGAGCAAGGGTCAAAGGATAACACATATGTCATCCCAAATCTGCAATTTACTTTGAGATGAGTCCAAAGTAGCACACTGGACAGACAGAGGGATGAACTGATGGTTAGTGGGTCGACACACTGTAAAGCAAATAAAACAAAGCATGGAACTGTAACATTTATGTGATGGGTATGTGGATTTGAACCAAAAAAATGGTCATAAGAAGATGGAATAGGAAATATTCTTTTTTAAAAATCCACAATTCGGGGGCTGGAGAGATGGCTCAGAGGATAAGAGCACTGACTGCTCTTCCAGAGTTCATGAGTTCAATTCCCAGTAACCACTTAGTGGCTCACAATCATCCATAATGTAATCTGATGCCCTCTTCTGGCCTGCAAGTATACATGCAGCCAGAGCACTGTGTACATAATAATAAATAGATAGATCATAAAACCCCACAACTCTCAAAGAGAGATAAGGTACACATTAACATGAGGTCAATCCATATAGTAGGTCTATACTAATTTTTTGTTTCTCCATGTAATAGCCTTCCTTGGCTGTCCTAGACTCACTTTGTAGACCAGGCTGGCCTTGAACTCTGCCTGCCTCTGCCTCAGCTGGGATTAAAGGTGTGCACCACCATGCCCGGCTGTCTATACCAATTTTGTGTTGAGCACACACACACACACAGGAGATAGACTAAAGTGCTGATGTAGGCATACGGCTATTATGTAATTCAAATCCTGATTTCTGTACCCCACATATCTGGTTGCAGTCCTTGTTCTAAGAATCTCCTGTCTCAATGTTGTATAAACACTGCTTCCCAATAAAGCAGTGCCAATAAAGCAACTTATAGTCAATCACTGAGCAGGGAAGAGAATAGGGCTGGACTTCCTGACAGCAAGGCGGGGGAGGAGTTAGAGGAGGAAGAAGGGATTTTGTGAGAGGAGAGATCGAGGAGACATCAGAAGAGCTGGAACAGAGAAAAATACAAAGTGCAAGTATCTCTGGGATGTATCCTGGGAGGAAACCAGATTAGCTTAGAGGGTTAAGAATAGAGATAAGGGAGTGGAGAGATGGCTCAGCAGTTAAGAGCACTGACTGCTCTTCCAGAGGTCATGAGTTCAATTCCCAGCAAACACATGGTGGCTCACAGCCATCTATAAAGTGATCTGATGCCCTCTTCTGGCCTGTAGGTGTACATGCAGGCAGAGCACTGTATACCTAATAATAAATAAATAAATCTTAAAAAAAAAAAAAGAATAGAGCTAATAGCTACTCAGTTATTGTGCTGTGAAGCTTGTTAAAATAATATAACAAGTCTCAATTATTTGTATGATAGCCAGTTAAGAGAGAAATTGAAAAACACAGCTGCATAAAAATAACTGTAACACACTAAGGGCTGGGAAGAGAAATGACTAATATTTGAGAACAACAAAATCTGGTTTAAATGGGTGTATATAATTCTACACCCAAAGCCAAGAGATGACAACTGGCCTTAGTGGTGCACAGCTGTAATTCCAGCCCTCGGGGGGCTGAACTATGAGGAATGCCAGTTTTGAGGTCAGGCTGGGCTCCATAATCATGTCCTGTCTTTGAAAAAATGTTCACCGAAAGAGAAAAAATAAAGAAAACACGGTGCATATATACATCGTGGAACTGTTTTCAGCCATAAAGAAAAATAAAATATGTCATTGCTGGACAACGGATACAACTGGAGATGATCATATTATATAAGTTAAGTCAACCTTTAAGACAAATATCACGTTTTCTCACTTGCCGGTCCTAGGTTTTATACATATACTTAATGTATGTACAGATGACACAGAATGAGAAAGGACACTGTCTAGGGGAACAGATGGGACTGGGAGGGAGGAGTACGCATAGGGAGTGTAGCAGGATAGAGCCAAGAAAGACAAGTAGCTCATGTTTTCCCTCATATGTGGAATTCAGGCTAAACACAAATGCGTAACATGAAAGCAGACGTGAGAGCATGTGTGAAGCAGAAGGGGAGGTGAGAGGAAAAGATAAGAGGGTGGAATATGGTCTTAGTGTTATATGAACACGCCATGATAAAGCAGTCATTTTATCAATGAGTAAACACTGATAAAAGAACCTTTTCTAAGGAAAGACATCGCCGAGGCTCTCAGATCAAGCTGTGCTGGAAGATCTCTCTGTGGGCTTCTCACATCTAAAACCACCATCGTTTTCTATGGAAGTGGGTTTGAATGGGGTTTTCTGACACTGGAAAAGGCCCCAACCCTACCCCCCCTCAGTTGAAACAAAGCCATGTAAGTCTGTGCTGATTTTTACTGCTAAGGATACAAACATGCAGCTTTTATTAAAAATCGATTGCAGTAAAGCACCAGCCTGATGCTGAGTGCCCAAAATGTTTTCAGCGATGCGCTGACGAGAATTCCCAAGTGAAGCTTACAAAGCACCCATTAAGACAGCTCTGTTTAGTGTAGCTGTTCAATTACGATCTAATTAAGTTACGATCTCTCGTGCTCCAATTAAGATAATCTAAAGGCACAGATAGATGTCAGGGGACCACTTCAGAACATCAAGCCAACTGTCACGTCTCATCTTTTC
Organism: Acomys minous; assembly: GCF_964271855.1. Classification (NCBI taxonomy): domain Eukaryota; kingdom Metazoa; phylum Chordata; class Mammalia; order Rodentia; family Muridae; genus Acomys; species Acomys minous. The sequence goes on along the minus strand of NC_140484.1, from coordinate 148,562,094 downwards.
AGGTATTTACATGTCTCCTACTTACTCTTCCCAAGCAGTGTGAGCCAGTCCACAGTAGGACAGGCATGCAGTGGCAGCTTCTCAAGCCCTCTTTGGAACACTGAAGGGCTCTTGTAACAATCACTCAGTTGAGTTCATACCTTAAAACCATTTCCTTTTCCAGCTCATACAGACTCTGACCAGGGAAGGCAAAGCTAAGGACATGAGACCAGGAGGCCTTGGTGAACACATAGTATGTAAAGAGAGACACAGAACTTTATTTTGTGGGCAGCTAAGTGCTTTGTCAGGATCAAAACTCTTTGCAAACCTGGCTGCATGGTCTCAGCTCCAGCACATCCAGGAATCTGGACTCTGGACGGTCCCTTCAAGGCCTGCTCTTTTTGTTTGTTTGATTTTTCAAGACAGGGTTTCTCTGTGTAGCCTTAGCTGTCCTGGACTCACTTTGTAGACCAGGTTGGCCCCAAATTCACAGCGATCCACCTGCCTCTGCTTCCCGAGTGCTGGGATTAAAGGTGTGCGCCCGGCTCTCAAGGCCTGCTCTTTGCGGGCACCAAGACCTGGCATGAAGACCTGGGTAAAAAGAAGCTTTGACAGAAGCTCCCATGGTTCACCTGTATAGGTCCATCTCCACATGCCTGCCTCATACTGAGTTTACTCTTTCCCTTTGGCTTGTCATGTGCTGGTGTTTGCCTCCTAACGACAGCAGTGAGGCGTCATACCATTTGTCACATAGCCTCTCTAATACCCCAATGGCCCTTCCCCATCTAACAGACCAGAAAACCAAGGCTCACGGGGTTGAAAGAATCGTCCCAGGGCCCCAGACCTAGGAAGGGTTGGAGAGGAAGCACAAGGCTGTTGATCTGACTTTAGAACTGTGTCTTCCATTGGGGCACCAGCACAGCCTCCGGGGCCTCTTCCCCAGATACTGGACTCACTTCTAGTCTTCCATTCCAGGACTGTGCTGCTTAGTTTTATATGAACTTGACATAGCTAGAGTTATCTGACAGTGGGGAAATAAAAAACCGCCTCCATAAGATTGGCCTGTAGCAACTGGAGAGATGCCTCAAAGGTTAAGAGCACTGGCTGCTCTCTCGAAGGTCCTGAGTTCAATTCCCAGCAACCACATGATGGTTCACAACCATCCATAATGAAATCCAGTGCCCTCTTCTGGCCTGAGGTACACATGCAGGCAGAACACTGTATACATATATAAATAAATAAATAAATCTAAAAAAAAAAAAAAGATTGGCTTGTAGACAGGTCTGTGGGGAAGGCCCAGCCTACTGTGGGCACTGCCATCCTGGGCGTTGGATCTGAGTTGTATAAGAAAGCAGGCTGAGAGAGCCCTGAGGAGCACACCGTAAGCAGCACTCCTCCGTGGTCTTTGCTTCAGTTCCTGCTTCCAGGTGCTCTGCCCTGGCTTCCCTGGATGACCGAGAAGCTGTAAGTTTACCCTTCCTCTCCAAGCTGCTTTTGGTCATAGTGTTTTATGGCACACAAAAGAAACCCTAACTAAGACCAAGGAACTTTTTTTTCCAAGTTAACTTTGTTATTTTATTGCTACAGTCCCCTGTATATGCCAAATACTGAGCTGATGCTGAGTTTAAACAGTTTTTTACTGAATTCTCACACCTATATTCTTGTATAAAGCAACTGGGATCATTTGTGCTTTAAAGAGGAAGAAACTAAGGCTTAGGAAGATCAAGGTCACCATAATCTCAGGATCCGAGGTCACAAATTCCGCTGTTCACATAGCAGCTGTGGGCTACAACACAACATGTCACCGACGGACAACGAGGGCATTTGTGACCCTAGCAACTCAGGAGCACGGAGACAGGAAGAGGATGTGTGATGCCAGCCTGGCCTGCACAGATCCTGTCAGATTAAAACCCAATGGGTCCCAGTGTCATTCTCTCTTTTCCCAATGACTTCCACTGCTCAGACCTAAATTTTTAAGAGAGGACTGGATCTGAGGAGAGTAGAATCTCAAGGGTGAATCTATTGTTTTGCTAAATGATCGTGCAGACTAATCACCTTCCGGGTAGCTATGTCATAGATGGTGCTGCTCTTCACTCAGGTCAGAGACTTCTTTCGTGGTGGGTAATGGTTACTGCACTGACTCACGACTGGTCAGAGTGCTGACTACAAGTACCTGAGTTCCGTCAGCTGCGGGCAAGTCCACTATATCAACTGCCCACAGCCAAGGCTCGTGAACACCGAGGAAAGGAGTCAGAGAGAATATAGGAGCCAACGTGTGGCGAGCAGAGCTGTAAAGTGCTGGTTTCTGGGCATGATGTAGCTGTGTACTCAATTCACAGCAGCAGTGGCCTTCACAAGATCACCCAGTCCAGGCTGGCCTTGCCAGGCCACAGAGGAAGAGATTACATGTAGTACACATGAGACTTGATAGGCTGAGGTCAGATGTTAGAGGAGGAGGGCTCCCCTTTCTGAGGACTAGTGGGGGAGAGGGAGGGGATGAGGGAGGAAGGGTGGGATCAGAAGGTGAAGAGGAAGGGGGCTACAACCATGATGTAAAGAATTCAAACTGCAGAACAAGCAGGCAACTTATATTGTTAATCCCACTACATGGGAATAGCTCTGAGACTGGCTGAGATACGAATGTCTATGCATAGACAAGGCTTCATGTTGGTCACAGAATCCCTGTGACTTATTATTAGATGCCATTCTTCGTAGGGCATGAATGGAGACTTGCAGATGTCTTACTTCTGCTCATACAAAAAGCAGAGAACCAGCCTTAATTGTTCTGTGCATCCCACATGCCTCATATATTTATAATTTTAGGACTGTATAATGCTTGTGAGAAATTACATGTTTCCAGAACAAAAGAACCGGACACTGATGCTGGATCTGACCTGGCAGGATTCATTCCTCTCAGCATGCTGGACACTGACATCCTGCATCCTTCAAGTTCCAGCCTCAGGCACCTCAGTTGCTGTTAATCATCAGAACAGGACAGCTCCCAGGACAGCGTTGTAGAAAGCTTCTGATCCCAATTGGTCCAGCATTTCAGACTGTCCCACACAGGACTCCTATTAAGCCTGGGATTTCTCAACATTTAGAAACTGGACCACAAATGCTATTCCTGGCTTGTTTAACCATTTCCCCCAATTTTATTTGGGCCCCTACAAAGGTATTATTTGCCCCAAATCAGCTGAAAGAAACTTTAAGAGAATGACACCCCATTTCCCCTAAGGGGGGTTGGGTAGGTTTTTGTTTGCTCTCTTGGGCTACAGACACTTACTTTCATTGGGAGTTGGTTTTAAGTTATTATTGGTCTTATATGGACAGAAAACAAGGTTGGACTCAGGGATGTCTCTCTTTTCCTTTCTTTCTTTCAGAGGTATGGAGATAGGGGTTGAAAAGAAAGAAAGGGGGATAAGAAATATATAGGGATGATAGAACAAAAAGTAAATGATTGAATCTACTCCTCAACTTAAGGCCTCACAAAATAAGGTTATTTTTAATTCATTGGTATAGAATTTTGTATATTGAAAGTGGTATTTCAAGCTGTTTAGGATAATTAAGTAATACAAGCTAATTGTTAGTTGATCAAATCATGGTCATGACAATAACTAGTCTATTTTTATCACAAGAATATACACCCTAGGTTTAACAGATAGATGTGACTCTATAGACATATAAAATAAAATAGTTAGATAAGGTCTTCAAAAGCCTCAGAGACATACAGAATATGGAATTTAAATATGTTTTTATTATTTTAAAGATATTTGACAACAAGACAGGTTAACTCCTGGCAACACCCAGGCTACCTCAAAGAAGATGATGAACATCAAAGAATCTCCTTATGGAAATGGCTTCAAATGTAGCAAACCAGCCACTGGGGAAAATGTCCTCATTTCTACCACAGACAGAGATCTGCCTAAAAGTGAGCAAGCTTGGATGCAGGCAGAATCAATAGCCAATTTCTGCTAACACAGGGTAAACAAGTACTCAATAGTTCCTGCCTCACAAATATGTCTGTCAGATACATCAGTCCAGAAGGCTGAAGGTGATGCTCCAACATTATTTAGAGTTTTGGGTAACTGTTCAGGCAGCAAACTGTCTCTGTCATTTTTTTCATTTTGGAAGCTGCTAACCAACACTTCCAGTTTACTCAGGTAATTAAGTTTTATTCCTTCTCAAGTCTCAGGTGGGGTTGAAAACCAGCTAGTTTAGTCTGACAATTAAGCTTAGTTGTTTAGAGGTCAAGATGTTTTTAGGCTTTTCACCAAGATGGTGCTGAAAGTGAAGAAGGAAGCTCCTGCCCCTCCCAAAGTCGAAGCCAAAGTGAAGGTCTTGAAAGCTAAGAAAGCTGAAAGGCGTCCACAGCCACAAAAAGAAGATCCACATGCCACCCACCTTCCAGCGGTCCAAGACCCTGCAGCTCCGAGGCAGCACAAATACCCTAGAAAGAATGCACCCAAGAGAAACAAGCTTGACCACTATGCCATCATCAGATTTCCCCTGACCACCAAGTCAGCCCTGAAGAAGATAAGGGACAACAACACACTAGTGTTCATTGTGGATGTCAAGGCTAACAGATCAAACAGGCCGTGAAGAAACTCTATGATATTGATGTGGCCAAAGTCAATCCACTGAAGGCCTGATGGAGAAGAGAGCGTGTGTTCAGCTGCCTCCTGATTATGATGCTCTGGATGGTGCCGACAAGATTGGGATCATCTCAACTGAGTCCTGCTGGCTAATTCTAAATATACACCTTTTCACTATAGAGAAAAAAAAGATGGTTTTAGGTCTAGATAGATGTTTTAAGTTGATAGAGATGAAATATGATATTGATTTTCATTCAGAATTTTAGAGTCACCAAGATAGGAAAGATGGTTTCTTCCAGTTGGCCAAATACAAATGGCAAAAACACTATGAATGTAACATTTATATAATTCCTGATTGTTTCATGGTTCTTCTTGCTGTATGTGGTTTACTTTATTTATGTGTAATAATACAACTGTATATGTTTAAAAAAGAAATATAATTTAAAAATTAAAAAAAGAAAGAAAGAAAAAAAACCTGAGACTGATTATCACCTATAATAAAGTTTAGCTTAAAAAGAAAAAAAAAGCCAGGTATGGTAGAGCACGCCTGTAATCCTAGCACTTGTGAGGCAGAGGCAGGTGGATACTGTGAGTTCGAGGCCAGCCTAGTCTACAAAGTGAGTCCAGGACAGCCAAGGCTACACAGAGAAACCCTGTCTCAGAAAACCAAAGTTCTGCAGTGAGGAGGGATGGGGCTATGACCACAATGGGCTGGGCCCTCCCTATGGATCACTAATTAAGAAAATTCCCTATAGGCTTGCCTGAAGCCAAATCTTATGGAGGCATTTCCTTTTTTTCTTTTCTTCCTTTCATTCTCCCTCTCTGTTTTTGTTTGTTTGTTTTTCACTGTGTAGCCCTGGCTGTCCTGGAACTTGCTCTGTAGACCAGGCTGGCCTCAAACTCAGAGAGATCTGGGTGCTTCTGCCTCTCAAGTGTAGGTTAAATGTATGCACCACCACTGCCTGTTTTCTCTCTTTTTCTATTATCTTTTTTAATATTTTCTTTTTTATTAATTAACTAATTTATTCATTTTATATCCTGGTCATAGCTCCCCTCCCTACTTTCCTTCCTTCCCCCTCCTCCCTCCCCTATTCCTCAGAGAAGGGGACACCCCCCTACCCACCCACCCCAGCTCATCAAGTCACATTAGGATTGAGTTTGTCCTCTTCCCCTGTGGCCTGGCAAGTCTATCCTGACAGGGGGAAGTGACCAAAAACCAGGCAACAGAGTCCATGTCAGGGACAGCCCCCACTACCCTTACTAGTGAGCCCACATGAAGCCTGTGCTGCCCATCAGCTACATCTGTGTAGAGGACATAGGTCCAGTCCATGCATGGTTCTTGGTTGATGCTTCAGACTTCACAGGCCCCTCTGGGCCTTGGTTAGTTGGTTCTGTTGGTCTTCTTGTGGAGCTCTTGCCACCTCTAGGTCCTTTGATCCTCCCCACCCCCCACTTTTCCACTAGACTCCTTATGCTTCGCCCAGTGTTTAGGTATGAGTCTGAGCATCTGTTTCAAAACACAGCTGGGTGGGTCCTTTCAGAGGACAACTCTGCTAGGCTCTTGTCTGCAAGCATAGCAGAGCATCCTTAATAGTGTCAGGGTTGGCTCTCTTCCATGGGGTGGTTCTTGGGAATTTTCTTGAGGTTCCTTCCTCTCTGATGACTTTAGCTTGTGTCAAGCTGACATAAAACTAGCTAGCACAGTGTAGAATTTTCCCTAGTGGCATCATGTTGGTGCTGGGGCTAGGGCTGGATTTTGGTTGATACAGTGCTTGCTTGGCATGCAGGCAGCTTTGGGCCTGGTAGCCAATGCTGTATAAAACTAGGAGTGGTAGCTCATGCCCATAATTTCAGCACGTAGTAGGTGGAGGCTGCAGGAGCAGAAATCTAAAGCCAACCTTTGCTAGAGACTCTAAGAAGAAAGGAGTTACACATTTTGGGTTTTCACATTAGAGATGCCCAGCCTGGGGGTTTAGAAAGAGTCTCTCCTTATCTGTCTATAATATATAGAAAGTAGTGTATTGTGCACGGACCTGACTTCAGTGGATTTTTTCTTTTCTTTTAAAGATTTATTTATTTATTATTTATACAGCATTCTGCCCACACGTGTGCCTGCACACCAGAAGAGGGCATCAGATCTCAACTCAGGACCTTTGGAAGAACAGACAGTGCTCTTAACCTCTGAGCTATCTCTCCAGCCCTGGATTTTTTTTTCTTAATTATATCTTAAGCAGGATGCCATCCACCATTTACTCTGGCAAAGCTACAGACAACAAGAAGAGTTATAGGGGAATAACATTCCTCTTACAGATTTTCTTCTTTCTTTCGTTTTTTATTTTGTTTTGTTTTGGTTTTTGAGACAGGTTTTCTCTCTGTTGGCTGTCCTGGAACTTGCTCTGTAGATCAGGCTAGCCTTGAACTCACAGAGATCTGCCTCTGCCTCTGCCTCTGCCTCTGCCTCTGCCTCTGCCTCCCAAGTGCTGGAATTAAAGGTATGTGCCGCCACCACCACCTGGCCTCTTACAGAATTTTTGTCTTCCAAACAGTTAATGGGCATTAAGTGTTTTTGATTTTTAAATTATTTTTATTATTTTATATGTATGGACATCTTCCTGTATAAATTCTGTGCATATGTACCTGGTACCTGTGGAGGGTGTTGCATCCCTTGGATCTGGAGCTACAGATGGTTGTTGAATGAAGTGAGTAAATGGCTGTTCCAATATGGTGGGGAGACGGATTTTATTGTAGAGATGGGGTAGAATGCAGCCAGAGGCAAAGGAAGACACCAGACTGAATGAACCAGCCCATGAGAGGAGAGAAAGAGGGGGAGAGGAAAGAGGGCAAGTGGACCAAGAGAGGAGCCAAAGACCAAGAGAAGAGACCACACACACACACACACACACACACACACACACACACACACACACGTACGTCAGGGGGGCGTGGAGAGAGAGAGAGAGAGAGAGAGAGAGAGAGAGAGAGAGGAGCCAAGAGAAGAAATGGGCGAAATGGCAGGATTCTCTAGGAAAGTAAAGCTGAGGGAAGGGAGGGAAGCCTCTGGGCTGGAGAGGTTTATGGTGGGAGATGTGATGAGAAGAGCTGAGAGGAGCCACAGGTACTGAGTGAGCTAATAGGAACCCCAGTTAGCTATTTGTCCCAGGTTTCCTTGGGACTTAACATTTGTGAACAACCATGTAGGTGCTGGAAACACAACCCAGGTCCACTGGAAGAACAGCCAGAGCTCTTAATCACTAAGCGATCTCTCCATCTCCTAAGCATTTTCTTTTCAAATATATTTTTTCTTTTTCTTTTTTTCTTTTTGAGACAGGGTTCTCTGTGTAGCCTTGGCTGTCATAGACTCACTTTGTAGACCGGGGTGGTCTTGACTGACAGAGATCCACCTGCCTCTTTGCCTCCCAGAGTTCTGGGATTACAGGTGTGTGCCATCATGCCCAGCTCTTTTCAAACATTTTATTTGTGTGGGAGATGGTGTGTGTGTGTGTGTGTGTGTGTGTGTGTGTGTGTGTGTGTGTGTCCCAGCACTTGGGAGACAAAGGCAGGTGGATCACTGTGAGTTCAAAGCCTGCCTGGTCTAAAAAGTGAGTCCAGGACAGCTAAGGCTACACAGAGAAACCCTGTCTCGAAAAACCACACACACACACAACAAAATAGAAACACACAAATGAACACAATCACAACTGGAAGAACCCACAGCCCGTCCAGGCCCAAGTGCTGCTGATTCATAGAATAAACGGTGAGCTAGATAAACAGACGTAATTTTGAGCCACTAATGGAAGCTATTTTTGTGGCAGCAAGTTAACTGATGCTGTTTGTGTTTAACAACTGAAACACAACTTATGGGGCAGTGATGATATCCCCCATCTGGCAGGTGGTCAAGACTGCTACCTCAGCCATCTGGCAGAAAGCCGTGCCCCTGCAGACAAAGCTCCAAGCTAGAGGCAGAGAGTCACACCACAAAGCTGCTGCCCTTCATTTGTAAGGGAGCCCTGGGGTCACCCTTGGGACAGGGCCGTTGACTTTGTCTTTAAAGCCTTGTTCTCAGAGCTGGACTTTGATTTTTAGAAACAAAGACAACGTCCAGCCAAGTCTGGGAATGAAATAATCAATGCCCCTTTGTGGAGACAGAACAAGAAAGGGAACACGACCGTAGAGTTATAATAAGATTTTTCTTGCATAGCTCACAAACTGGGTCTGACAGCAGTTCTAAGAGTCGCCATGGGAACTATTTTTTTTCTTTAAAAAATTAAAACATTTTTAAGTTTGGCATATAGAAATTATACATATTTATAGGTTATCTTGAGGCACTTTGGCATATCTGTTCATACGCAGTGCACGTGGCTCATTTCTTTGCATAATGAGAAGTATTCCTTGCACCAATGGCCATGGTGGACACTGGCTCTAGAGCCAGAGTCCTAGGTTCAGACCCTAGCTCTTCCTCTTAGTAGTCTCGTAAACTGGGCACCTCTCTGGACCTCAGTTTCTTCAGTCACAGAGTAGGAAAGACAACGCCATCCAATATCAGAACCACAGTGATGATGGTGCAAGCCTGGGGCTGGTTGCCTAGCGGGTGGTGTTGGCCTCCCATGCAGGAGGCCCTGAGCTTGATCCCAGGGCCACACAAAACTAAACAAAGTGTAATCGCAGAACTAGGGACGTAGAGACAGGAGGTTCAGAAGCTCAAGGTCACAATGGGCTACATACCCAGTCCCAGGCCAGCCTGTGGTACATGAGGTCCAGGTCAAAGCACCACCACCACCAAAACAAGATTGCAGAGTAAAGTAGTGTGTGGTTTGAACAATAGACCCCAGCATTTGAGTGTTTGGTCCCCAGTTTGAGGAGGCATAGGGGGTGTGGTCTTACTCCAGGAAGTGTGCTGAGGGCAGGCTTTAAAAGTTGAAAGACTTGGTGCCATGCTGAGTTAACTTTCTGTTTGAGATGTAAGCTCTCTGCTTCCAGCACCAATGGCCATGTCTGCTACCTGCTATCCCTGCCATCACGGACTCTAGCCCTCTAGAAACTTACGTCTTTCTTCTATACATTGCCTAGTCTATAGCATTTTATCACAGCAACAGAAAAGGAACAAATGCAATCAGCCCTGGCATACAGGAAGCACTCACAGAGGCTCTAAGCTGGCCTCCCACCACTGACTCGGACGGCTGCTGACAGGCTAGATCACTGCATAAGAGTCCCTACTTTGAGTCATTATTCAGTGAGGTGCTAAACCCCCAAATATGAATCTGGGCTTGGCTGTTGGGACCCATGTGATTGTCATGATTGATTCTGGCTTGCTGGGAGTTTCATCTTTCTAGATGAGAAAGGACCATCTCCTGGAGTGAGTTGCAGAGGTTGAGCTGCAGAAGAACTGACTGGCACCTTGGCTCAGCCAACGACTGGTTATGACCTTCTTCCTTCTTTCTTCTTTCTGGACTGCAGTTTCTACAATTTAAACTGCTAAGAACACCAGCTACAGCAGCAGGCTGTTCTCCAGAACCAGTGGACTTTCATACACAAACACAGAGTGAGGAAGGCTGACCAGGAATAAAGGCAGTACTCATGCTTGGGATTTGCTGAGAACTTGAGTGTTTTTGCACACAGAAAAAGGAATTACGTGCTGGACTCTTAAGTGTCCCTGTTCCCACCAAATCCATCTGTTGAACTCCTAGCCCCCAGGTGATGGCATCAAGCAGAGAGGCCTTTGGAAAGTCATTAGGTCCTATGTGTGGAGCCTGTGAAGAAATTGAAGCAACCGTGGAGAAGGTTTTCCTGAAAAGCATGGCCTCCTCACTGGGCCCACAAAGTAGGCAAATGCAGGCTCAAAGCTTAGCACCTCTGCCTTCATTCTGTGTCTACCTCCTTTACTTTGGCTGAACGCACAGATAAATTACTGTCCCTAATCTTCCTCCAGTCACTGTGGATTCCTCACACCATGACTATATATGATGGTGAAGCCAAACTGAGGAACAGAAGTAATTGAGGCCTGAAGTTAAGATGGATCCCGTGTAGAACCATAACAGAGCCGAAGACCAACCAGAGCCCATCTTAACCAGGCCTGCCTAATAATACATGCCCCTGGTCCTCTGCCCCAGGTCTTCCTTTACTTAAACTTAAAAGCTCATGTTAGTACCCTAAAAACAGAGTTGGGTCCCTGTACCTCTTTTAATTTTTCCTCTTTCCAATGTGGCCATACTGAATAAACCTCCTCTCTTCTATTTTCTATCACTTGTCTCTTTAACTGGTACAGGTGGCTGAGCCTAGCTTTGCAGGAGAGGACTGTGAGAGGACAGACTTTTGGTCCTAGAAACTCCAGTTATAGGATTAACACCTCGTTAAAAAGAGGTTCTGTGTTAGGACAGCATAGGAGACAGACTGACAGCACCATCAGAAGGGCATGTAGTACTTGCCTGTAAACCTAGCACATGGAGAGTGGAGCCAAGAGTGTAGGAGTTCAAGGCCATCCTCAGCTACATAGCGAGTTAGAAACCAACCTGAGGGCTGGAGAGATGACTCAGAGGTTAAGAGCACTGGCTATTCTTCCAAAGGTCCTGAGTTCAATTCCCAGCAACCACACAGTGGCTCACAACTGTCTATAATGAAATCTGGTGCCCTCTTCTAGTATGTAGGCACACATTTGGGCAGAATACTGTATAATAAATAAATAAATCTTTTAAAATAAAAAGAAAAGAAACCAACCTGAGCTGCATAAGACCATGTTTTTTTTGGGGGGGGGGAAAGTTGTGCATGTTGGGGAGAGGGTTGTACTCTCTATGAACCAGGAAGTGGGCCCTCCCTGAAGCAAGATAGAAAGAGAGGAAATGGATGGGTATGATGGGCATACACCTTTAATCTCAGCACTTGGGAGGCAAAGGCAAGGAGATCTCTAAGTTTACGGCTATCATGGTCTACATGGTGAGTTCCAGAACATCCATGGCTACATAGTAAGACTGTCTCACAAAAAAGGGAGGAGGAAGTGGAAGAGGAGGCGGAGGAGGAGGAGACATGGGAAGGGAAAGAAATCTAAAAGCCCTCACCTCTGCTGACTGAGAATAAATACTTTTACAAATAATGTTACAAACTGGTGGCTGTACCAAAACTACTTGAAGAAGAAAAGATTTGTCTCATTCACTTAAATATTTCAGCCCATGCACTGTGGCAAAGTAAAGCATGGAAGAAGCAGTTACAAATAGGCTATGTGCCTCATGACAGTTGGGAGCAAAGAGAGAGTGAGGAAGGTCACACCTGATGATCTAACTTCCTTCCATTTCTCTCTCTCTCTCTCTCTCTCTCTCTCTCTCTCTCTCTCTCTCTCTCTCTCTCTCTCTCTCTCTCTCTTTCTCACACACACACACACACACACACACCCTGCCCTACTGCTGAAGGTTTACCACTTCTCAGGGATGCCACAGGGTGGGGACTTAAGCACCAAATCCTAACAATCTCCACCCTTTACCTCCATGAAAAAACAGTAGTTCCAAGTGCCTGCAGGTCAGTTAAGAAATTACCACTTATAGGGTCTGGGAAAAGTTTCAGTAGGTAAAGTCCTGGTACAGAAGCACGGAGACCCGAGTTGGGATCCACATGAGGCTGGGGCAGAAGGAACTGTGTCTGTAGCTCCACTGCCCCCACCATGGGCTGAGAGGGGCAGAATCCCCAGGAGCTTCCAGGCAGGTATCTTGGCTTATATGATGGTGAACAAGAGCAAAAAGGAAGAAAGTCAGGGCTGGCACCTAAGGATGTCTGCTGACCTCCATGTATGTGCTATGACATGCATGTGCCTATACTCAGAAACATAATCACACAAGTTCATCATACACATAAGCTCACAAAGATTTTTAAAAGAAAATGATTTCTTGTGTGAAATAGCTACAGCAGATTAACAAAAGGCTAACGGCCTCCATAACATGCTTCAGTCACTTAACTGCAATCTTCAAAACAGGCCCTGAGTTTGGAAGAATAATATCCACATATCCATCCATCTAGCCATCCACCCAATAAACATTTAGCTACTCTGGAGCCACTTATGAAGCAAAACAGAGAACAAGGAAATCAAGCACACGTCAGCATTTTAAGAGCAGTTATTCTTGAGCCATAGGAAGTCATGAATGACTCCTCTGCTGCAGAGCCATTTGGATGAGAGTTTGGTGGCTGGTGACAGACAGAAAGACCCAGTTGTGTGAGCTTGCTTGGTGGCTGCTCAGTTGAAGCTTCGATGCCCAGTGACAGGATGAGGGGAACAGCTGGGTGGAAAATGGCAAATCAGAATAGCAAGCATTCCTCTTGCAGATGACAAATGTGGAGGCAGAAATAACAGCATTCTTAAACCTTCAAAAATAGTCCAACCAAAGACCACACAAGCACGGCAGGGAGAAATGGAGAGAATGATATTTAATTAAGAAATCCTGGTCAGGTGGTGATGGCACATGACTTTAATCCCAGCACTTGGGAGGCAGAGGCAGGCGGATGTCAGTGAGTTCGAGGCCAGCCTGGTCTACCAAGTGAGTTCCAAGACAGCCAGGGCTGCACAGAGAAACTCTGTCTGGAAGAAGAAGGTGTGTGGAGGGGAAGAGCTCTCAGTCCCCCCTCCTCCCCTGCTTCAGCCTCCTAGAACGGGATGCTGGTACTGACATCTGATGTTTAGACTGTTTTCATTTACTCAGCCACAGCTCATCTGCTAGGTGTTAAAGATGAAATACAAGTTGGCACAAGCCTGCCTCATTAATCTCTAATACACACAGAAATACCTCGGATTCTTTGAAAGCGGCTCATCATTGCCTGGGGCTGGGAACTGTTTTTTATTTCAAAGTTATTTATGAAATATTAGATACACAGTCTTCAATGTGAAGTCTTAATTACAGCCCTTTTCAGATGATTTCATACCCTCGGAAGGGTGTAAATTAGAAGACTAACAGCAGAGAGAACGAGAGGACACACTGTGAGCACAGCTGCACTAGGGCCCGAAAGGAATTCCAGCATTGGCTCCACTCTTGCTGTTCCACTCCAGTCAATGTTGTAAAAAAAACATCAGATACATGGGACAGAAGTAACCTCTCCATCATTCCCCACCCTCCACCCACCACAGAGTTTACAGGTGCCTGTGGCTTTCAAGACAGGGCCAGGTCCTGGGAGATTATTCTGAGTTCATGGTGCTTGGGACCCATGATCACTTGACTTCACCCACATGCTGATAAGTTTGTGTGTGTACACCCGCCTGTGCATCTGTGTATGGTCTATGCCGGGCTTTGAACTCAGGTGCATAGTGAAACCCTGTGCTTGCATGGTAAGCACTCTTATTTACTGAGCCATGTCTCCAGCCCCACCAGCAGATGTTCTGTATAAGTCTGCTGACAAAGACTCCACTGTGGCCATTTCATTGTTTCATTGTATCCCATCCTGTGTTCAATAAAAGGCTACAGCACACTGAACCCACTCCATCCAGCAGCAAGATAAGACAAAGGCCAGGACCAGAGAGATCACTCAGTGCCTGAAACACTGCTGCACAGGCACGAGAGCCTAAGCCCAGGACACACATGAAAGCTGGGCACAGTGGTACATGTATGTAGCCCTCATCACTGGGGGCTCAGTGGCCAGCCAGTCTAGCTCCAAAGCTAAGGCTCAAGTTCACCGAGAAACACTGCCTCAAAAAGTCAGGCGGAGGGCAGTAAGTTACTTGAAGTGGACCTTTGGCCTCCACACAAGGACACACTGGTGAGTGTGTACACACACACACACCCAACACATACACCATGTGCACGTGCTTGGGAACACACACATAAGATCAAACTGGTGAGGGAGGGAGCAGGAGGGAGAGAGGGAAGGGAAGGGAAGGGAAGGGAAGGGAAGGGAAGGGAAGGGAAGGGAAGGGAAGGGAAGGGAAGCGAGGCAGAATTACTGGAAGGTGATGATGGAGAGGTCATCTAGTTTGTCACTCAGCAGCAAGAACTGACAGGACGAGAATCAGAAACAATGGCTGGCTGGGAGAGAGCTCTGCCTCTCAGCCTCACTGCACCCAGCTGCACCTGGCATCTGTTTAAGGCCACAGAGACAAGGGAGGTAGATCCTAAGAGAGAACACAAGTAGTGAGTGGAAGCCCTTGAGCGAGTGACAGGAAGTGAGAACTGGAAGTAGCTTAGCCTTCAGCACCTAAGGCCAGTGGACATCTGCTTCCCTGAAAACAGCGGTGAGGGGAGAGTGTTGGTGCTTCCAGGAGCTGTGCTGAGCGCAGCCTTCAGTCTCTCCCAGGACTTGGGATCACCTAAGGTGCCCTTGGTCACTCAATAGCTGGGCGATCCCAGGTAAGAATGAACTTCCCTGCATTTTCAGACCTCCCTCCAAGAGGGGTGGGGCTGGGAAAAAGAGAGCTTAGCTCTTCTCAGGGTGGAATGAGCTTCTGAGTGGCAAGCACCCTGGTCAGCACTCATGGGCTGCTAACGACGAATGGCGGTGGTGACAGCTCCTCTCACCTACCTGATTATTATTTCTTCTTTTCTTCTTCTTCAATTTTATCCATGTTTGAGGTGCATGTGTCTGTGTGTGGATGGAGGCTACAGGTCAGCTTCAGGGGTCATTCCTCCTCAGGTGGCTGCCACTTTGTTTTTTGAGACAGGGTCTCTCACTGGGACCTGGGGCCTACCTATTTGGCTAGGCTGGTTGGCTGGAGAAGCACACGCCGCCACACCTGGATTTTACATAGCTTTGGAAATCAAACTGAGGTCGTTGTGCTTTCCCAGCAAGCATCTAACTGGCTGAGTAACCTCCTCTATTTCCAATGGCTACTACAACAGCAGGCACAAGAGAGGAGAGAGGGGAATCTTCCCTGCTGTGATACTGGAATTGCTGTCAACCATGTCCCTGTCCTTTTTGGTTTACAGTCTACCTCGGCAAAGCTGCATGCTAATGAAAACACTGTGTCTACTGTGGCATGGCCGAGGTCAGAGTAGCAAGACAGGGAAAGTGTCTCAGTTTGAATGCACAAAGCCCATGTGGCAAAACTAATCGTTTCCTACAAAGCAATGTGGAGAAGACCCATTACGCCTTACGTGAGTGGGAGGGACAAAGCTCCTGTCCCCTTCTCGGCCCCAGGACCACAGATGATAGCTGACCTAGGAGGAGGCCCAGTGCTAGAGTTTGGCTTGGCTGAGCAGCCATGCAAGCTGAGGGCCAGAGGAGAACTCTTCAGGATCCAGCAGGTGCTTATGCAGACAGAGAAGCTTCTGGAGATCAATAAGGTACTGCTTGACGGGGATGAATGAGACGTTCTTCCCTCTTCCTACAAAGTTATCGAGTAAGTAAACCTACCTCATGAAATCATTGTAGAGCTGGTTCTCTCTGCCCCATCCCTCCTTGGACCCAGTACTAAGTCACACCAGGAACCAGGACCAAGAGGGAGGTCGCATCTGAGAAGCTCTTGTTGCTTGAGGACATTAAGTTGATACAGAGCTGATAACTGCTGAGATCTCTGAAGGTTCGGGTCTTCCCTGAACGCTGCACAGGCTGCCTTGTTTCATCCTCTTAAGAATCCCTTAGGCAGCAGCACAGTGACTGCGCATGGAAACTTTAGTGACTCGGAAGATGAAAACCACAAACTTCATAAAGGCTCATGTCAAGGTCTGTAAGACAAATCAGTCCCAAGAAGCCATTGTGCCTTTTCCCCTTTGGTGCTGGGCTTTGAACCCCAGGGCCTTGTACAAGATAGGACAAGAGCTGTACTGCTGACCTGTATACCCTTAGCCTTTTGTAAATTTCTTTTTTGAGACATTATCATGCCAACTGACAAGGCCAGTCTTCACTTTGTTCTAAGAAGCTGAGACAGCAGGTGTGTGGCACCACATCTGCCAGAGGTAGACTTCAAAATGACCAAACTTTGACTCAAGTCTGGCTCTTCACCAAAGCCTGCTTTACTGACTGTTAGCTACTGTTAGCTAGTCAGGCTTGCCCACTTGCTGGCCACTACTGACTGAAACTCAGAAACAGATATATATGTCTTGCTCCCTCGCCTGTCCAAGACTTCTCTCTTGGGAGTAAGTCCAACAGAATAGCTTTCCAGATATTGGCCAAGGACATAGAACATCGTGCATTTTTTATTTCTAACTGTGTGCACTCATCAAGGACCAACTCTGTTCACCATGTGCTAGGGGCTGGGTTGAGTATCACTAAGCAATGAGAAGTATAAAACTAAGACAGGGAATCTGTCCTCAGGTCACTTAAAATAGTTGGGAAGGCAGGCATGTATAAAATTAAATATATGTGGGTTAAGAATGTCTTAATTAAGGCTGTCTGAATTTACCAAAAATGAGGAACAGATGAGTACCCTGAAATCTGGGAGCAGGGATCAGTTGCCTCTCCTTTGGCCTCCAGGAACTGGAAGCCAGGAAGATGATGTGTTCCACAGGGGAACTGGAAGCTGGGAAGATGTGTCCCACAGCTGAGTCTGCACAACAAGCAGTGCTTAAATATGCAGAGGAGAGGAGAACAAGAAGCGCTTTCTAAAATAAGGGGGAGCAAATGCAGAGGCCCTGAGGTGGGGAGGCTGGTACAAGGGGGGAGCCTGTTTAGCTGGAGGGTATTGCCTAGGAAGGAGAGGCAAGATGGAGGGAGGGAAGGAGGAAAGGAAGGAGAGCTGGAGAGGGGCTGAAGAGCCAGGCTGAGGCTCTTGGCTTCATGACATGGACTTGCCATTGTCAAATGGTGTGCTGGCCCATGGGTTCAGGGTGGTCCCCAGGTGGTGCTACTGGGAAAGCAGGATCTAATGAGAAGTCTGGGTCACTGGGGTGTGTCATCAAAGGAGACTGTGGAGCTCCAACACCTTCTCTCTCTCTGCTCTCTAGCTTGTGCTGTGAGTGGATTCACTCTGCCATCTGCTGCTACCACAGTGTGCTGCCTGACACAAAGCAACAGTGAGCTGATCATGCAGGGGAACCTCCAACACTGAGTTAAAAACTAACCTTTTCTCTTTATTAGCTGATTCTCTCAGGTATTTCATTATAGTGACAGAAAGCTAAGACAGTATGCTATGCAATTCCTGCCAGTAGAGTAGGGAATACCACTCTGGTGGTAGAGTGCAGCCTAGCATGCATAAAACGCTGGCTTTGATCCCTATCAATGATTAAAATCAGACATGGTAGCACACATTTGTGATCCCAGCACTCAGGAGGCAGAAGCAGGAGGATCAGGAGTTCAAGGTCAGCCTTGGCCACAGAGTCAATCTAAGGCCAGCCTGGCCTACATGAGACCCAGCCTCAAGAAACAAAATGAAATGGAAAACAAACAAACACCCACAAATATGACCAATGTCTTCTAAGTCATTGTTGCTTCAAGTAAAGACACAACTGCCATGGGGAAGCCTGCCAGGAAGAACATTATGTCACACGGCTCCAAAGGGTAAACGATGGGGGGGGGGCTGTGGGGGTTAGTCAGCACAGGAGTGAGTCATAGTAAGGAGGCAAGGGGTAACATCAAGATCACACTGAACAAAAGTCAAACATTTTACAGAGCACATGGGAACCATCTCCACAGCAAAGCACCAGCAAAGGAGGACCAGTTCATCTCAGACATGACTCTCCGCGGTCAGAAGGGCAATCTCGTGGTGATGCCACTGACTGTGACTACATTTACAGACTGCAGGCTTTGTCAACCACCTTTCCCTGTAATTACTGCCTACTGTCTAAGTGGCATTTTAAGTCACCACATCTGGATTTGAATCCTGGCTCTGCCATTTGCCCTGAGCATGCTGTGAAGCTCTGCACTCTTCACTTTTCTCATCCACAGGACACAGACAATACTAACTCAAAAGAATTTTCTGAGGCTGATGAGAGCACTGAAGTAAAGGATGATGGCGCTCTCATCGAAGAGCCTGGTGCAGAGTGTGTGCTGGACCAACAGTAGGTGTTGCTACTCATTTTCCCTCTTGTGGACCTCTGTCCTCTGGCTTGGTGGCCATTGCTTTCCTGTCATCTCCATGAGAACAGCAGAGGGTTAACTGAAAGGGAGGCACCATCTATATAGCTACATGGAAGTTGCCACCCATGTTGGGGTGACACTTTTGGCGGTCACCCACACTCCTGTTGGTAAGTCCTTACCAATTCTGTAAGTAAGCCCAACAAACACTGGTTGGCCAAGTTGGACTTTGGTAAAATGATTACAGTGAATGGTCACTGGTGCCCTATCTGGGGTGAGTAGACTGTGTCCCCCTAGGGAAAGTTCACAAAACAGTGGGAGGACATCTGAAAGTCTCTATTTCAAAACTGTGTGGGAAACAGCCTTTCCAATCACCCTGCGAGAAGCAGACAAGAGGAGCCCTGAGGGCCGCTGTGCCGCTGTGACAGGATCAGTGGATGGCGTGAGTAACCTCAGCACAGCAGTAAGACGTGGTGCCCTTCGCACCTCTCCCAGAACAGTTTGCACGGAAGCTGGAGGTACTAGCACAGCATTCTGATATGAGCTGGGGACTGGAGGCAGGAAGATCAGGAGTTGAAGATAAGGACTTTGAGGATAGCCTGGGATACATAAGATCCTGTTACAAAACAAAGAAAGAAAGAAGCAAAGCAAAAACCAAACCAAACCAAACAAACAAACAAACAAAAATCCCCAAAACCTCCAAACATAAACCAAACAATCAAAAGTTAGGAAAAAAAAAATGGAGAAAAAGAGACCAGAGGAGCAGATCAATCCAGAGACAAGAAGCAAACACTTGACCCAACCTAGAATCACCTCAAGTCAGTCTTTTTTTTTAACTTTCAAAAATTTTTAATTGATTACTTCATTTACTTATTTATTCACGTTACATCCCAATCATCGCCCCCTCCCTCCTCAAATCAGCCTTAGTGAGGAATTATCTATACCAGACGGTGAGTGGATATGACTGTGGAAGACTGCCTTCCTTGACTGCTAGTCAACGTAGGAAGACCCAGCCCATTGTGGGCAACACCACTCCCTAAGCAGGGGCTCCTCAACAGTATAAGAGAGGTAAAAGCTAGCTGGAAGCAAGCAGGCCTGAATGCACGGATTTCCCTCTGCTGTGGCTGTGATATAACAAGCTGCTTCAAGCTCCTGTGCTGTGACTTCTCTGCTGTAAAGGATTGGAACCTGGGATTGTAAGCCAAATAAACCTTTTCCACCCCTGTGTTGCATCTTGTAACGGCATTGTCACATCAACATGAAAGTAGGACACATGTTAAACAGCGCTTACAACAAATGGTAATAGAAGAACTAAAAGACCTTCTTGACACCAGATTGCCCAGGAGATGGATGGGCAGGATGGCCAGGTGGCCAGAGAGTTGGCACTTCATGTACATTTGTGTACTATTAGATGCTATGGCTGGGCAGGGGCAGGAGGCAAGTAGCCCAAACACAGGCTTCCTTGGCAAAAGGGTCGTTGCTGAGAATAGCAACCCAATGACACCAAGCTCACAGCCTGCCATCATCCTGAAATGAATGAGCAAGAACTCACAATTATGCACATCTCACCAAACCACTGACCTCAAAACATTTTTCTCTCTTTGCTTGGTGAAGCAGGCTGGCCATTCCAGGGAGCAGCACCGGAAAGATGAACATTTCCAGATAATCTTTGGGGGAACCTGAAACAAGGGCATTCCCACTGAAGCCAAGCGTGGTGGCGCACTCCTTTGATCCCAGCACTGGGAGGCAGAGGCAGGATGGCTGTGAGTTCGAGGCCAGCCTGGTCTTCAAAGTGAGTCCAGGACAGCCAAGGCTACATAGAGAAACCCTGTCTCAAAAAACCTAAAAAAAAAAAAAAAAAAAAAAGAATATTCCCATTGAAACCCCCAAAAGACCTAGGCTCATCTGAAAGAGATATTTACCGCTAAACAGAAAGAGAGAAGGAGGGAGGGAGGGAGGGAGGGAGGGAAGGAAAGAAGAGGGGAGGGGAGGAGGAGGGAAGGATAGAGAGAAAGAGATTTTTATTTTGATTCTGTCTGGGCTGGGGCAGAGCGCTTGCCTAGCATGCAGGAAGCCTTGGCTTCCACCTCCAGCACCCAATAAACTGGCTGTGAAGGTGCAGGCATGTAGTCACAGCACTCAGATCAAAACTCGGCTATATAGAAAGTTCAAGGCAAGACTGGGATATATGAGACCCTGTCAGAAAAACAAAAGCAAATAAACAAAAATACCATGCACTCAATAGCATGATCTTACTTGTCACCATCCGCTTCAGGTGCTGAGCAGGACTGGATCACTAAGAACTAAGCACAGCCCTGTGAGCCTGTGGAGTGTGGCAGGGATGTGGGTCAAGTCCTGCCTCTGGTTACAGCACCAAGGCAGTGTCTGCAGGAGCAGCAGGCTGTGAGCATGAGTGGGGCAGGAACTGAGGCTAGAGAGGAGCTGGGACAGGGGCACACAACAGATGGCCTTACAGCCCATTAGCCATGCCAGTGCCTGACCAGGGCCCAGAGCAGAAGGAGAAGCAAGGACAAAGAGAACAGGGGAGGCCGGATGGGCTGAGACTGGACCTGCAGGCTGGACCTGGAGACCTGGCAACAACAGGACACTCCCGTCTACTCTGTGCACCCGCTCTCCCCTCCTGCCGGGAGCACTGTATTTAGTGGAGAATCACAAGGCTTGCTAGCCTTCTCTCTGCTGCATGGTAACCATGCAGAGAAGCCAGCCAGGCCACAACATTCCTCTTAGAAATGAGGATTATGGGACTGGGGAGAGAGTTCATCTTGGGACTTGAGTTCAAACCCAGAACCGAGGTGACCAAAGCCAGGTGTGGTGGGGTGGGGGCTGGGGCAGGGAATCCCTGGAGCTCACTGGCCAGTCAGCTTAGCCCACTTGAGGAGCTTCAGGCCTGAGCCCAAAGATAAAACAAAAGGAAGAACTACAACACAGACTACTATGTGGTGAGCACCCCCACCCTACCCTGCGAGTGGATTACACCCCAAACTGCAGAAGATGAAGGCTTGCCTCCTTACTTACAGGTCTTGGGCTCAACTGTTTCTGCCTTCTTGGGAGGACAGGGCACAGGTGGCATCACCGGGAACTGGTGCACTGGGAGGTAATGCTCCATGTTGAAGCCATGAGGGACCAGTTCCTCCAATGGTGTGACCTGCAGGTGGTGGGGGTAGGGCAGTGAGTTCTGAAACAGTTCTGATAATTGGATTTTATATCTTTATTTTTTACTTTAAAATTCAGCTTATTTACTTGGGGTGGGAGCATACACACATACCACAGCACACATGTGGACATCAGAGGACAACATGTGGAAGCTGGTTCTCTCCTTCCACCAAGTCCCGGGAATTGAATTTAGGTTGTCAGGCTTACCAGCAAGCACCTTTACCAACACAGCCATCTCGCTAGCCCTTGGTTTTCTATTATTATTATTGTTGTTGTTGTTATATTTACATTTAGTTAGTTAGTTCGGCTTTTTCCTTTTCTTTTTCTTTTTGTTTGTTTCAAGACAGGATTTCTCTGTGTAACAGCCTTGGCCATCCTAGACTCACTTTGTAGACCAGGCTGGCCTCGAACTCAGAGATCCACCTGTTTCTGCCTCCCTAGCACTGGGGTTAAGGTGTGTGCCACCATGCCTGACTGTTGTAAAACCTTACAAGGGAGTGAACTTCAGTGTCAGATGGACAGGTTAGGGGCATTCTGAGTTCTCATGTTAATTTCCCTTCCCTCCTGGGATCCATGTAGGGGTTGGTGATGGAGTTCAGTGTAGAGTACTTGCCTAGCAAGCACAAGGCCCTGGGTTTGTCCTAAGCTGTGAGGGGAGAGGGAGACAAAATTAAATGACAGTGAACTTAGAAACCCTTACTGGAGGGAGGAAGAGACAGGAAGAGCATCTGTGGGCACAACATTGACCAACAAACCAGAAAAAATTAAAATAATAAATAGGAGTCTGGGAGCTCTTGTCCTGCAAGTATGAAGAGGACTCAGAACCCATGTCAATGCCAGGTCGCTGTGGCAGCCCACCTGCAGCGCCAGCCTCTGAAGGGAGAGACAGAGGATCCCAGAGGAAGCGGGGCTGGCAAGGCTGCATCAGTGAGCTCTGGGTTTGATTGAGAGACCCTCCTCAATGCAAAAGGGACATGGGTGATAGGATGATTCCTGACACCAGCCTCAAGCCTCCACACAATGGGCACCCCACACATGTATCCATATACATAAACATGGATAAAGCCTGTTTGGATGGATGGTAAAAAGAGGAAGTCAGGGAAGCCACTGAAAGAAACAGCTCTAAAGGACACGGGCCCTTTTCCCAATAGAATTCCAAGGGGCTTGGCACTACAGGGATGAGAGGGAGAAAGGCAATGCTACTCAAAGAGCCGAGGAACCATGGCTGCTGCTCACATTTTCCCTTGGGTTGCTGTCCCCTCTTGACATTCAAGATGCTTCTTTCACAGCAGCATGTCCTGTCAGCTCCCCCAACCTCCCCAGTGATTCTTCTGTAAATAGACCAAAGCCTGGGAAGGAACATTCCTATAGGATACCATCTTGGCACCTGAAAACTCACTTCTGATTCACAGAACTACTGCCCAACACCAAGATACGGACCCTGCCCCTGGCCACCCTGAAGAAGTCATCCAGAGGTCACCACTCCCATGAGCACCTAGACAGTGGTTTTTATTCAGAGAAGAGATCTATCCAGAAAACAAAGCCAAGTGCACAGCAGTAAAGGAAAGCATACCAAGTGTGGTGGCTACTTTTAGATGCCAATTTCAAATGTAGAATGGACTAAGACAGATAACAGAGCTATCTGGGTGTGTCTGTGAAGGTGAGCTGGAGACCAGAGACTGAGACGGGGAGATTCACCCTCAGTGTAGACAGGCACCATCCAACCCACTGGGGTCGTAGGCAGGAGACAGAGAAGTGGAGGGAAGTTAATTTTCCCTCTGAGGGCCACATTTCCTTCTTTTGCACTTGGCTTAGACACTGGGGCTCTTTGTTTAGCGTTTGACCGGGTGGCCCCCTGGGCCTTGGACCTTTGCACTTGGACTGAGAGCTGCACCATTAGCTTCCCCATTTCTGAAGCCTCAGAGTAAGCAACACTACTGGCTTTCTGGCTTTCCAGCTTGCAGACAGTCTATTGTAGGATTGTGTGGCTTTAGTGATGTGTGTGAGATGATTCACTAAGGAGATTCCTGTGATCCATCTATCTATCTATCTATCTATCTATCTATCTACCTGCCTACCTATCATCTTTATCATCTCTCAACTATCTGTCTGTCTGTCTATCTATCAACCTACCTACCTACTTTCCTGTCTACCCGTTCATCTTCTATTGGTTCTGATGTTTTGTACAGCCCTAAGGTACTTGGCTTATATAGAAAAAATACTTTCAGGCTTCCATTTAAAATTGCATACAACCAAAGCTTTCTACACAGATCAAGTAAATCAACAACATAAAAACCAAAGGTCAAGAATTATAGCCATAACTGGGCATGGGGTACACACCTGTAATCCCACCCAGCACCTGAGAGGCAAAATAAGGAGGATCACTACAAGACCTTGTCTCAAAAACAAAACAAAACAAAAAGCAACAAAACAAAAAACAAGAAAAGCAGGCAAGAGCTAGGCATGATGAGGCATACCAAGCACTGGCACTCTGGAAGCTGAGGCAGGAGAATCAAGAGTTTAAGGTCCCTGAACTACATGTGGAGTTCCAAGCCAGCCTGGTCCCATCTATAGAGTGAAATCCTGTCTAACAAACAAAAACTAAAACCAATAAATAGAACAACTATCCCTAGAAAAGTAATTCAGGAAAGAGATTGACAGAGAAATTTCTGTAAGAACTGCATCTACATGGCAAGAACAGGATGCTAGCAAAAAGGAATAGTGACAGAACAAGAAAAGTTTTCTTTGTTTTGTTTTGTTTTGTTTTTCTTTCTTTCTTGGTTTTTTGAGGCAGGGTTTTTCTGTTTTTGTTTTTGTTTTTTGGCTTTTCGAGACAGGGTCTCTCTCTGTAGCCTTGGCTGTCCTGGAATAGCTTTGTAGATCAGTGTGGTCTCGAACTCACAATGATCCACCTGCCTCTGCCTCCTGAGTGCTGGGATTAAAGGTGTGTGCCACCACGCCTGGCTCAGAACAAGAAAGTTTTAAACACAAGAATCTGTCAAAGGCCACTGTAATAAAAAAAAAAATACTCAGAATCTACAGAATTCAGTTTGAGTTCCATCTATGTGATTTTGCTCAAATCCATTTACCTGGAGTCTTAAAAAAAAAATCATAAAAATAAGGCTGCCAAATGTACCAATTACAAGGTATTATTTCCTTTCTGGCTGTTGGTCCTCTCTCAGCACAGAGAATCCTGCCACAATATACCACAACTGTCACTACATAGATCAGCTGTGTGGTCTGTACATTGTGAGCTGGTCACAAGGATAATCTGTCCCATTCAATAGAAGGTATCACTAAGGCTCAAAGTGTACATAGGATACTTTTAAAAGCCATTCCATTCTCAGAAGAACCATGTCTCAGGTTCTAGTTACAGTGTCTCCCCTCTTTCTACCCTAGGCCAGGATGTGACCTCACCTCAGAGCCACTGGAGCTACTCTCCCTGGGGCCTGGGCAATACTCACCGAGCTCACTGTAACAGCAGCTTCCTGTTTCACTTTATATCCTTCTGGAAAGGTAGGCAGCTCAGCTTCATACTCTAAAGGGAGGGAAAAGGTGTTCAACTCCACACTTAGCTGATGTTTGTGATGTAATTTCCTTCTTGAAACAAAATATCCTTAAACTTTACTTCATTAGTAGTTTACAGAAATGAAACACAACCAGCTCGTTGCAGACTACTGACTTTGATTTATTTATTCTCTTTGGCACAGTCCTGGGATGGAACCCAGGGCTGTGTGGGGTAAATGCTCTCCTGCTGAGCTACACCCCAGCCCTAGCAGGTTGATTTTTTTTAAAGCCACCTTATTCAAAATGAGTAAGATGTTTGGTTCTCTGCATGAAAGTCAAGGCTTTATGTTAAAGTCCGAGACCTTCCCTGCACTACAACGTCAGACTTTGCCCACACATCATGTCAAGTACACAGACTGAGCAGAAGATGTTGAAGAAGATGCGAATAGCACATGTGGTGGTTTGATGGGCGTGGCCCCGTCTTAGGGCGTCTATTGCTGTGACAAAACACTATGACCAAAAAGCAAGTTGGAGAGGATCTCACTTGGTTTATACTTCCATACCATATCGCTGTTCATCATGGAAGGAAGTCAGGGCAGGAACTCAAATAGAGCAGGAACCTGAAGGCAGGTGCTGATGCAGAAACCATGGAGGGGTACTGCTTACTAGCTTGCTCCCCATGGCTTGTTCAGCCTGCTTTCTTATAGACTCCAAATGTGGCCCCGCCCACAATAGGCTGCCCCGCCCCCATCAATCACTAACTAAGAAAATGCCTTACAGGCTGATCTTATGAAGGCATTCTCTCAATTAAGGTTCCCTCCTTTCAGATGACTTGTTTGTGTGTCAAGTTGACATAAGACCAGCCAGTACACCTCCATAGCCTCATATTTGTGGATGCTTGGCCACAATTAGTATAACTGTTTTGGGAAGGATTAGGAAGTGTGGCCTTGTTGTAAGTGTGTCCTGGGGTAGACTTTGAGGTTTCCAAAGCTCACAGGAGGCCCAGTTTCACTCTCTTTGACTCCACCTTGTGCATCAGATGTGAGCTCTCAGCTACTGCTCTATGCCTGCCTGCCTGCATGCTGCCATCCTCTCTACCATGATGGTCACAGACTCAGCTCTGACACTATCCACAAACCCCCAATTAAGTATTTTCTTTTATAATTTCCCTTGGTCATGGTGTCATCCCACAGAAAAAATTAAAAGTAACTAAGACAGCAAACATGGAGCAGAAACAGAGTTGGAGAACATTACATTCAAATCTAGAGGGTAGTGATGACCACAGCCGAGGAAGAGACAGAGATTGCTGCCAGACTGCAGCTGTTGCTTCCCTGGAGGAATGAAGAAAAACAACAACAAGAACAACACTTGTGGCAAACACAATGTTTTCAAGGCAATTGCAAGCTTGTAGCAATGAGGAAAACATCCGTCTAGGCAAAAATGGTACTGGTGGGATGATTGTATTCACTAGTTTTCTAGCATTGTGATAAAACACCACGACCGAGGCAACTTATAGGAGCAGGAGTTCATTTGGCTTATAGTTCCAGTGGGATAAGACTATGCCATGGCATGGAGGCACAGCAGCAAGCAGCAAGCACGGCAGCTGGTGCAGAAAGCGAGGTCCTACGTCTTGAACTTCAAGAACCGAGCAGAGAGAACATACTGTGAATGGTATGAGGCCTTGAAACCTCAAAATTCATACTTCCTTCAATAAGGTCGCATCTCTTAAGCTCCCCCAACAACACCATCAATTGGGGATCAAATGTTCAAATGCCTGAGACTATGGGGGACATTCTCATTCAAACCGCCACAGCGACTGCACGAGGTACAGGTTTTACTTCCTTCCCTTGTTGCTTGCCAGACAAGTTCTCAACCTTTTAAAAAGCACCTAAGCAGCCAGGTGTGGTGGCACACGCCTTTAATCCCAGCACTTGGGAGGCAGGTGGAAAGCTGTGAGTTCGAGGCCAGCCTGGTCTACATAGCAAGTCTAGGACAAGGCTACACACAGAAACCCTGTCTCGAAAAGCCAAAAAAAAAAAAAAAACCACCTAAGTTAAGTATCAGCTTGGGACAAGTATACCAGTCTATAGATTATAAATAAATAAAAATAAAAATAATTGCATTTATTTATGTATGGAAGGGAGATACACATATCACAGGGCCCATGTGGATGGAGGTCAAAGGACAACTTGCTGGAGTCTGCTCTCTCCATTATATGGGTCTCAGGTATCAAACTCGGGCCATCACTTGGCATCAAGTGTCTTTACCTGCTGAGCCGTCTTTCCCAATCATGAGTATTTTGATTCCTAATACTTACTACTGCAAATATGAACAGGTTGAAGCATTCCCCACAGGCATTATTTGGAGAAGATGAAGTCTTTAGGAGTCAGACCTCTCTTTTGTGTGTGTGTGTGCATGTAAATGTGTCATCGCACCTTGTTCTCCTTCATGTCCCTCCCCCAGGACTATCTTTTCTAACAGTCAATACATGTAGTAAGGGAAGTAACTTGGTTTGTTTATGTAACAAACTCGAAATAATAATTGCTGAACAAATGATGGATAAACACAGGAAACTCCTTTTGAACACATTCATTAATCCACACCTTCTGGTGTGGCCCACTTTGTGCCAGCAGCCATCCCAGGTGTTGAGTATTCAGCCCTCCAATGGTGGCATGAATGGTAAGCCACAGTTTATTTATCAAGTACACGCCTCCTGGCATTTGGCTTGTTTCCAATATTTCCTTATTAACAATCCTGCTCCCAGGACTTGGGAGGCAGAGGCAGGTGGATATTTGTGAGTTTGAGGCCAGCCTGGTTAATCCAGGACAGCCAGGCTACACAGAGAAACCCTGTCTTGGGAAAAAACAAAACAAAACAAACAAAACCAAAAACAATACTACAACAAGAATATTTATAAATATCTCATTAGCCTGGGGGTATTTCTGTAAGATTACTTTTTGTTTGTTTGTTTTTTGAGACAGGGTTTCTCTGTGTAGCCTTGGCTGTCCTGGACATGCTTTGTAGACCAGGCTGACCTCAAGCTCACAGATATCCACCTGCCTCTGCCTCCCAAGTGCTGGGATTAAAGGCATGAGCCACCATGCCTGGCTTTTTCTTCTTTCTTTCTTTCTTTCTTTCTTTTTCTTTATTGATTTTAAGAATAGTTCTTAAATGTGGAATTGTCATGTCAAAGAAAAATACTGCTAAATTCCCATACACTAAGTTTCCAACAGGGACTGGAGAGATGGCTCAGTGGATGTTTCACTTGCCACACAGGAGTGAGGACTACAGTGTGGATTCCCAGAACCCATGTGAAAGCTGGATGGTTGTGGCAGCCTGCTTGTAGTCAGCCCACAGGAAATAGAGCCCAGGAATCTGTGGAGGGAGTTGGCTAGTAAGATTAGCAAAAACAGGAAGCCCGGTACAGAGAGGGCATCTTCCTCAATATATAAGGTCAAGACTGACTGAGGAAGAAGAAGCCACCTGATGTCAACTTCGGATAATAAAGGTATGCACATTGTATGTGCATGTATGCCACCCCTGGTCCTTACACACCAGTGTGTATCCACATACATATGAGTATACAGACATACACATGCACACCATAAACACATAAAAAATGTTTACAATAGTATGTATGTCTAGTAGTGAGGCTATTTCTCTATTGGTATAATCAATCTTACCCATACTTAAAATATTGTACTTTTATTTGCATTTCAACTCTTTCATTATATTTTTTTAAATAAAATCTTTCATCTAAGTTTGAGAGACAAGATTCAAATTCCTTTATAGCCAGGCATTAGTGGCGCACACCTGTAATCCCAGCACTTGGGAGGCAGAGGCAAGCAGATCTCTATGAGTTTGAGGCCAGCCTGGTCTACAAAGTGAGTCCAGGACAGGC